>NW_022437066.1:3156018-3204151 GCF_009761245.1 Sapajus apella | reverse complement strand
GGGTCAGCATGGGGGTCTGAGGGCATCATGGTGGGGTCTGGGGTCAGTTTGGGGGGTCTGAGGGCATTGTGGGGTCCACGGCAATGTGATGGAGTCCAGGAGCATCATTGGGAGGGTCCGGGGTCAGCATGGGTGGGTACAAGGGCATTGTGGGGAGTCTGAGCACATTGGGGGCTATAAGGGCATTCTGGAGGGTCTAGGGGCAACATGGTGGGGTTCAGGGCATCATGGGGGGTCTGAGGGCATTGCGGGAGGTCAAAGGAGAAGCATGGGAGGTCTGGGATTATTGTGGGGTCTCAAGGGCATTGTGGGGGCTCTGAGTGCATTGTGAGGGGTCTCTGGGCAGCATGGTGACATCCAGGGGCATCACGGGGGGTCACATGGCTGAATCGGCCCGAGCTTGGGCCAGTTTCAATGGCCGCCCTTCCAGAGGCAGATTTTCCAGCAGCCTGCCCCAGCCCTGGGCATGGGGAAGCTCTTTCTAAGTGGACATTTATTTAGGCCCAGAGCAAATTTCCTGACTGATAGGACATTAATTACTCTTCGTTTACTGTTGCTTTAGAGTGTCTCTTTCCTTGCAGCCAAGTCAGTGCGGCTGCGTGCATCGGGTGGAGTTAATTGATGAGAAATATCGCAGGCGCTGCGTAGAGGAGGCAGGGGTCGGCGCCTGCAGACTCATTTGGGACTAAATTATACCCCAGATGTCTCTTTAGCCTCCAAGGAGAATTCATCAACTCTGCTCTCCTTAACACACGCTCAAGCAACACCTTCTGGGCTACCAGTTTCTAAGAAACGTTGCTATCGCTAGGTATTAAAATAATGAAGAAAACATTTAAGAGGCAATGAGCGGGGGAAGGATCTCTCTTCTACAGAATCTGAAAAGGTTCTGTCAAAATTAAGGGCACTTGAAGTCCGCACACCTGAGGTGAAGGCTCCGTAACTCCCCACGGGAGGGGGAAATGTGAGTGCCCCGTGGCAGGCAGGGCTCCCGGAATCTCACTCCCACTGTGGTCAGCGGAGTCTGTCATGTATGAGGCCTCGCTGCCCGGGAGGGCGTGCTAGTTTTGGGCCAGAGTGGCCGTCCTGGAAAAGATCTATTCCCCATGCTTCCTTCTATGCATTCCGTTGTGGGGTTCCTGCCAGGGACCTAGTTTTGCCTGACACGCTCCTGCCTGCACCCTTGGACTCTGTGATATCATAAAAACAGTCACCTGTCGCTGCAGAGGGGAATTCGAGAGGGAGCCGGTAATAAGGTTGGGGCAGAGCGCTCCGTGCAGTGAAATGTAATTGCGTGGCAATTCTCCTGGAAGCGCCTGTGCTCGCCTGGCCCAGCAAGTGTCAGAGGAGCCGGCCGACTTGAAAGTCCCCCTTTCTGTGAGGTGCCCTGTGGTATCCTCTCTGAGTCCCCACCGATTCCAGGCACCTGCACCTGGTTTCCACCACCAGGGTGGGGTGGAGGGAGGCGGCACAGCAGGTGACCATGGAGAAGTCGGGCCCGGGGGCTTCCTGGGGAGCCCGTAAGTCTGTGGGAGGGAGTCTGGGTCTCGCTCCTGGGAGGCCAGGAGGCCTGAGTCCCCAGCCAGGGCTCTGGGTTGAGTCAGGGCTAAGCGGGCGTGGGGGGCAGAGAGGAGGGCTGGGATTTCTGGCCAAGTTTAAACCCTTTTTTCCGTTTCCTCTTACAGGGGCCACGTGGTCTGCTTGGGCCGAAGGGGCCCCCGGGCCCTCCCGGACCTCCCGTAAGTCCCATCATCGCTCTACCTGTCTGTCCCCATCTCGGCCCTTGAGACCTCCCCCCCTCCTAGTTGGTGGCCACTTGGCCACGGGGCAGCAAGTCTCCGCTGGCCCCCCTGACACCTGCCTGCTGCCCGTGTGAGGCGTGAGCAGGACTCCGCAGCTCAGGGCTGCAGACACGGCCCCAGCAGACGCGGCCTTGCAGGTGGAGGCCCGAGGCTGCCGGCCTCTTGCCTCTGCGTCACCCTGCTTACGTGGCCTCCAGGCAGACGGCATGTGCTATTTCAGTCATATGCAGAAACCCAGGATGTCACGTTTCTTCCCTGCTAGAAAGAACTTCCAGCAGCTTCTGTGAACATTCTAGAAGGAGGCTGAAGCCCTTGGTTCCAGTGGGGCTGTGTCCCGTTGGGCAGCTTCCCCAGGGCCAGGCCGGCCCCCTTCAGCCCTCCCAGCCCCGTGGCCTGGTTTTCTAGAGCCTGAGGCCCGCCCTCTGGGATGCTGGACCCACAGCTCAGTTAACCCTCTGCTGAGGGCCATTGGGGCTGATCCGTGGACCCGCTGGGGAGGGGATTTGGAGTCAGGTCTTTCTCCTTCCCCAGAGACTGTGCCGTCCCCTGATTCACTGTGGGACGGGCGTCTGAGCTGAGTTGAGTGGGATTTTCCTTTTGAGCACTGTGAGTTCTTTTGCCTTCAGTTACACGTTTTTCTTCTTACAATCGCATGCAGGGTGTAACGGGCATGGATGGCCAGCCGGGCCCGAAAGGAAATGTGGTGAGTCCTGGGGTCCCGTGGCCTGGCTTCCTGGGCTTCTCCCTAGCACACTCCTTGCTTGGCTAGGGGGGTCCATTACTGTCCACACCAGCTGGGAATGTGAGGAGGGAGGCTGCAGGCCCTCAGCTGTGGTGCCCACCCCCCAGTGACGAGTGGCCCCGGGACTGGCATGACGGGCTGACTTAGGAGTTTTCTGCCCAATCAAACATTTCTAGTCAGTTCCCCTCATGAGTTCCTTCCTGGACGATGTCTGGGTGTATTTGCATAAACGAGTCAGAGCTCACTCCGTCAGAGTCAACCTTCACCACCTCAGAGGCGCCCGGTCCTGGTGCTGCTCTCTCTGGCAGGACCCGGCCGCCTTTCCCGCCCTGCTGGCGTCAGCAGTGGGGAACAGTTTGAAAGGGTGGGAGGCCAGTGATGGGTACATGACACCCAGGGAAGGGGGTACAGTGCCTAGAACCCCCTTCAGTGCCTTTGCTCTTGTCTCCTGTAGGGTCCCCAGGGAGAGCCCGGCCCTCCAGGACAGCAGGGTAATCCAGGCGCCCAGGTAAGTGAGCCTGAGAGAGGCAGCTCATGGGCATCTGGCCATGGGAGGCACACGTCTCCAGCCCTGAGCCCTGGGAGGGAGTGGGGAGCTCTGCCCCCTCCAAGTTGCAGCCCTTGTCTGGAGGGACACTAGGACCTGGGTTGGTGTCCGGATGAGGGAGACATCAATGAGAAGATGGACGGATGGCGGGGAAGGTTCTGAGTCGGTCAGTGTCCTCACCTTCCCTCTTTGGCTCTTTCCCCCTCCCAGGGTGGTACAAGCCCCCCAGGGTGCTATCGGTCCTCCAGGAGAAAAGGTAGGTGGGCCTGGGCTTTGTTGGTGCATTCCCTGGCCCTGCCCCGGGAGGACCCCCTGCTGCCCGCTCGCTCTTCCTGTGTATCTTGGTGCTCCCCAGAGACGCCAAAGCTCAGAGCTCCAAGAACTGGGCCAAAGCATGAGGAGGATCTTGGATCCGTGTCTCCTTGAGTCATTCATTCATTCATTCATTCTCTAGCATTCAGAGGGGTTGCTGGATTTAGCAAGGAACAGAAATACAGACCATGCAGTTAAATCTGAACTGTCTTGTGTCTGGAATTCAGATGTCACTGGGCATCTTGTTTTGTTGTCATTTCGGTTTGGTTTAGTTTAGTTTTGCTAAATTTGGCGAGCTGACTATCTCCGAAGCCTACTGTGTCCCAGGCCCGGACTGAGAGCTGGAGGCACCTGCCCTGCTAGGCTTGTGGCCTGACCGGGCACAAGACAGCTCAGGTCGCTCAGAGCGCCTTGGTGGGACCAGCAAAAACACCTCCAAGGGGGTGGTTCTGAGTGCAGAGAACCCCCAGCGGCCCTGAGGAGCACAGAGGGCTGAGCCGCTGCTGGGCCTGGGACCTCCCAACCGCTGCTGTGTATGGGATGCTGAGGCTGTGGGCCCCACACTGTGGACCACCCTGCCCGGCCCTGGGGTGTTTGTGTGAACAGACCTGGGAGGACTTGGCAGTGGGAGTGCTAGAGGAAGGCAGAGCACTGTGAGCTCAGAGGAGACCGGGCGATGCCCCAGGAGCCCATGCAGCAGGTGGACGTGGAGAAGAAGGGGGCGCTTGCTCCGCTGATTCTGCCCACAGCAAACCCCAGAGGTGCTGAGAACAGACGGGTGGAGCCGCCTCCCCGTGGCCTGCCGTGGCTGCACGCCTCAAGCCCGGGGACCCGGGGCCTCTGACCGCACTTCTCAGCAAGTGCTGTGTGCACAGGAATGTTGAAAAATAACCCCGTGGGCCTAGGGAGGGGACAGACCCCAAGGGCATCTCCTCATGGAGTCTTTGCTTTGTTCTAGGGTCCCTTGGGTAAACCAGGTCTCCCAGGAATGCCTGGTGCTGATGGACCCCCGGTGAGTAGCCCTGCCCATGTCACCCCTCCACGTTCTCCCACCTCCACCCCTGGGGATAGGGGCTGTGGGCTCCTTGGGGTCGTTGGACGGCATTGACTCACACTGGCCCTGTTGATGAAGACCCATTTGGTCTCCGGCTTGGCTGCTCAGTCATTCTTGGGTTTTGGACACGCTTTGCATCCTGTGCCTTAATCAAAGAGCGGTGATTGCATGAGTGGGAATGTCAGCTGTTTATTAGGGTGTGCTGTTTAATCACCGGAACTCAGGCCTGCGTTCCGAGCCCTGAGGAGGGCCGGGCCGGGCTCCGGGCCTTCGCTTGCGTCCCTGGGGTTGGAAGCGAAGAGGCAGGGTACGTGGTGTGTATTTTTAGTGTTCACGCACCCAGAAGGGAGGTGGTGAGCAAACCCGTCTGCCATGTGTGCGCGCACAGCTGTGGAGCCAAATTAGATCCTGCCTGGAAATAGCGAGTTGGTGACAAATCCAATCTGTGGCGAAGCTGTGTGGAGGGGGAGGTGTGAGGAGGGGAGCACACTCAGAGTGTGTGCGTGCGTGTGGGCACACGTGCGTGTACACGAGTGTGAATTTATGTGCACCCCACACCCTCCCCTTAAGCACCTGCTGTGTTTTTGGTTTTGATTATTCAGTTGATGCTGTACGAGAACCTATTTCAGAAACAGGATTAGCGGAATTAATTATTGAAGACACAGCGGGCTTTATGGTTTTAATAACACTGTTAGAAACTAAACAAGGAAGTTAAATATGTGGACGATTATGGGTGGCTGCTCCCCATGCAGCATCCCTCGGGCGAGGCGGTGGGTCCAGTGACTCACACATCACACACCGCCTTTGTTGGTCAGAACGAGCAGAGCGGACCTTTCTCATCCCCTCGAGGGCAGCTGTGGGGCCCCGAGGTCAGCTGGCCACGTGGCAGTTCATGTCCTGCGTGGTTCATCTTTCTCAGTGTGTTATTTGTGTCCCATAATATTTATTTTTCATCACCCTCTCTAATTATCAGAACATCACATCTTGTGATAGAAAATTGGGGAAATAAATAAAATTACAGTAAAACGAAAGCCACCCCCGATCCCGTCTCCCGATTTAGCCACTGACAGCAGGTGGACATGTGTCCTCCCAGTTTCTCTGTCCTCGTGCTGCTGGCCGTGGTGTCAGTGGTTTGGGCCGCAGTCCGTGGGGACAGCGGCCGGGCCCAGAGCCTGCAGGGAGGAAGGGGGCTGGGTGTGACGTGGACCGCACCCCGCTTTCCTGACACGATCTTTCTCTCGGCCCTCAGCTGACCTAAATTGTTCTCCCTGGAATTCCCCTCCCCGTGTTGAAACCTCCATAGAATTGGGGTCCCTAAAGAGCCTGCAGTTTCCTTTTGTATTCTGTGGGGAAGGAAGGGCCTTTAAGATGTCAGATGTCCCTTCCTCAGCCCAAATTTAAACTTTAAAATGAGAGTGTAGGCGGACCCATTCATATGAAGGTGCTTCAAACAGAAGGAAAGCCACGGGTAGGCCCGAAGACAGACAGAGCCCTCTCCTGCGAATCTGGAGGAAAGGAATGATCTTTAAAAATTCTCTTTTACAAAGGCAGCACATTGAGGTTAAGCCTTACAGAGAGAGGTTGCTTTTCTTCTTGTTTTGATTTTGCTTTCAAAGAAAGGAAGATTGCCTCGAAATCCATCCAGAAGTGTCAGCTGCTTCAGCTCAGAATCAGTGCCCTGAAAAATGTCGAATACTTCCTGGGAGCACACGCTGGGGAAATGGGGAAGTGAATTACGGCTCAGTGGAATATTACAGAGCCAGTAAGAATTGAATTTAAACAAATACTCAGTGACATGAGACAATGCTCACCATGTGATATTAGATTAAAGACAGACCTGCCGTGCCGCTGTGCGTGCGTATGCGCAGAGAGAATAGAGGAGATTCTATGATACAGTTAGCCACAGCCACTGCGAGCCGGGAGGTGATGAAGGGCTTTAATTCCTCTTCCCCTTGCCTAAGTGTCTACGAGGAACATACATTACTTTTTTAATCAGAAAATATCAAATGCAAATAATGTAAGCTTTGTTATTTTCCATTACAGAAACGATGCTCATTATAGTATATTGTGAAACGCACGCAAGTAGAAAGAAGCGGGAACGTGGTCCCGCCCGGCTTTGCAGGGAAATCAGTCAGGGCTATCTTGTTATATTTCCTCTCTGCCTTTTCCTATTCAAACGTTGTTATTTTATTTATCTATTTTTGAGACGGAGTCTTGCTCTGTCACCCAGGCTGGAGTGCAGTGGCTCGATCTTGGCTCACTGTATCCCCCACCTCCAGGGTTCAAGCGATTCTCCTGCCTCAGCCTCCCGAGTAACTGGGACTACAGGCGCCACCATGCTCCGCTAATTTTTGTATTTTTAGTAGAGACGGGTTATCACCATCTTGGCCAGTCTGGTCTCGAACTCCTGACCTTGTGATCCACCTGCCTCTGCCTCCCAAAGTGCAGGGATTACAGGCGTGATGACTGCGTCCAGACAAATGTTGTTAATGAGGGAGCTCTGTGCTTGCCCCACCTGCTCACCCTCATTCTATACTGCAGCTGAAACTATACCTAAAGGACTTTGGCCTGGATGTGATTGGAAGCCACCATGGTGCCGGCGGCTAACTCTGCTTGGCGCTCGCTGGGTGGTCGCAGTCCGGAGCGCTTTGCTGACGCGCTGTGCGTCTCCACGCCAGTGCCATGCGCAGGTGTGCTGCTGCCTCAGCCTGCAGCTGAGGAAACCACCATGTGGAGAGGCCTAGGGGCTTCCCCGAGCAGCCGGGGCTGGGGCTGGCCAGTCAAGAGCCGGGCTCTTGGTCCCCTGCAGATCCGCCCACCAGGTCCTTCACAGAAAGGTGTCTGTGGTTGACAGAAACTGTGCTAAAGGCCCACAAAGAGCCCCTCTGGCCACCCTGGAGCAGGACACCCTGTTGTCGGCTCTGTTTGGGCCTGGCCACCGTGAGGTGCTGGCACCATGAGCCTTGTTTAAGGAAGGCCTGTGGTGGCCAAGTGTGGCCCCTCCAGGCTGGGGCAGCGGGTGGGGTCCTGCAAGTGCCTGAACTTCCTCAAAGCCTCTCCCAAGGGGAAATTTGCACTCTCCCACAAACTTGTTGCTAGGATAGGCTATCTGCAAAGGCATCCAATCCAATTGGACAGCTAATAAAAATTGAAAAGTCACACACAAATAATTTAATTGAGGTGGTGAGACTTGGGTCTTCTTAACACTACTGTGTCTAGAAAGTCTCGGATCAGCGTTAGGCCACTCACGGTGGAAGAGCACCTCGCAACCCTCTCCTGTTACACCCGAGGAAGCGGGGGCCCAGAGAGGGCAAGTGACCTGCCCAAGTTCACACAGCAGGATGAGTGTATCCAGGAATAGGACCAGACCCCGCCCTGCCAGCCTCCTCACCACGCTGCTCAGCCTCTTTCCTGGAATCCTCACTGGTGGAACTGCGTTTCCGCACAGTGAACACGGACGGATGATCTTTCTGCTTTTGCCCTGGACATCTGGCTCACCGCCCTGAGCTCACAGCCATTAAACCGGGTGACCCACCTGTGTTGGAAAGTCAGCGAGACCTGCATTCCTAGGAATGCAATTAGTATAGGTCCAGGCAGTCAGGGGCACCGGTCCTTCCTGGGAACACGGCTGGGCAGCTGTCACGGGGGGGATAGGTCCTCACCCTCGCTCAGCTCCCCTCCATCCCTGAGGCCAGGTCTCGAATGAGGCACCTGTGTGAAGACTCAGGGATGTGCCGGGACCCCTCAGTGAAGTGACCCACCCTAGCCCTCCACCCCCACAGCAAAATTGCTTTGCTTTTGGTTCCCCGACAATCAGAGATTCTGAGGTTTGCAGACAGCCCAGCAGTTGCTAGTCCAGGACGCGGGGATGCCCGGAACCCTGCCCCAGCTCATCATTGTGCGGATTTATCTTGCCAGCGGACCTGGGGAAGACGCCCATGTTGGCCCTGTCCCCACGCGTGCATCGCTGGTCTGTGGAGCTGCACTGGGGGGCGGGGCTGGCTCTGGCCGGGTCAGGAGCCACCGTGCAGGTCACCTGTGTGCTTGGGGGTTTGCTGCACCCTACCAGTCCTCCCACAGTGGTTCTGACAGTGGCCGGGGCCGGGCTTATTGTTGCCATTTTGCAGATGAAGCAGCTGAGGTCCAGGGACTAAGTGCCCAGCTCAAGGCCTGGCAGCTCGGTGAGGCCGGGCCGTGCTTGGCTGCCTGTCTGGCTGCCTTTGCCTTCTGGTGCTCTCAGTTTTCCTGGGGAGGGAGGGAAATGGGGGGCTTCCGTGATCACGGGTGCTGCGCAGGGAGGGGAAGTGAGGGAGGCTGCTTTCTGGAGTGGCGCTGACTAATTAAGGCTTCTTCTTTTGTGACAGGGCCACCCTGGCAAAGAAGGCCCTCCAGGAGAGAAAGGAGGTCAGGTGGGTGCTCACCATGCCCTCCTACCCTTCAGCATCCAGGCGGGGCGGGTCCTGGCACCCTGGGCTCAGCCTCTGCTCAGGGCCACCCAGCTTGGAAAAGAAAGAGCCGGGGACACTCAGCCCTTCTGCAGGTGTCTCTGGCAGGGAGCCCAGCCTGGGGGACACAGGCCTTTTCCCTGAGAAGGGGACCGGCACCCCTGTCTGGATCAGTGCCTGTCACCCCACCCCATGACCAGGGCAGGTGAGGGCAGGTGCAGGCAGTGGGTCAGTGGCACGGTGTTCAGCCCTGGCCTTGACTCTGCACAAGCTGGGTGACCTCTGAGTTGTGGGGAGATACTGTTATGAACAGGGACACCACTAGGTCATGCTGGTGCCAGGGGTGGGGTCTTTCCACGGATGCCCGTGTCCGGCACTGTGAGAGGCTTGTGGTTCCTCCTGCGGGGCCTGCTGGGCCTGCGAGTGTCCCATGCAGCACGTCCACCATCAGCGCCTTCTCTCTGCTGTGATTCATGACAAAGCTGCGGGGCGTGTCTCTGTGGGAAGAACCCACAGACAGGAAGAGAGGCCAGCGGGGCTGCTGTGACTGCTCTGGTGTGCCCCAACCTTCGTGCCCCCGAGACCACTTTTCTTGTGTGCTGAAGCTGCACACTGAGCTCAAGGTCATCGGGAGCCCGGGGCTGGGGCTGGGGGCAGAGGCCGCCTACACCAGGGTTCCAGAGGTCCCATGTCACAGGGTCTGGGATCAGGCCGGGATGCCAGACTTACCTGCATCTCTTGAAGCAGGGCCCGTGCAGGCAAGATGGGGTCTGGGGTTTGGTCTCAGGTGCCCCTGCCGAGGGTGTGGTAGGTCAGGCCTGACGCTCCGGGGCAGCCGAGCTGGCACCAGTCCTCACAGGGAGTTCCCACTTCCGGGCCCAGCCCTGCTGGGCAGTGGGGCTTCTGCAGCTTGCTGCCTCCGAGACCCAGAGGGTCCTGAGATTCGCCTCTGCTGCCCTGCTCCCTCTCCTGAAAGTCACAGCAGCCACTGGGGTGACCCTCCCCTGGGCCCTTGGCTTCTGTTCCCCATAGGAGGCCCGGTCCCCGCTGCCCCCAGTGGGTGGTTTGCCAGCACCCCCTCCTGGGCACAGCCTCTTGCCTCTATGTCCCACTCAGCATGAGACGGGGCCACCGGAGCTCACACAGTGCCCGGAACTGGTGCTGGCCATCCGCTGGTGTTTGGAGCCCAGAGCACAGGCCCGCTGTTCTGAGAGCTGGCGTTTCAGCTGGAACCAGAGGCATTCCCTTGTTCCCTGGACTTCCTGAGTTCCTCTGTGTGGCAGGCATCCTGTTAGTGATGGGATGTGGCAGGGAACAAGGCAGACCAGGCCCTGGCCTCAGAGCTGCAGCCTTGCGGAGGGGGCCACCGAGCCCATCCTGTCTGGGGCTGAGCTGTCCCCATGACGCCGTGTGGAATGAGGGCTGGGAGGGAGGGGTGGGAGCCGTTCACCACGCAGGTGTCTTGGGCTGGGGGCAGGCGGGAGGGATGCCCAGCCCCGTGAGCTCTGGATGAGCTGCCCCTGGCTGCTGGACATGTCTCTTCCCTGCCTACCGGCCTTGCCCCTTCTCCCAGCCGGAAGCTCTCCTGATTTATGCCAAAGGGCTTAGGCTGGGGGTGCATTTCTCTAGGGACAACTCCCCTTGCAGAGCTCCAAAGCTGGCCTCTCGCCATCCAGCATTCCCTCAGCCCACCCCTTGTTTCCCTGACTGCCGGGTGGGACCAGCGTGTGCTTCACCTGTGCCCCGTTCAGTGTGAGACACAGCCATGCCTCCGCCTTCAGAGCCGGCTGTGAGCACCTGGGCATGTCTCCCACGGAGCCTCTCTGGAGGCGCTGGGCTGGGATATGGGGCTGCTCTCAGCGGGAGGGGATATCCCAGGACTCTGGAGCTTCCTGATGCCCCCCCAGGGACCCCCACACTGGCATGGGGCTAACGGTCTTTTCCCCTTTGGTTTTAGGGTCCCCCTGGCCCCCAGGGTCCGATCGGCTACCCAGGTCCTCGAGGAGTCAAGGTGAGAGAGACTCACGCTGCTCCAGGCCTCCCTGGAGGTCAGGGTTGGGACTGCAGGCCTTGGTGTGGCTGGTTTTAGGGAATTCTCTGTGGTTAAATGTCCCTGCAGCTCAGACTGGAGTAGCCCAGCCCTCCCAGTCACTTGCGTGGACACTAGGTCTCAGGACAGCAGGCCTGAGTGGGTAAGGGTGCGACCAGCCGGAGTCAGGAGGGCTGATGTGGATCAGGGGACAGTCTGCAGACTGGTGACGAAGCTGGTGGCGCGCTGGCAGCCATCTGTCGGGACGAGACACGTCCTTTTGCTTCTTGTGTCTTTTATTGTTGCCATTTGTCGGGCTTCTGCCACTCCCCTCGCAGACAGCGGATCTCGGCAGAGGCAAAGAGCTTGGCCTCTTTCCTGGGGAAGCTCCCAAGAATTTCTTCCCAGCCATTTGCACATTCCGAGTGAGAAAGAGAGTCTGTCTCCACCGGTGGCACCTGGGCGGGCCAGCGCCGTCACAAGACGGAGTTTCGAGGGAGATGGCCATTTATTCACAATCAGTCGTGTTTCTGCCAGGAAGGGCTCTGACAACCTCGTTACGTGGGGCGCGCAGCTCCAGAGCAATATCCCAGACACAGGTCCCTGCTGTCACATCCCAGCTAACGGTGCTTGCTCGGAGCTGGGTAATGCAATCTCGAGCTGTGCTGCTCTCTGGACACGGCACGTTTTTGTGCAGAGAGCCGGACCCCGAGGTGCACGTGGACAAGCTCTCTTCTTCCTCTGAGAATGGGGACTTGGGGTATCATAAAGGCTCATGATGATTCTTTCCTTCGGGATGCTTTTAACTGGATGTGAAGGAATTTGTGTGTTTATATAGCAACTAGGGAAGCTTGAGGGATCTGTAGAAACAGCTGATCCGCTCCCCTGCCCTCACCTCCCCGGGTCCAAGGCCTGCGTGCTTTCCAAGTGTTGTTGTGCATCTGAAGTGTGTGGCCACCGTGGGGCATGGAGGCCGACTGGCAACGGTCCCCTGCCCCGAATCAGGCCTACTGGCTCTGGCCGGTCACCCCCTTACCGGCTCTGAGAACCCAAGACATCAGTTTCTAGTGACATGCCCCAAATGACACTAAAATCAAGGCTGCTGTCAGACATCAAACCAGATTCCAAATCAAGTGCCCCATCCTTTTCCCTGGGAGGCCCGGACTTGCATTTCCCAGGAAGGAGGACATTCCAAGATCACAAGTTACTGAAGAGAGACCTCCCGACAGTTGGTTTTTCCCCAAAGCTGGCTTCTACCAGCAAAATGCCTAGCGAATTTTATCAGGGTGATAATTGAGCAGAAATGCTGATTATGTGAGTTCTATAGCATGTTTATTTTACAAATTCCTGTCGCATAGCAGAAGCCTCTGCCAGCTCCCATACATGGCTAATTGCATAACGCTGCTTCTGTGAGCTAAAAAGGTGTTTGCTTTAAAATGTTTATGGAGAATGCTCTTATTTTGTCTGTCTGATTAAAATTCATTCATGACATGAGCAATCCAGTTAGACTTGGAAGCAGAGGGTGGAAGGAAAACTGAGGTTTAAAATAATTTTCATCTGGGAAAAAGTTTCTCATGCTCCCGTGCGTTTGGAAATGTGAGTGGTGCCGGCTCCTCATGAGCTTGGCCCGGGCGGCGGTGATGGCGGCGGGGCGTGGGATTGCGTGGGCCAAGCTGCTGCCATTGGAGGTGGACGGTCCTTGGCGAGAGGGGGCTCGTCATTTTCCACCAAAGCCCTACCTTCTTCCCAGGTAATGGTTCTTAGTCCACTGGGGCTGCTATGACAAAAAGATTCTAAAATGGGTGGCTTATAAACAACAGGAAATTATTTCTCACAGTCCTGGAGGCTGGGAAGTCCAAGATCTCAGCACCCGCAGATTCAGTGTCTAGGGAGGCCTGCTTTCTGGTCCCCTCTCACTGTGTCCTCACATGGCAGAAGAGGGGAGATGAGACCCTGGGGCCTCTGGTGAGGGCACTAACCCTAATCACAGGGGCCCCACCCTGGGACCCAGTCAGTCACCTCCCCAAGGCCCCGCCTCCCAGCTGTACTGCCCTGGGTATTAGGGTTCACCATGTAAGTTTTGGAGGACACAGACATTCAGGCACAGCAGGCTCCCTTTGTGTTCCTTTGAGTTCACTGACCTTTGGCTTCTGTCTGGACCTTCCTCTGCCTTGCATTCTGAAGGGGCACTTGTTTAAGCGTGACTGGCAGATTGAGAGTCAAAGTCAGGCCTGATTTAGCCCCCAGCTGCGAGGGGGTTGCCAGGATGCCCCAAATATGAGTTCGTATCGGGGCCTTGGGCAAAAGTCTGCCCCTCTCTGCGCTGTGTGCATATCTGGCCCAGCTGTGCTACAACTTCTGAGTGCTCCTTCCCTGGGGCTGCTGGCCGGCGTGTCGCAGAGGCTCCAGTCTAGTCCTTCCTGCCTGCCTGGGGAGTGCCCTCTAACGGGAGGTGCTGCACACCCCACCACGCACACGGCAGCCCCAAGTCAGCAGCTCCGTGGCTGAGAAACCCTGGGAAGCTCTGGTTCTGTCTAGTTGGTCCCATTCCTCTGACGGGGATCCTAAAAGCGTAGAACTGTAGGACCAGGAGGGGTTTCAGGAGCCTGTGGTCCTACCCGTCTGTTCTCAGCCGGGCAAGGCCAGGGTGGGAGCAGCAGTGTCCCCTAGCCTGCCCAGAGAGAGGGGGGCAGGTGCCGATGCCTCCTGCACGCTGTACCAGGGAGCTTAGTGCTCCTGGAAAATAGCACCAGCCACACAAACCTGGTGCCCCGGGACTCACAGCAGCGAGGGGCGCCGGACATCGCCTTGCATTTAGGGTCAGACGCTGCCGGACAGGCTCAGCCCTGACTGTATTCTCAGCCACACCTGCGGTTTTCCTGTGCGCTTCAGAGGAAATAAGTGGAATCTATAGCTGCTATTCTGTTTTGCAAGGGTGGTGAGAACTCAAAACTACCCTAAAAAAAGAAAGTAGCTCATCTCCTAAGAAGCCCTTCTCTGTGGCGTCCTGGGGCTATCGTCTCTGAGGCAAGGCCCCGCCGTGGTGAGACGGCAGGTGACTTTCTGGGGCCCCCAGCTCTGTGTCAGCCTGCGTGGCCCTCCCTGTTCTCTTTTCCTCTGGGGGCTTCCAGGTAGGATTGCTTCAGAAGAAGGCGTCTGCTGGGAAAAAAACACCACCAAGTGCTTGGAAACCACTCGCGTCTCGGCAGCTGGCCCGGCTGAGTCACTTCCCACCTTTCCGGGCTGCTCCGGCCCACAGGTGCTGCCAAGCGCATGCTGCGCTCCAGTGGGGCGGGGGGCAGCGGCCTGCAGCGGGCTGTCCTGAGCCTCCTGGCGGCTTGGCTGGCCGCTCCCACTCGGCCCAGAACGCGCCAGGCGTGTTTGGCGCTTCCTCTCCGTCTTGAGGTCCGTGTCCCATCTCAGGCTGGGGCAGAGTCTAGCGTGGGGGAAGCTTGTTTGGAGTCGGCCTCCCTGCTCGGGCTGGTGCCAGTTCTGAGCTGTGCCCTGTCCCCCCGAGGTACTCGGTGCTGGCCCATGTTAGCGAGCCGAGTGCCAGGCCAGGCGAACCAGAGCTGCTCCGAGCCCACCCTGCCCTCCCGGCTTCCTCGGCCCTGTGCTGGGCGTGGAGGGACGTGTCCCAGGCCTCTCCCCTAGTGGTGGTGGCCAGGTGTGGAGCAGGCGTGACTTGGGCAATGGTGCTGGCAGGCGCAGTGGCAGAGCTCTTGCTTGACCCTGTGCTGCAAGTCCAGTGATCGTGGTTTGGGGCACCCACGCCGCTGCTCTGTCTGCGTGGCTGGAAGTGGAAGGTGCTTCTGCAGAGACGTCCGCTGCTCCTCGGGAGGGCCAGGGCACGAGGCCCACGCGCCAGCTCTGCGGAAAGGAGCACCTCCATGTCTCCATCCCTTCCCAGAGCCCCTTCCTTTCTGGGGAAAGGCCAGAGCTGCCAAGTCTGTGGGAAGTTCCGGCCACCAGAGGGCAGCGGCAGCCCCTGCATCCTCCAGCGCCCAGTGGCCCTGGCTTCAGCTTCAGCCTGGAATCCCAGGGGGAAGTGTGGCTTCTCTCTTTCACGTCCCGTGGGCAGTGGCCCGAGGTAGTCTCCCTAGCTAAAAGTCAGCCTGCTGGGAGGGCTGAAGTCAAAGACATTAACAGCAAGTGTGTGGCTGCCTAAGTGAGCCCCACGGATTTCCCTCCACTTTCCCCTGGTGAGAATGTCAGCAGGGAGCTGGGGTGGCGTGTCCTGAACTGATGAGAACCACAATAAGCGTTATCGTCCTTAATCAGTAATATCACAGTATCATCTATTAATGACAACACAGAATCAAAATAGGTAGCTTATTGAAAGCTCCTGTGTGCTGGGTGCTGTTCTGAAGGCCTAGCAGGCATTTCCCTCTGAGCAGTGGTAACGGGGAGAGGGTGGCCATCCTCTCCTCTTCCCAAATGAGGAAACCGAGGCACACAGGAGTCTGGGGCATTGTCAGAGGCCACAGAGCGGCAGCTGGTACCTCATCGTCTGCCTGACTCAGACCCCACTTCCTGCCCTCCCCAAACCTCAGAAAGGTGGGGGCGTTTCTAGAAGATGATTTTATAATGGGAATCAGGGTGGGTGTGTTGGCTGTGGGGTGTGGGCCCTTGGAAGGGCGGATCCAGAACTTGAGCTGGAAGGCCAGGGACGGGTGTGGGTCTTTACATAAAGAACAGGAGTCAGTGGAGTCAGGCCAGGACTCCCGAGGCCACAGGGGGACACATGGGAGGGACTGTGTCGAGGGCGGGGCGCCAGCCTCATCCATCGGCTTCGGGGAGCTCAGCCCGTCTTTGCACTTGGGGCTTAGACCCGTGCCTGCGAGAGCGCTAGACAGGCTGAGATTGCTAACCACTTGCTCTTTTTCTTTCCCACCCACACAGGGGGCTGACGGCATCCGTGGTCTGAAGGGCACGAAGGGCGAGAAGGTGAGTCTGTCCCTGCTGCCGTGGGGCCCCCTGCCTAGTCTGGAGCCGGATTCCAGCCAGCGGCCCCTCCCACGATGCTTCCACTGTGAAGCCAGCTGAGGTGGATGTCGTCTCTGTGTACCAAGGGGAATGGATGGCACTCTGGAAAGTGTCTGTTTGCAGATGGAAAAACGATACCTTGAGGAGGACAGACCCTCGGGTCCCCTGGGGCACATTCCTGGCGGGGCTGAGTGGGTCTGGGGTTTGTGCCTCTGTACAGGGAGGAGGCCCTGGCCTCAGAGGTGACCCACAGCCCCCCATGTGCCTGCAGGGGCAGCGGACCTCTGCCCGCTCCCTACTCCCAGGTGGGCAGCCTTGCATGGCCGCTGACACGAGGATCCATTCAGTTGTTGGATGTTCCTCCCTGGGCAGCCCCACAGCTGCAGAAACTCACACCATGCCATAGAGCCAGGCCCGGAGGGCGAGGCCGTGCCATTGGCCATCGTCAGTGGGTGCAGGTCAGGCCTAAGTGGGTCACTGTGGCTAAGACAAGGCTAAACCACACCCCCATGTATGTCTACCAGAGTCAGAACATTGGGTGCAGCCTGTGGCAGTGAGCGCCTGAGCCACGTGGAGCTGCCTGGGCAGCCACGTGTCTTCTCACTTTGGTGGAAGGAAGCTCAGAGCCAAACCCAAGGCCCAGTCATGACACAGATTTAGGCCTCGGGGTGGCCTCACCACTGGGTGGGGTGCTGCCCTCCCCACCGTGGGCTCCCGCTCTGCTGCGGGTCCTCCCTGCCGTGCTTTGTAGCCATGGGGTGCTTGTTCTCCATGAGGCACGCTGGACCCCTTTGCTGGGCAGACCCTGGACTCTCCCTGGCCGCAGGGGCCTGTGGGGCTGGAGTGTGGTCACTGGCTGCTGGGATGATCGCGTGCTGAGACTCCTTATTTGCCAACTGTCAAAGATGTCGCTTGGATTCTTTCCTGTGAAATCTGCCAGCCTGAGAGCCATTCCCGAGGGGGCGCGTCGTGTGGCCACAGCTGAATCCGAAATGAGGCGGCAGCAGGAACGTCCTTGTTCCGTGGCGTTTGCTGAGCGTGACTGTCCCTGGTTTCTGTTCTCAGTGGCTGCCCTTGTGGGAGGCCCAGCCAAGAGGCCTGAGCCTGTGTGCCGGCCCCACTCCTTCCCGAGTGCACCTGCTCAGCGAAACCCGAAGTCCACATCCGGGAAAGCTCCTGGGCAGCTTGGCCTCTCCAAGAGCGCTGCCTTCCACATGGAGCCCGCTGGGGCTTCGGAACACATCCATTCCCTTACGGAACACAGGGTCCCCAGCCCAGAGCTGCGTCCCATGGGTCCCCAGGGTCTCCCTCGCCTGAGGACCTTTCATCCTTTCGAAGGTGGCTTCACAGAGTCCAGCTTTGCCACTGTATCTTCTCACATGTGTCCCTAGCCAGAGACAGGGCTGCTTGAGATGATATTGATGGGATTGTGCTGGGGACACCTTCTCGCCAGGAGGGCAACCACGCTGCTCCCGAGGGCCACGCAGGCAGCCGAGATGGTCTGGGGACGGGGGCAGCGTTGGGTGGGGACAGGGGGCAGTGTCGGGGGGCCATCTTTGTAGATGTCTGCATTATTTGTGGCTGCTGCCAAGCTTGCAGCACGATGTGAACAGTGTGGACAAAGGCCTGGGGCCCTGGGGGCGCTGGGAGCTGCCGCCGGCTGGAGAGGGCTGGATTCTGACCGCACAGAAGGCTGCCTTCCTTGTGTGTGCTCCGGGCCGGGCCTTGAGTGTTTACGATGTGGCTGAGTCCCAGATCCTGCCCTTTCGCTCTTTTTGCATCAACACGTAGCCCATGAAAAACGAGAGGAAAAGCCCAAGCAAGGGCCCTCTCTCTGGGGCCGCCTGTGCCCTGCGCAGAAGGACCCAGCGCTTTCGCCCTGTGCTTTCCTGGATGGGGAAGGCCCAGACCGGGGACGCGAACGGACAGCAGGGCACCGACCTTCGGCAACCTCACTTCTGTCCCAGATTCGCCAGCAGCCCTGGGGTGTGTGGGCTGCCGACTTCCCCCGCCGCCCCCGGCGACACCCCCACCCTTCAGAAAGAACTGCCTATGGTTGTAACACTGGCAAGAGCAGGAGTTAGGGATTCTTTGCAGGGGCCTTTCATCCAGCGCCACCTCCTCCGTTGTCACCGCCTTTCCCCGTCACTGGCTTTGGTGCTGATGGGATGTCACAAAGTGCACTGAGAAACGATGCCTGGAGCTCGGGGCCTGGGCTTGCTGAGGCCTCGCCGCGCAGAATGTTCAGATTCAAACCAGGCCCACCTGAGAAGCAGGGACGAGGCTGTCTCCAGCTTCGGAACGTTTGAAGCTTCAGCCGGGAATGCAGAGCTCACGGAATGCCATTCTTGAGGGGCGGGCCCCGAGCCCACCCCGTCCGGGGCCTGAACTGCCCCCCAAGGGTGGGGGACCTGGTGCTGCGTGTGGCTGTTAGAGCAGGGAAGGGGACGGCAGGGAGGCGGGTCCTCTTGTCTCGACTAAGGCCTTCTCCTGTCCCATATTCAGGGTGAAGACGGCTTTCCTGGGTTTAAAGGAGACATGGGCATCAAGGGTGATCGGGTGAGCATCTCAGGTTTGGGATTTGGGCTGGGGAAAGGCTGGGTGGGCTTGGCCGGGTGGGAGGGGGCGGGGATGTCTGCAGCCACAGGGTAGCTTCTCAGGATGGAGGGAAACTCTCGGCAGAGGTTCCTGGTGGGAAAGGGATGGTGGCCTGGAGCCCAGTGCCTGACTCTCTCTGGCTCCTCTTCACCTCCTCCTCAGCTTGCCCCTTGGGGACTGGAGATGGCCTGTGGTCGCCAGCTCCTCTGCCCGGTGTCCCACACAAGGGGTCAGTGGGGGCTGGGTTTGCTTCTGGCTGCTCCTGTGGACTGCAGAGTTATTCACCTGACTGGAGAGTGATGTGCCTGGGAAGAGAAAGGCAAGTGGCCTCGGATAGGACCCAGCCTCCCTGGGAGCGCAGCCACGGACGGGACCCAGCCTCCCCGGGAGCGCGGCAGCTGCCCAGGCCATAGGGCCAGCGCTTGCAGGGCAGCATGCAACGTGGGTCTAGGATCCCTGCGAGCCTGGGGAACATGCTGGTCCCCAAACACTTCTTCAGGGGCCCTGGGACCCCCACGCAGTCCTGTGGTCTGTGATTTTGGCTCAGGAGAAGCCACAGCACCCTGGCTTGTCTTTAAATGAATGATGTAGCTCAGTCCAGAGGAAGCTGGTGGGTGCTGGGAGCAGCTGGGGCTTGCCAGCAACCACAGAAAGCCGGGGGCTGCACATTCCCGTAATTAAAGGGAAAGTGACGCCAGGGGCAAGAAGGAGGGGTAGGGAGCCCTTAGAGCAGCCAGGGCAGGCCGAGAGCCTCTTGGAGGTCTCCCCAGTAACCTCTCAGTGAGCGGAAGCCCAGGCAGAAGGAACCGAGACGTCTCGGCCCTCCGGTGAGCACAGCCGCGGTGACAGCTGTGCACGCACCGGGACTGACATCTGTCTGCTGCAGCAGGGCTGTCACCCAGCTGCCGTGATCGTCCCCTGCCGCACAGGCTCGCAGGTGGCTTTCCAGAACAGGAAAGCCACACACACTTGGCACTTCGTCCCAACCCGGCAGGCAAAAGGCAGAGGCAATCTGCACCTCTGTGGGAAGGCAGGAGGAGGAAGGAGGGCATTTGCTTCGCAAGGTTGTCCCAGTTAAGTGGCTGCTAAACACACCCATTCTAGAACTTCCTTCTGGGTGGAAGGCTCCCGAGTCCCCACAGCTCAGCAGCCTCTCGGTTTGATGGTGAAAGTCCCTTTCTCCTCCTTTCTGATGCCTCTGTGCACGCACGTAGTGTGCACATTACGAGGGTGCAGCTTCAGAGGAGACGACACGCATTCCTGTGCCAGAGCTCCGGGAGTCGCGCTCGTGTTGCCGTGGGACGAGCATGGGATGCAGGGCTGGGAGCCCAGGGAACAGGACCGCGAATCTGGGCTCAGAGAGCGCAGCCGGGCACTCTGCCCCTTCTCAGCGCTCTGTACATGTGCACAGGATTATCTCGTTGAACAAGAGGAACGCCTCTTAGGGACAGAGAGTCCCGATCTGATGACAGATCAGAGCTCCAGAATTAGGAAGTTAGCTTTTCTCTGTCTGTGCAATACACACTTGTGTTTGGGCTTACACTGCTTTACCGCTGCCCCTGGAGACAAATGATCAGGGAAGGACCTGTCCACTGCTGGACAAAGGGTGCCAGGAAGGGTATCAGAGACTCTGCTGTGGCACTGCCATTGCCTAAGCAGGCTCCAGAGCCCTCTTCCCTGTCTGAGCCCCGGGCTCCGAGTCTATAACTTGGGGAAGCTGGCCGAGGCGGGATTTAAGCCCGCCTATTTCTAGGACGCCTTCCACGGCCCTCCCGTGTGCCCATGATGCCCAGGTGACCGCGGATCCCGGGCTGGTGTCCATTTCCCACCTCCCGGGGTCTCGGAAGCAGCAGCACTCCCAGTCACTCTGCTCTATTTGGAGAAGTAGCAATTGAGAGCTACTATTGTTAACCAAAGTTATTTTAGCCAAGAGGCACTCAATTTAGAGGAGGTAATTGGGAAGTAGGAGTGTGCAGCCTTGAGGAAATAAATGGCAGGCGGCCTCGGTGCAGAGAGAGCGGCCTCGGTGCAGAGAGAGCGGCTTCGGGAGCTGGGGGCCGGCTTCGCAGCGTGCTCACTCTGTCGGCAGCCTGAGTGAGGCCGAGCTGGACGAGCAGCTGTGACCACAGCGTGTCCCCGGCCCGTCCCCTCGCTCTCAGAATGGTGGAGGGAATCCTGTGTGTGGGGGGGTCTTCTTACCTCCTCTTTTCTGGCTTTCAGGGGGAGATCGGGCCACCCGGTCCCAGGGGAGAAGATGGCCCTGAAGGCCCGAAGGGTCGTGGAGGTCCCAATGGTGATCCTGGTCCCCTGGGGCCCCCTGGGGAGAAGGTTTGTGATGTGGGATGTTCAGCCTCTCTCCCGGGGGGATCTGTCGGGCCCTTCCCCGTGGCCTTGGACTCCCGCTGGCTGTGGCTGCCCTAGGTGTGGGGTGGAGGTGATTCCTGAGCGGGCTCCTGTCTCCACCCGGGGCTCTTGCTGCTCCTGGGAAGCTGTTTGCTGAATGAGGACCCTTTCCTAGTCCTGGGTTCGGCCCTTCCCAGCCCTCCACCACCGCCTTGAAGGGCTCCTGCCTTCCTCCCAGAGGCCACAAGCCTGCGTCTGAGCCCCAGAACTCCAGGACCCCTGCCTTGTCACATTCCCACCTCCACACCTGGGTAATAAAGGCGTCCCCACCCCGGCCTGAAGCTGTGGCAGCCCGGGAGGAAGGCAGGCCCGGCTCCCCAGAGCAGGCTCTGGCACGCGGCCATCCACAGGCCTGTAGTTTCCCGCTGTGGGAGGCTCCCAGGCCAGCCGCACACCCTGGCTCCACCCTGCCGCCACCCTGGGCCCTGCAGGGATGGTGCAGGCGGTGGCCCAGACTTTCTGCTGCATCCTGCTGCTTGGCTGGGACTCACACAGAAGGGCTCAGAGATGCCCCTGGATAAAGAGCGTGGTGACCTGTGGCGCTGGCCTCTAACCGCGTTTGCTCCCCAGTGGCGCAACCTCTCCTCCGTGCCTTCGCATCTCCCTCGGTGGGGGAACCATCGGCTGCCCACTGGACTCCATGGGTGCTGGCAGTCCTCCCCACCCAGGCGGGCAGGGCCTCTGTGTGATGACGTGTGCCCCAGCTTCTGGATACCACACCCTCCTCCAGGCCCCTGACAGGACTCATGGCCTTTCTCTCTGCTCCAGGAAAATGGATGGAGCAATACTGTACTTGCCACTAATGTCACCCTTTCTCCCCCAGGGAAAACTCGGCGTCCCAGGGTTACCCGGGTACCCAGGGAGACAAGGACCGAAGGTAATTCCGGCCGTGAGGTGTCCCGGCACAGGGGGAGGGACGTCTTGCTGGGCCTCCCCCTCCTGTACAGGTCCATCCATTCCCGGTCCCCGCCTTGGGGGCGTGTGTGACACTGTCACTCCCAGACTCCACGGTGTTCACTGCCTTCTGCATTAATTTGCCGAGTTGAAAGGAGGCTCTTGGATGATGGGATGAGTCCTCTGCCCCAGGTGGCACGGACACCTGAGGTCCCTCCGGGGTCCTCCTGGAGTCCCCCGGGGTCTTCGGCACCTGTTGCTTGGCTCGTGGCCCTTGTGCCCGGCTTGTCCATACCCAGAGCCCGAGCGACAGGCATTGCTCAGCGCCACCTCACTGGCGATTTGAAGGCTCTTTGCTCATAATGGAGTATAAAGGAGGAAACCTTTCTTATGTGAGATCATGTTCAGGTTTAAGTGAAACAGCTCCTTCAGGCTTTGGAAGTCATTGAAAATGTTATTTTTTTTCAAATCTCACATTTTATTATTCATGGTTCTCCCTTAAAGAATAGCCAGCTGGCTGCACGGAGACATAATTAACAGGCGAAGCGGGCTGTCTTTCTCAGATCTGCCTCTGCCTGAGGCGCCTCCTTTAGCCTCAGCACCTCTCCGGTCTCACGTGCACTCTTGTTAACCGGAGGACGGGCATGGTGGGCTGGGGCTCCAACAGGTATTTCCGTTCTCATCAGGGGAATGCTCTATCCATCCTTCCCGTGGAGCAGGAAGGCCCCTGCTCCGTGTGTGTAGACGCACACCCCATATGCAGGAGAGGTAGCTTGCCGTGAAACAGGAGTTTCATTTAGGATCTAACTGGCTCATCGAACGTGGGTGTGACGTAGCTGCTGACGGCAGCGTCTTAGCCCAACGTGGCAGAGGGGCTGATGGGCACTTTCCTCTCCTTTAATACACATTCCTCTGGGGATGGAGAGAAGGGGAGACGTTTGGGAGAGATGGGTGTTCAAAATCAAGTTCAGGCAACTTTTTGAGAGGGGATGGCACGTGTGTCCAGATCAGAGAGAAGTGGCCAACCGCACAGTGACCTGGCTTCTGAACTGAACTCTGCCACCTGCACTGAGGTTTCCTGGGTCCCACCCCCTGCCTAGATTGGCAGGTGGGTGTGTGAGTGGCTTGGCTGAGCCCAGTCCCCTGTGAGAAATACAAGGTTTGGACATGTGTGAACTCTTCATGGATGCAGGTGTGCCTTCAGGACAGGATTTTAAACCAGGCAGATAGAGACCTGCCAAAGACGGTGGCCAGCACCCACACGGCCAGTGGCTGAGCAGCCTCATGGCGGCGCTGCTCCTGCACAGAGTGGGCGTTTGGATATTCACCAGGTCACTGTCCCTAAATCCATCTCTGGTCTGTGAGCACCTTGCAGACTCCTAGAATTAAAGAGCTGGTAGATGCTACAGGCAGTGCATAAATTTGCATTCATTCCCACCTCTGCAACTGCTGTGCTTTATTTAGAGGGACTGTGGAACACCAAGAAACATGCACAAGGCACAGAAAACACAATGTCACAGCGCGAAGTTCATGTCTCACCTCGGTTCAGCTCAGCAGGGTGCCTCCCTTTCTCCCAAACACCAGCCACCATCCTGTGGCCAGGGGCGCGGGGGAGGGAGCATGGCGAAAACTCTAATTCAGCTCTGCAGCTGAAGCCTGTGAAGTGCTTAGGAAGTATTTATGGAGTAGAGAGGATGGATGGAGGGATAGGTGGGTGGGGGAGTAGAGGGGTGTGGGTAGGTAGATGTGTGAATGGGTAGGTAGATGGATAGACGCGTGGGTGGGTGGGGCAGAGAGGTGAATGAATGGGTGGGAGGGTAGGCAGGTAGACAGGTGGATGGGTGGGGGGCGGGTGTGTAGGTAGACAGGCAAATGGATGGATAGTTAGCGGGTGGGTGGGTAGGTAGGTAGGCAGGTAGGTGGATAGATAGGTGGGCCCGTGGATGGATAGGAGGGTGAGTGGATGGGTGGGCGGGTGGGTAGACAGTTGGGTGAATGGAGGGGTGGGTGGATAGGTAGACAGGTAGATGGATAGACAGATAGGTGGGCCAGTGGGTAGACAGGTGGATGGGTGGGCGGGTGGGTGGACAGGTACATGGATGAACGGGTGGATAGGTGGGCAGGTAGGTAGGTGGGTAGATGGGTGGACAGATGGGTAGACGGATGGGTAGGTGGGTGGGTGGGTGGACAGGTACATGGATGAAAGGGTGGATAGGTGGGTGGCGGGTACATCATGAGTGGGTGGGTAGGTAGGCAGGTAGGCAGATGGCTAGGTGGGTGGGCAGATGGGTAGACAGGGGGATGGATGGGTGGGTGGGTAGGTAGGTAGATGGGTGGGGGGGGGGGTAGGGGGACAGGCAACTGGATGAGTGGGTGGATACTTGGGCACGTAAGTAGACAGGTAGGTGGCTGGGTGAGCAGGTGGAGCCTGGGGCAGAGGCTGTGCCCTGGCATGCAGGCTGTCCCCCAGGCCGCCCGCGCAGCATGACTGCCTCCTGTCCCAGCCCTTACCTCTCCTTTTCAACTCTCTTTCAGGGCTCTATTGGATTCTCTGGATTTCCTGGCGCCAATGGAGAGAAGGGCGGCAGGGTAAGGACAGACTGGCCCCTGGGCAGGCAGCTTCTGCGGCTGCCTCCGTGTGTAGTGGGTTCGTTTTCTAGTCGGTGGCCTGTTTATTTCTCATCCCTTTTGCTGCTGAAACTGCTTTCCTGAACAGCTGGCCTTAAGCTCTCGACCTTTAGCGCCAAGCACTGGTGACACTCTGCAGACTGTGGGCTGGGCAGGTTTGTGACAGGAAGGGGCAGAGGCAGGAGGGAAGTGTGTTGAGAAAATGGAGCTTTCTAATGAGCTCCACAGTCCAGAGGCTCTGGCAGGTCATTCGCGAAAATCATATTGTTCTCTTCTACCCAAGTGGACTCTTCCTCCAAGCTAATTTTTTAAGAGAAGGAAAAAGGAGATTGCTTTTTCCTTTTAAAAATGTCCCGCTACCTACCTACCATAGTCCAAATTTAAAGTCATTTAAATTAACATTAAATTGAATGGGGTTAGCAAGCTGCCGCTGCCGTCGACACCCACCAGGCTGCAGCGTGGCTCCCGTCCTCTTTGTTCTCACCCTCCACACGCGTGGGCTGGGGGAGCTGTGTTCTCTCCATGCCTTCTGGAGCCCCGGCTGGCCCAGGTGTCCCTGCAGGAGCTGCCCTGGATGCTTGTTAGTGACATCACAGCACCTTCGTGTTGCCATTCGGGACAATAGCAGTGAGGTGGTCCTCAGGCCTTGGACTCTGAGCTAGCCTTGTGCATGGGTGTATCGGGGGGACAGAGAGGCCAGTCTGTGGTGCACATGCAGGACAGTGTCTGCGGAGCAGGTCCGGGGGACCCGCTTCTGGAAAGATGGCGGAGCTCACACCTTCCTCATAGCCTCAGCCGCAACCCTGCAGCCCTGCCAGCTCATCCTCCTGTGCCCTGTCCTGCTCTCCCAGGCCAGACGGAGCTGCAGGGTCTCAGCCCCCTCTTGAGCCCATCCCTTCTGGCCAACACGGTATGAGCAAGATTCACCAAACAGGAAAAGGAAGACTGTTCTAAGTTGACAACACAGACCAGAGGAGATGATTATCTCCATGTCTGTCCCCTTCTCTCTCTGTTCTTCTCTCCACCCATCCATCCATCCATCCATACATACATACACTCACCCATCCACCCACCCATCCATCAACCATCCTCCACCCACTCATCCATCCATCATCCACCCACCCACCCATCCATTCACCCATCCATCCATTCCCCCACCCATCCATCCATCCCCATCATCCATCCCCCCACCTACTCATCCATCCATCATCCATTCCCCCACCTATCCATCCATCCATCATCCATCCCCTCCACCCACTCATCCATCCATCATCCATTCCCCCACCCACTCATCCATCCATCATCCATCCCCCCACCCACTCATCCATCCATCATCTATCCCCCCACCCACTCATCCGTCATTCATTCCCCCACCCATCCATCCATCCATCCTCCCTCCCCCCACCCACTCATCCATCCATCCACCCACCCATCCATCCACCCACCCACCCATCCATCTATCCATCCATCCATCCATCCATCCATCCATCTTCTATTATCTGTCCATCTCTGTCTATATCCACCCTACCCATCCACCTCTCCATCTGTCTCTATCTAGCTGTCATTCTTCCTCTGGAGAAGCCCTGGCTAGCGCCTTAGGGACACGCTGTCTTCTGAAATACTCTTAGATACTACTCTGAGAAGCATGGGGAATATGGGGTACCCCAGTGGGCCGCTGCAGTGCTGGGGGACCTTTCACACTGCACTGCAGTGAGAGTGTCCAGGAGAGGATGTGACCTTCCGCAGCTGGTCATGGGATGTGACCACAAGTCCTTTCCATGGAGGTCTGTGTGGGACCAGGGACCTTGTGGAGCGCCAGGAACCCTTGGTCACTCCCAGGCTCCTGACTGGGGCTCTGCTCCTCATGTGCCTCGGCCTCCCCATCCCTGAGCCGAGGAGCTTGAACGGATGCTCCAGATGCCCCTTGGTCCCCATCAGCCACTGTCCAGGGCATCAGCACTGTGGGTCTCCAGTCACAACGCAAAGCCTGGCTCAAGCCAAGACCTGCCAAACACCATGTGCCCCAGTCACACATGGGAGCCACTCACAGCCTTTCGGCAGCCTCTGGTGTCTGGCCCTGCGTGGGGACATTTCATTCACTGCTGCACCTGGTTCCTGGTACAACCCACAACACAGACCTCAGGCTGAAAGGCGAGGCTGTTTGCTTCCCCTTGAGCCGTGATGGTTCGTGCGTGTGAAATGGAGCCCTGCCCTCCTTCATCTCCGCTATCATGGCCCTTTGAAGCTTCCCGTTGAGGACGCTGAGTGCAGCCTTTGCCTGCGTGAGCCTTCAGTGGCATCATCACTGCAGAATGGCGCCTGCAGCACTGCCTGGTTTTCTGCATAGGGCTGCTGCTTTGTGCCACGTTCACTGAATGACGGAGGGTGTGGGTAGCGTCTGGTCTACCAGGTTGGGCTTCCCAGTTGTCCACAGGAAGCTGGGGTCCAGGCTGTCCTTGCAAAGGGACCCATCCTCTTTTGTTGTCTGCAGGAGCCTCACTCAGGTTACCCAGAAGCCCCTGGGCGCTGGCTTGTCTTCTGCGCCTCAGTGAATGGATCCTGCTTTCCGGGTTTTGCCCTCGGCTACCTGTCTTTTGCCTTGGGCTTTGTGCTTGGTAGTCTTGGGGGCAGTCCATGCACTTAAACAGCACATGCGTCGTAAGTCCTTGCTAAGTGCTGGGTGCTCTGCTAGGCTCTGGGGACTCAGGTGGTCAAACCAGGCATCCCTCTGGCCTCCAGAGAGGGACACCACCCAGTGAGCTGCACTCGGGAGTGGTGGCTGTGATGATGAAGGACAAGACGAGGGTGAGTCAGGAACAGGTCGTGGGCACCAGAGTCTGACCCAGACGGTCCAGGGAGGCCTGCTGGAGCAGTGACATTTTTGCTGAGGCCTGCAGGAGGTACAGAAGTGGATCGTGCGGTGTGGAGCAGGCAGAGCTATGGGATCAGGAGGTACAGAGCCAGAAGGCTGGCACAGGGCCAAGCCCCACAAGGGAGACATGGGAGTGAGCTGTGGGCTGCAGAGCTTGGCCAGGCAGCTGGCTGCTTTGGGAGAAGCTCTTTAGCCCAAGGCACTGGGACCCACTGAAGGTTCTAGCCAGGGGGAATGGCTCTAGAGGTTGTTGGAAGCAGCTCTGGGCGCAGTGTGGGGCAGGAATCGTTAGGGGCCATTCCAGGGGTGTGAAGGGAAAAGCCAGCAGGAGGTGTGTGCTCATCCAGAGAGGTCTTTGATTTTTTAAATTTTATTTATTTTTTTGAGACAGAGTCTCTCTTGCTTTATCACCCAGGCTGGAGTGCAGTGGTATGATCTGGGCTCACTGCAACCTCCACCTCCCAGGTTCAAGTGATACTCCTGCCTCAGCCTCCTAAGTAGCTGAGATTACGGGTGTACACCACCATGCCTGGCTAATTTTGTATTTTTAGTAGAGAAGGGGTTTCGCCATGGCCAGTTTTGAACTGCTGATCTCAAGTGATCTGCCTGCCTCAGCTTCCCGAAGTGCTGGGATTAAAAGCATGAGGCACTGTGCCCGACCCAGAGAGGTCTTTTAAAATATCTTGGATATTCTGGCCAGATGGATGCTTCTAGGTGCTAGGATGCCAGGCCTGAGTGCATGCATGCATGTGTGTGCGTGTGTGCATGTGTGTGCACATATATGTGTACGTGCATATGTGTATGCATGTGTGTACGTGCATTATGTGCATGCATCCGTGTTCATGTGTGTGCTCATGTGTGCTTGCTTGTGTGCATGTGTGTGCATGTCTGTGTGTTCATGCATGTGTGTACATGTATGCATACATGTGTGTGCATGTGTGCGTGCATGTGTTCATGTGTGTGCATGTGCATTGTGCATATGTGAATGTATTCATGTGTGTGCATGTGTGCGTGTGTTCGTGTGTGCGTGCTTGTGTGTGTTCATGCATGTGTTCGTATGTGTGCATGTGTGGTAATTGTGTTCATGGGTGTTCATGCATGTGTGCATGTGTGCATGTGTGTTTATGTGTGCACATGTGTATTCGCGTGTGTGTTCATGTGCATGGGTACATACATGTGTGAGTTCGCGTGTTCACGTGTTCATGTGTGTGCATGTGCGCATGCTTGTGTTCATGTGTGCGTGTGTGCACACATGTGTGTTTGTGTATGCACCTGTATGTTCACCTGTTCGTGTGTGTGCATTTGTGCGTGCATATGTTCATGTGTGTGTGCTTGTGTACGTTCATGCATGTGTGTTCGTATGTGTGCATGTGTGTGTTCGTGTGTGTGCATGTGTGGGAATTATGTTCATGTGTGTGCATGTATGTGCATGTGTCCATGTGGTTTATGTGCACACATGTATTCACGTGTGTGTTCATGTGCATGGGCGCATACATGTGTGAGTTCATGCGTGCACATGTGTCATGTATGTGCATGTACACACGCTTGTGTTCATGTGTGTGTTTGTGTGCATGCATGTGTTTGTGTACGCGTATGTTCGTGTGTGTTTGTGTGTGTGCATATGATTGTGTGTGCGTGCGTGTCTGCATGTTCGTGTGTGCAAACTTATGTTCATGTGTGTTCGTGTGTGTGTATGCATGTGTGTGTGTGTCTGACTTCCATCTAAGGGCTGCCTGCCCTCTGTCTGCCTGGTCCTACCTCCCATGGAGCTAGTGTTGGTTCTGTGGACCTTGACTATGGGCCAGACATGGAAATGCCAAGGACGTAAGCGCTATGTCGACCCAGCTGAAGCCAAAGGAAGAGGAATGGACCTGGGCAAAGTGCTGGTTTGCTCCTCGGGCCAAGGAGAGACCCAGGAGCCCCTTCCCGGGAGGAGGGAAGACCAGCCCTTCAGATGCACTGCCCGCCGGCGGTACCCACGCCTTCAAGCTGTGTTTGGCTTCGCGGCACAGCCATTGCTGGGAGTGTCCCTGCCTTCCGAAGGGCAAGAAGACAGGGTCCCCCATTCAGTTTGCTGGGGAGAAGGTCAGGGAGACTTGGGGGGATATGGGGACATTCTGTTCCACAGCTCCAGTCACAGGGACTCAAAATTCTTTGGTTTGAGTTAGTTTATAAAGAAAACAGATGAGCAAGATGCCTCCTGGGAGCCCCAGATGGCGTTTGTGGCCAAGTCGATATTTTGCTCCTGCCTCGGGCACAGTGAGCTTGGGCTGCGGTCCTTTGTGCTGCAGGATTAAACCTGTGGCCTGGGTCACAGTGGGACTATTTTTGGGTGGAGGGTTTTCATTCTAGGGGAGCATTGGAATGAGAAAACCTGGCAGCCTGGGCCGTCCACATCTAAATGCTGGGAGTGACCAGGTTGGCCGTGGGTGTACTCGCCTGTAAAATGCCTATCACTGGAAGAAAGCAGATGTTTCATTAATTTTCATGTGCAAATATTTAGTCGAAGCCAAAGGATATCACCATAGTAATTGAAGAGCTGGAATCGGAGCGCATTGTTAAAAAGCTACATAATTAACTCATCATCATAAATGGTTTTATTAAATGCATTTCAAAATGGGAGACTCTAGAAGCAGTTTTGATTCTGGCAGCAAATGAATGAAAGATGATGAGAGGAAGCTTCTCAGGTGGCCTCCAACCACACAGGCCTACCGTGGGCCTAGAGGTAACCGGAGCATGAGAAACCAGAGTGAAGTTCAGGAAGCCGAGTTGGGATGTGGCAGGGCTGTAGGGACCCTGCACGGTCAGCCCGTGGCTTCCATGCGCCGTAGGCTGACTGCATCTTCCAGCTCTGATCTCTTAGCACTGCATTTGTTTTCTGTGGTTTGGAAAATGCAAAACAACAATAGAAAAAAGAGTATAAATTCTATTAGAGGAGAAGCTGATGACTCGTGGACATATGATTTAGATATTAAATTGCAAGTTTGCCCGTCTGTAGAACCTGTTGAAACTTCCAGAGCTAATATTCTTACTGTAGCAAAAGTAAATTATGTATGAAAGGGGTTGACTTTCTTCTCTTTTCTTGCACTAATGATTTCCTTTCCTGCTGAGAGAGAGAGAGAGAGAGAGAGAGAGGGATGAGGAGGAGGGGAAGGAGGGAGGAAGGAGGAGGGAGGTGGCAGTGTGCTTTCAGGACAGAAAGCAGATAATAGTATACACATCCATCAGACTGCAGGAGGAAAATTGGATTTCAGCAGGATTGTGCAGGAGCACAAAGCTCTGTGTCGGTGTGCGGTGAGCTTCTCACCCTGATAAATCTCCTATTAAAACACGGATAAGGTGGGTGGCGGGGAGCCCACGTTCCTCCTAGCCTGCTCTGAATTCATAGTCTCTCAACAACCCGGGGGACGGCCGCCACCTATGCAGGGCCGGGCATTTAGAGAGTGACTGACCAGCCCCTTCTCTGATTCTAGGGGACCCCTGGAAAGCCGGGACCGCGGGGGCAGCGAGGCCCAACGGTAACTGTCCTTTTAAAAGGCTTGTGGGCATGTCTGGGAAATGGGAACGTGGTTTAGGGAGTGTGTGTGGGGGGCTGGGGAAGGCGGTGTCTGTGAGCTGTCACTGGAGCTGACCTTCCTTCTCTCCCATCTGTCCAGGGTCCGAGGGGTGAAAGAGGCCCCCGGGGCATCACTGGGAAGCCTGGCCCCAAGGTATGTCTTTGGCCTCCTGGGTGGTGGGCAGCATGAGCCCAAGCTGCAAGGCCACGGAGACATGGAGCACCTGAGGGTGTCTGTGACTTTTATTTTTTTTAAAGCAGGATGTTTTCTTAGGTGTATTTAAGAAGGAGCTTGTCCCCTCCAGCAGCCTCTGGACACCTTAGATCAGATTTAATTAAGTGGCTGACAGCTATGCTTATGGGATGAGGCCGCAGCAGAGCAGAGGCAGGGCTCTACCCAACACATCTGGGACCCCAGAGACGCAGCAGGGGCCGGGCCCACCGCAGACCCACCTGCCCTGGTCGGGAGGCCTTATTTCCTTTCTTGAAAGGGGTTTCAGAGCTTAGAGGCCTCTGCCAGAACTTATTGAAAGTGCTTTCTGGCAGGGGAAAGCCCAGGCCGGCCTCGTGCACATTCTTCCCACTGAGGGGCATTGAAGCCACTCCTCAGGTGGAGAATCTGGACACAGACCCCACAGGTGGGCTGTTCCTTCTTGTCCAGGAAGCCACTCCAGAGCGAGTTCCCACTGGGATGAGTCTTCCAGTGGCCGAGGGGCACAGCCGGCCCATCCCTCCGCTGACCAGAATGCCCTGGCCGGCCACCCTAAACTGTGGGACAAGCTCTCAGGCGCATCTCAGGTGCCCCGGGAGCTGACACGAGGCTCACCTGTGAGGTCTTGGAGCAGGTGAGGGTGGGGGTGGCCCGAGAGTGTGTTACTGCTTCTGCCTCTCCGAGGTGCTCGAGGCTGCACACAGCCTTCGTCCCACCCAGAAGACCTTTCCGGAAACGTTCAGCCCTGTAGACGCTGGCTCACTGTCAGCTGCACGCAGCGGCAGGGAACAGGCTGGCTTTGGGAGCCACAAATCGGCACCCACGCCTTCTGCCCCTTATTGAGTGTCAGGCCCACTTGAGGGGTGCACACAGGCGGTGTTTGACTCGCATATTTCGACGATGTCGAGGGTCAGAGTCTTCTCACCTGAATAGTAACAATCATAAGCTTTTCCTTCTCTCTCCCTCCCTCTCAAGGGCAACTCTGGAGGCGACGGCCCAGCTGGCCCTCCTGGGGAGCGGGTAAGCAGCTTGAGCCTTCGGGGATGTCTCCGAAGGCAGAGCCTGCCTCGACGTCCCCTGCACTCTGTCCTGGGGTGGGCGGGGCCTCGGAGGCACGCCTCGGACCCTGCTGAAGGGTAGGGTTTTCCTGAGATCCCAAGGGTGGAGCACGCCCAGGGAGTGAACTCTCCTGTAGGTCAGGGACCTCCACCCCTGCCCTGGTCTTGGGATTTGGGAGTGGCCGAGGTGACAGGAAATGGGTCCTGGGCCCCGTCCTGCCCCCAAGAGTCCCTCATTTCTGCTGTTGGGTGAGGGAGGAGCTGGAATAATGGAGGAAAGGCCGTTGGGTGGGAAGAAATGACACCTGCGTCTGGAGAGCCAGCGGCACCGAGACGCCAGCAGCGGGAGCTGCTCCGAAGAGACACTTGTCCTCAAGCTGGCCTTTCTCTGTTCCCAGGGACCCAATGGACCCCAAGGACCGACAGGGTTTCCCGGACCCAAGGGCCCCCCTGTAAGTAATGGCTTCAATGCTGGGCCAGCCCTGCCTGTCCCCCCGACAGACCGCCTGCTTTTTTCTAAGGGCTGCTTGGAGCTCCTCAGGGTGGCCGGCGGGTGGAGGGAGGCCCGTGGTAAAACTCCGGCCATTCCGATGAGGGGGCAGACCCCCTGCCAAGGCTGCCTCGGGGCAGTCTGTGACTGTGTCCCGGTGCCCACCCGGTGGCGCTGGAGAGAGCTGCGTGCTGGGGCCCTCTCTCCTTTAGACCCACATGGTTTTCTCGCTGAGTTCTGTGTCAGTGTCCTGGGGCCACCATCATAAATTACCAGGATCTGGGTGTGGCTGGGAACTGCATGAGGCTCTTCTCCCACAGCCCTGGAGGCCGGAAGCCAGGGAGCCAAGTGGGATCAGTCAGGCACTCTGCTGGGCACACGGGCTTTTCAGTCATGGCGCCCCTTTGACCTTGCCCTTGACTTTAGACTTTAGAAATGCACGGTACAGGCTCCTTTGTCTAGACGGTGAAGGACTCCAGCGTTTTCAGTGGGGTGAAAAAGCTCTTGTGAGAAATGGGATCCTTTACCTGGCCCCATCAGCTGACACAGGCAAAGACCTCATTTCCAAGTGAGGTTACAGGTATAGGTTCTGGGGGCCAGAGCTTCCACATGTCCTTTTGGGGGACACAGTTTGCCTTACGGCAGGTGCAATGCGTCTCCTCCAGTCTCGACAACCATCTAGCCGTGGGATTCTGACCCAGCAGGCATGGTGGGGCTAGGGGGAGGGGCCGACTGTGCCACTCCACAGACTCAGGTCCTAGTGCTGCCTGTGCCACCTGCTGGCTGGACCTCGGGACACCGACTGGCCTCTTCTGCCTCAGTTTCTCCCTTGGGCGATGCTGGCAACAACAGCACGTCCCTTGGGGCAGTTGTGAGGACTTTGTGGGATGACGGCCAGGCGCCTTTAACAAGGACGGCCTGAGTTTTGGCATCACTGTCCCCATGCCTGCCGGGTGATTGCTCTTCAGAGGAAGTGCAGAGGCAGGTTGTGGAAATGAATCGGGGTCGCCCCATGTGATGTCAGATCCCCAAGGTGGGTGCTTCTCAGACATGAACGAACCTTCTTTCCCCTGATTCTTTCTTCAGGGCCCTCCGGGCAAGGATGGACTCCCAGGACACCCTGGACAGAGAGGCGAGACTGTGAGTATCATGGGTGCGGGGCCGTGGCTGGCTGGCTCTCTGACCACCCTGCATGTGGGCACAGCCCTGGCTGCCCGGCGCCATCTAGGACCCTCCCAGCCTGGGAGAGACAAGTTGGCCTCAGAAAGGCCCCCAAGGGCCAGGCCACCTTCTGCTGACTTGGGGCCAGGCTGCGAGGCAGGGCTGGGACAGGGCAGTCATACAGGCTGACAGCGCCCTGTGGCCTCTATGGGCAGAAGGCAGGGGCCGGCTTTGGGCTGGTTTGGGAAACTTTGGTTGAGAGGCCACATTTAAAGATATACACAGGTTATCCCGGGCAGACCGAAGCCTCATGCATCCAACCTGATTTTCCCTCTAGAATAGTGGCGAGTGCCACCCAGCTTGAGGGACACGTCTTTTAACTGGGCATGTGCCAGGAAAGGGCCTACATGTCACTCTGTGTCATTCGGTTATTTGATGCTGCAGAACTTCAAGAGGGTGACTGTGGGCCATGCACCCACGCCACCGTGCTTACCCAGACCCTTCCAGTCCAATCCAGGGGGTCTGGAGGATGCCTTTGATTGACATCTTTTATGGTAAAGAAGACAAGCGCCAGTCAGGTGGAGGCAGCCCCCCTCCTCTTGGGTGCTCCGCTAGGCACGTGGTCCCTGCAGTCCTGAGCTCCCCTTGCCCTTCCCCTTAACTTTAGAAATGCATATTACTGGTTGCTTCGGCTAGAACACAGAAGACTCCAGCATTTTCAGTAGGGAAAAAAAGCCCCTGTCAGAAATGGGATCCTTTTCCCGGCCCCATCAGCCCTTTGGAATTTAGCCCAGTTCCCTGAAGGTGCAGTTCAGGAAAGGGTGCTGGCATGCCTGTAACCTGGCCCACACCTGGCAGCCCGGGGCTCCAGGCTTTGAACATCTGGGGACATGGCAGTGTCAGGTGGCTTCCTTGTCACCGTTCTGTGCCCCTTTTCCATGTGCCCACCTGCTCTGTTCAGCTTAAAGGATGAATCTCAGAGATGCCAACATTTCCCAGCGGAGAGTGGGGGGTGCCAGCGTCACTGCAGGGCTCTCTGCAGCCGGGCCTCTAGTGGTCCAGGTATCTGTGGGACTCCCCCAGCAAAAGCAGGTCCTTTGTGGAATGTGGGATGGGCCTATGAGTGCCCTGTTTAATCTGTTCTCCACGGCTGCTTTTCAAAAGTCCTCTTTGTCTTTCTTTGGTTCATTGTGATGAAACCCCTTTTAATTATACCTCCGCTGGTGTTCTGCACGGCGCATGCTGCCCGATAAATGGAGACTGCTTTGCTCTTTTGTTTATAGAGAAAAATTAAAATATTTCTTCTGAGCTTTGCATATTTTTCTCTAATGCCTTTTCAAGGAGACAAGATAGAAGGTTTTACATTAGATGTGCTTTTCTCCCTCTGACTTACTGTGGACAGAGGCTGAGCTGCTCGTCTCTGCTCAGAAAGCTGTACTTCCGGCTGCCTTCTACCGCCCCAGCCACCTCTCTCGACACAGGGCACTGGAGGGATGCAGTGGGCGCTCCATTGCTGGGGCCCACTTGGGACGTGGCAGCTCCTCCGTGGGCTAGTCCAAGCCAGCCTTTCAGAAAGAGCTTCTCTGGACTGTTGATTTCCTTCTTTTTAAAAAAATGAAACACAAACATTATTTCTCCTAAATGTTAGCCAGGAACTTATTTCTCAGCAAAGGGCTGAGTTCATATTCTGTCCTTGATGGCCAAGGCGGCCAAGGGTCCCTGGGGAGGCCTTTTGTATTTGGTGTTAACATTGACGCCAGCACAGCTGAACCAGGCTCCCGTGTCCCCTTGGGCTCTCAGACTCTTCTCCCTGGGTCCACTGAGCAGGGCAGGCCCTTGACCCTGTCCACCACCCCTTCCTTCTGACCCTGTAAGTGCAACCTACATTAGAAATGATCATTGTGTACAACTGAGCTGGGCTTAAAGGAGAGAGCCCTCCCAGAGTTTGCACAGAAGCTGAATCTGGGCCAGGCATGGTGGTGCACGCCTGTGATCCCAGCACTTTGGGAGGCCAAGGTGTGATCACCTGAGGTCGGGAGTTTAAGACCACCCTGGCCAACATGGAGAAACCGTGTCTCTACTAAAAATACAAAAATCAGCTGGGTATGGTGACGCATTCCTGTAATCCCACCCACTGGGGAGGCTGAGGCAGGAGGATCACTTGAACCCAGGAGGCAGAGGTTCCAGTGAGCGGAGATTGTGCCATTGCACTTCAGCCTGGGCAATAAGAGCAAAACTCCATCCCAAAAAAGCAGCAGCAGCAGCTGCGTCTGCTGTGGGTTCACTTGGCTCAGGGCCCAGAGTGAGATCTTGCCAGCTGCTGGACAGTGAGGCCGCGAGCCCTCCAGCCCTAGCTTGGCCTCGGAGCCAGCCACCTCCTCCTCGGGAGCCTAGAGTTTCCCTCCAGGCCTCCAGGCAGGTGTGCCTGTCACACCAGTGTCACGTGGCACCTGCAGATGGTCTCTCGCCTGCACCTGTCCTGCTCTGCAGACATGCCCGGAAATGAGGCTTATGTTGCCTTGAGGTCATTTTTCTCCTTTGAGGAGAGTACAGAAAGCGTGGTGACACCCACGACCAAGCCAGGATCGTCACCTACGCGTGAGCATGCAGAGCGGGCGTGAGATATTCCTGCTGAATCAGGCTAAAAATAGCACATCCAAGCTGCTGCGTTATGAAAGCAGCCGGCCCTCGCTCCTGCCTGTTTTAAATACACGCCGAGGAGCACGCGGGCAGAGTCACCTGTCGTGCGTCAGAGGCGTCCACACCTAAGCAGGGCAGACGCCACAGAGCCGCTGCCGAGAAACAGCCAGCAGTAGCCCCAGTCCAGAAAGGGGAGCAAGCGGACTCAGAAGAGGAAGACTTGGTGACATGATAGGGATGAACTGCGTCGGCCTGAAGATGGGGGCGGGGTGAGAACAGCCAGTGACATGAGCATGTGTGGCTTCGTTACCCTCCTGGAACTGGTGCAAAAATGAAACAGGAGACGTGGGCCTCTCACACGAAAGTCTGGAACATCCACTGTAGGGGGCAGGGCAGTGAGGGGCAAGCGTCCTGCTGAGAACAGCGTGGGGCGGGTTGGTGCTGGGCGGCATGGCGTGGGGCAGGATGGTGCTGGGCGGGATGGCGCGGGCCATGCAGCACCCTCAGCGTGGTGACTCTCTCTCAACAGGGTTTCCAAGGCAAGACTGGCCCTCCAGGCCCCCCAGGCGTGGTCGGCCCTCAGGTACGCTCCAGGATCCCCGGATCCCATGGGTCACCCAGTGTCACTTGCCCTCAGAGAAGAGGGTCCATGATTTCAGAGGCGCAGGTGCTGCTGAGAGAGTGTCTTGGGTCCTGAATGTTGTTCAGCTTGAGGCTCGCCCCACACGGGAGCAAGCAAAGATGTGTTTGCCCTCGACACGGATGCAGCACGCAGGGCAAGGAAGGCCGCCCAAGGCTCACCGGGTGGCTTGGGCCAGACCTGGGCCAGCTCAGGAGCTGGGCTCATCCCTGCTGTGAGTGTCCAAGGCAGCCAAGTCCTCCTGCCACTGGGTCCTATTGGTGCCACAAGCCTGTGCTTCTAAGCTGCAAAACAGGGAGGGGTCCCCTTGTGTCCTAGAAAGCTCACACCTCACATAGCAGTGAGTAAGGCGGGGACACGTGCAGCCACAGAACTGGAGGTCATGTGGGCTCTGCCCCTGGTGTGGATTTTCTCCCATCCTCGGCCTGTCCTGTGGCTGAATCGGCCTCCACAGGGCATGTCTCAGGAAGGCAGATTGGCTGTGCCTCCTGAAGGCACCACTGGGGGAAGAGGACCATGTGGGGCCCTGCAGGGACCAGGCAGCGAGCGACTTAGCAACGCCCACCTTCTGGATTTTTGCCAGGAAGAGCAGGCTTGCAAAGGCACGTGGAGGTTTGGGGGGAACCTGCAGCAGGCCTTCGCCTCCGTGGCCAGGGCTGCCCCTGGATTTAGGAAGAGACGGTTGCTGCCTGGTGGGTTACTTGAAACGTTTGTGGCTGACACTGACTTTCCCCCTAGGGTCCCACGGGAGAAACGGGCCCAATGGGTGAGCGTGGCCACCCTGGGCCCCCTGGACCCCCTGGTGAACAGGGGCTACCGGGCCTTGCTGGAAAAGAAGGGACGAAGGTGAGTTTCTGGAACCTTCTGTGTCAAGCCAGGCATTTCTTAAGCAGTCATTTTGGGACCTGGTGTTTTTCTTGCTCTTTTCTGATGGGTGGGTAATTCCTCACACAGACGCTCCTCAGTTCATTCCCCAGACCCAGAGTGCACCATTAGCTCACTTTTGCTGGATTCATACCTGGAATCGTGCTGCCCTGCTCAGGCATGGGCTTATAGGGGGAGTGCGGGGCTCACCCCCATCCTGCACCCTTTGCCCTCCCCGCAGCTGCCAGCCCTGCTCCCAGAAAAAAGCTCTGAGACTTCGTGTGTCCATAGGACACTTAGCAGAATGTGGTCCTTTCAAAACCCCTCACCGCAAGAGGCTGAGAAATTATAAACGCGAAAAGCAAACGTGTTTCTTTTTTTTTTTTTTTGAGATGGAGTTTCGCTCTTGTTACCCAGGCTGGAGTGCAATGGCGCAATCTCGGCTCACCGCAACCTCCGCCTCCCGGGTTCAGGCAATTCTCCTGCCTCAGCCTCCTGAGTAGCTGGGATTACAGGCACACGCCACCATGCCCAGCTAATTTTTTGTAGTTTTAGTAGAGACGGGGTTTCACCATGTTGACCAGGATGGTCTCGATCTCTTGACCTCGTGATCCACCCACCTCGGCCTCCCAAATTGCTGGGATTACAGGCGTGAGCCACCACGCGCGGCCAAGCAAACGTGTTTCTATCCCACCTCGTGGTGCCAGCTCCAAGTGCCCCCTTTTCATGTCTTGGCTCCTGGGGGCCCAGGTTGAATGGCTACAACTTGCTGTGTCAGCACAAAAATAGATAGTCCTTCCCTTTCAGTGCTTCAGTGAGGGACGCAGCAAGGACAGGCTCTCCAGCCCGCGGCCACAGGAGAGCAAGCCTGAAAAATAACGAAGTGAAGCAGATGAAGAAACACTGAAAATAATCCCACACGCGTGTGTGCATAGATATAGGAACAAATACACGTGAACACGCCCGCCTGTGTGTGTCTAGACACAGAGAGAGCTCTCTGAGCTCGGACAGGCGGCCGCGGGCATTTGACCTGTTCGTTTGAAAACACCACTGTGCTCCATATTGGACCCCAGAGAACGTTCTGGAAGATATCAAAGCTTTACTGTACCTCAGGGAAAGTATGGGCTAAGCGGTGACTTTTTTCAGAAAATGTGGTTTTAGGCTTGAAGCAAGTCCCTTAAGTAGTAAGTCCATTTAGGAGGATGCTTTCAACACTGTTATGACCTTGGATTTCTTTGTCTGGGCATGGTCTTACAAGGAGCCACAAATCTATGGGAAAGGTAGATGTGGCCTCAACTCCCACGTGGCCCATCGTGGCCCTTAGGGGCCTTGGGAGGAAGGGCCCTGGCACTCCACGGAGCAGGGGTAGAGTCAGGTCTGTGCTCAGAGCCCGCCACATGAGCATGGCCTCCTGGCGGGGGTGGGGGGCGGGGATCGGGCCGTGATCCCACACGTGGGCTGCCAAGTCCAGTCAAGACCCTGAACTCCCTTTTACAGCTAAGTGGCCAGGAGAAGCCCAGTCCAGCCCACGTCCAGGGGTGCCTGATGAGAAGGCCCCAGTCCTTGGCCTCGCTCCAGGGCTGGTGAGACGTTTGTGTTGCTGGCTCCAGAAAAGCTCATCTCTGACTCTGTTTTCAGGGTGACCCGGGCCCCGCAGGCCTCCCTGGGAAAGACGGCCCTCCAGGATTACGTGGTTTCCCTGGGGACCGAGGGCTTCCTGGTCCAGTGGTGAGTGAGAGGCTAGGCGGGGAGTGAAATGGGACAGTGTGCAGCCCTGGGGGACTCTCTCCACGTGCCCTCGACTGACCTTTTCACGGCTTTGCAGGGAGCTCTGGGACTGAAAGGCAACGAAGGGCCGCCCGGCCCACCAGGCCCTGCGGTGAGTCAAAGGCTTTGTCCCATCCTCTTTCTTGACACCTACCCTCCAGGTAGAAGGGGCAGTCCCCGAGGGCCCAGGCCGTGAAGCTGCCCCAGACCCCCGAGGGTGGGAAGTGGAGGGGGGAAGATGGCCTTTGGGGAGATGCAGATGGCACATCCCAAGCCAGCAGCCGGGATGACGAAGGGTCCCAAGGGGGACACCGAGGAGAGGAGAGCACTGGGCAGCCTGGAGGGCAGGAGGAAGGACCCAGTGTGGCCGGTGGAGCACGCTCTCTGGAGGAGCAAGGAGAAAGCCACACGCCTAGCATGGGTCTGGGCTGGGCCAGCAGAGGAAGAAATAGACACAGGTCTCCATGGACTCTGAAGATGCTTGGTAGAGCCAGGCTGCCCAGAGTGGGGGGCCCACTGGGCAGGATGGCCCTTGATGAGGCCAGCGCCCACCCATCCATATGACGGCCTCCAGGCCAGGCTACCCCTGGAGACTACATACCATGGAGAAGCATAGCAGAGAGGGGAGGGGAGGGGAGGGGAGGGGTGGGGGTGCCCCATGGGCCCTGGAGGGCAGGGGGTGCCCCATGGGCATGTGGGTGCTTAAAGGGAGGGGGTGCCCCAGGGGCATGGGGGCCCTGGAGGGCCGTTCTGTGTCTGGCCTCATCCCTCCCCCTGGAGGGGAGCGGTTGCCCCATGAGCATGTGGGCCCTCGAGTGGAGGGGGTGCCCCATGGGCATGGGAGCCCTCAAGGGGAGGGGATGCCCTGGAGGGGGGAAGTGCCCCTCGGGGCATGTGAATCCTGGAGGGGAGGGGTGTTTCATGGGTATGGGGGCCCTGGAGGGGAGAGGGTGCCCCATGGGCATGCGGGCCCTTGAGGGGAGGTGGTGCCAGGCTCCTAGAAAGGGGAGCTCATTGAAGGCAAGCACACCACAGGGCATATTGTCAGACACTGGGGGAGGGGCACCTGGGAGCTTGGAGTGACAGGAGAACACAGAGCCCCAAACGCTAGACCAGTTAGTTTGTGCTTGCAAAGGGCCATAGGGAGCCACTGTGGGCCCTGGAGTGAGCAGGTGAGTGGAATGATTAGCTGGTGCTTTACTAAGTTGTGTCCATGCAGTCTGAGAGCCTTTGAAGCAAACTCTTTTCCTGCCCCACCTCAGGGATCTCCAGGGGAGAGAGGCCCAGCTGGCGCTGCTGGGCCCATCGGAATTCCAGGGAGGCCGGGGCCCCAGGGCCCCCCAGGGCCGGCAGGAGAGAAAGGGGCTCCCGTAAGTACTGCTTTGGATTGGGGGAGCCCTTCCCTCAGAGGTGCTGGGGTCGTTCCGTGTCTGGCCTCGTCCCTCCCCCTGTGATGACCCCAGGGGTATTTCTTGGGGTTGGGGATGAGGTGAGATCTGCGGCCTTTCTCTACGGCAGAGTGTGTGTCCCCCGGTGACCTGCCTGAGAGTGTGTGTGTGTCCCACGGTGACCTGTCTGAGGTGCACGGGAGGAGTTCGAATACCAGCCACATTCTTTCTGTGATCAGCTGAGCCAGAGGGGCTCGTGGGGCGGATGCTGGGCGGGGCTCAGCCTGTCCACGCCTGCACGCTGGTGTTCCCCACATATGTGGACAGAGGGAGGGGCTGAAGGCAGTCAGTGCCCTGTGGACTTGGTCTCCGTCCAGCCTCAGTGCCATCTGTGTGGTCAGGCCACAGCTGCCCCCTGTGTGAACTGCTCCCCGCTACTGGCCCGGACCCATGGCTGGGCTCTTGATGGGGAAGGGTATTTGGAACTGGGGAGTCCCCTTTGTTGGTTGGGGGGCAGGCATGGAGAGCAGATGTCCAGCAAAGAAGGGGCGGTGGGGGAATGACAGGAAGACGAGGCACCTTCCTCTGTGTCCAGGATAGCCCACCTGCTGGCCAGCCCTGACTTTGGCAGGCTTTTCGAAGCCTCGGGAGTGGTGAGCATGTCTTGAGGCTGACCTGATCTTGGTCTCCGTGAAGGAGATGAGTGAGCCGCCTTCTTGCCTAGACGCTTCCTGCCAGCCCGCTTTCGTGAATAACCCACAAAACACCACTTACCGTTCAGAAGTGGCCCACCCGGCCCCGCATTTGACTTGTGCCACACAATTTTGCCATCTCCCCAACCCCACGTTCAGTCAGCTGTGGAGACCAATTTCATCTCAACTTCTCCTTCCCAGTACAGAGGGTCAGACTGAGCCTGAGTTCTCTGCGGGAGTTGGCAGGTGTCGGCACAGCCCGTCTCAGATTGAGTTAGGCGTGGGTGCTGATCGATTTGTTGGAAAGCTGTGATTTTCTTTTCTTTTCTTTTTCTTTTTTGTTTCTTTGAGACAGAGTCTCACTGTGTCGCCCAGGCTGGAGTGCAGTGGTGCACCCTCGGCTCACTGCAATCTCCACCTCTGGGGTTCAATTGATTCTCCTGCCTCAGCCTCCTGAGTAGCTGGGATTATAGGTGCATGCCACTACACCTGGCTAATTTTTGTATTTTTAGTAGAGACGGGGTTTCACCACGTTGGCCAGGCTGGTGTCAATCTCCTGACCTCAGGTGATCCACCTTCCTTGGCCTCCCAGAGTGCTCAGATTACAGGAGTGAGCCACCGCGCCCGGCCAGAAAGCTGTGATTTTCCTGTCTGTGTTGCTTTCAGTGGCTCATGGTAGCAGGAACAGCCTACATTCCCTGGGCAGGACCGCCCCTGGAGCCCACATGGAAACATCTGTGCCACTGAGAATCTGTCCAACGTGTTGTTGGCAATTTCGGTGACTTCTGATAGTTTCCAGTGAGGCACCCAGGACGTGGGTCCAGCTGGACTGCCAGGAAACAGAAGTCCCGGGACAGTCGGTGCACAGGACGCACACACAGCCAGTTGGGAGCGGCTTGGTTCACTGTTTTGAGAGTACACATTGAAGCAGAATCCTTGCAAGAGTCGCTCTACCCAGGGAGAAGCTCTTCATCCTCCCGGAATAGCTCCAGAGGGAAGGAAAGGCTAAGCAAAGGTCGGACGTCTCTGAGAGCTCCCGACCTGACCAGGAATGTAGGACAGGAAGCTTCCACAAAAGCCCCACACGTGGTCTTTGCCTCTTCTGGCCTAAGTAGGGTAGAAATGTCTATGAATAGGAGCTAAGTCTGAAGAGTGGGCCGTGAGTTGCGGAGGGAGGAGATGGTAAGACGGAGTGGGGAGGGGTGACTAAATCCCGGCCGCGTTTAGACCAGAACATTTGTGCACATTTGTTCTGCCGTGTGCCCCTTCCCGACGGGCACACACTCCTTCTGTGTGTCTGTCGGGAGAAGGGGATTCCTGGCTGGGATGAGAAAATGCGGGCTGTTTACAGAGTGATGTGGTGGCTGGTAAAACGCAGCAAGGCAAGCACTTAGGATCCTTTTCAGATCACCAAGCAGGCAGTTAGGATGAAACTGAGTCCAAGTTAGAAGGACAGGAGACGCAGGGTGTGCGTGTGCATGCAGATGTGCCCTGTGTGTGTACCTGTGCATGCATGCCTGTGTGCCTGTGCACGCACACACGTGTCGGTGTGCCTGTCTGTGCATATGTCCTTGTGTGTGCATGCATTTGCTTGTGTGTGCATGCATTTGCTTGTGTGTACATGTCGGTGCATACTTATGTGTGTGTACATGCATGTGAGTGTGCTTGTTTTGTGCAGGTGCATATGCATGCCTGTATGCGTGTCCATACACAGGCATATTTGTGTGTGTGTGCATGCGTGTGTATGTACATGGTGTGTGCCTGTGTGTGCTTGCATGTCTTCATCTGTGTGCATGCATGTCCTTGTGTGTGCGTGCAGGGAGAGTGTCTGCGGAGGTCATAAAGCATCAGGAAGTTGGTGAAGGTGGAGCTCAGGCCATCCTGGTCACTGGGCGTGGCTCCCTGTCACTAGCTTACATGGTCCACACGCAGACTCAGCAATGTGGCTGGCTGGCTTTGGGTGGTCCTGTCTCTACTGCTCACCAACTGTGCCTCAGTTTCCCCATCTGTAAAAGAGCAGCCTTTCCTAGGATGAGTGTGGATTAATTGCAGGGACGCCCCAGTTCACTGTATAGGGTCAGGCTCAGAGCCGGCCCTCTGTGGACCCGGCTGAAATCCATTAGGATTCTGGGGCTGGTCGCCCTCCCCAACTCCCACTTCCCGTCCACGGGTCCCTCTCTTGGGTAATGAACTGGTGGTGGGGTGTGCCAAAGTTGGAGCCACATTTGACGTGAGATCTTGTATATTCTCTAGGGCGAGAAAGGCCCACAAGGCCCAGCTGGCCGAGACGGTCTCCAGGGTCCTGTGGGGCTCCCGGGTCCAGCTGGCCCCGTGGGTCCCCCTGGGGAAGATGGAGATAAGGTAAGGAGAATCCAGACTGACACACGGCCGGGCCGGGTGGGCAGGCAGGTGCAAGGGAGGGCGGTGATTTTCCAGAATAGGGCGCTGTGGGTGTAGCGGCTCAGCTGGCAGCGATGCGCACCACCTTTGCAGTCCCGGTGGGAGGGGATGATTTCGTGGCAGCCCACAGGTAAGTGGTAATCCACGCAGTCCGTGGCATGCTTGAGGGAACTTGCAAACCACTTCCTCCTGTGTCATTTCGAGGCTGCCCACGACATTTGCTGTGAGTAGCCAGAGCAGAGAAAAATGCTCCCCAGTCCCCTAAGATCATTTCAAATTCTGAAACCGCGGAGCCCAGTTTACTGAGGTTTTGCTCAGTGTCTGTTTTTAAATGTCTCCACTTGAATTATCAAGGCTCCCGTTCATTAAGAATGTGCTTTATAATTCTGAAACGACGACTGCAGGGGCTTGTGTTTTATCCTTCGTTTAATGCGGGCAGTGAAACTCTGCTCTGCTTTAACTTCCATTTATGACACCTCTCTGGGGACACTTCCGACTTTGTCACCTCTGCGTGGTGGATGTCTTACATCTCGGGTGCGAGACTGACTTGCACCAGCAGAAACAGCAGAGAGCGTTTTAATCACTTCTTTGGCAACATAGTAATTGAGTTGTCTGTTACTATGTTGTCCTGGTAGGGGCCCAATTTGAAAAACAGAGTCAATATTTTCCACATGACTTTTCCCATATTTGCAAGTCGACTAAAAACCTGTAGAACGGCACATCAAGCCCTCATCCCTTTTAGCCCTTGTAGTAAAAAGGAAATCAAGAGATGGAAACATTTCTTCGCAGGAAAGTTATGGGGCCACCTGCAAAGGGCACTGTTCTTAGTCTCCAAGAAAAATTCCTTATGGGAGCAGGAAAGGTTCAAGTGGGTGTCAGGTTGTCTAACGGAATCCCCCCGCCCTTCCCCCAGGGAGAGATCGGGGAGCCGGGGCAGAAAGGAAGCAAGGGAGACAAAGGCGAGCAGGTAAGATTGGCTCGGGGAGCGCAGTGGTCCCCGGGTTCGGAGGGGTGTTGTCACAGGCTGGGGGCCACGGGCCGTGTGCGTTCTTGGCCAGCATTGCTGATGACTGGCGGGACATGCTGTGAAAATCTCCTAGGTGTGTGTGTTCCAATAACATCTGTGTGGACGTGCATGTGTATCTGGGAGTGAGTCTCTCTGTGTTAGAACGAACAGGAAGCATCCACTGGTTGTGTGAAATTAAACAAGTCAAGCATGTCTGTCCTTAAGAGTTTGGGTTCTGCAGACACATCCATTGCCCTCTGAGGTGAGGGAACCAGAATGTTCCAGCAGAGGCAGCACCATTGACCAAATACCTGTTCATTTTCCCCTTTTCGCTTCTTGGTCTGTTTAGAAATACTAGCATGTTCTTGCAAAGGCCCCTTCGCTCTGCCACCAGCTCCCTCCCTCCCGATGGGTGAAAGGTCTCCTTATCCCCTGTACAGTGGGCCCTTCACCCAGTATTTTGATTCCCAGGCGAGCCAGAGCTATACTCCTGGGAGGCCTGCCGTGGGGGCTGAGCCCTTCTAGCTGTGGGCTGGGCTCCCGGGGCCGAGGGCACTGCGCCCTCCTTGTTTGCCTCCTTCCCATGGGCCCATGCCAGGCACTCTTGCAGATGGCATAGCAGGTTACACGGTGCTGGGTGCAAGGCTCCAGAGGGGCTTGTGATCCTGGATGCTCACTGTTGAAGGGGCCTCTCGTGCCCGTGTTGTGGGTGCATAGTGGGAGCTGAGAGGACACACTGGGGGCAGCGGCCTTTGCCATCCAGAAATGGGCTCAGGGTGGAACCAAGATCCCTGAACTTGCCAGAGCCCGCGGCAGGCTTGCGCCATGGTGCGAGGAACGCCACATTTGGAGACTGAACGGATGGTGATGGATGCATGGGTCCCCTGGCTCAGGGTGTGACCCAACCCCCTCAGCCTTCTCCACCACCCAGGAAGCCACCCATGTCTGTGTCTTGTTCCCCACAGGGTCCTCCCGGCCCTACCGGTCCTCAAGGCCCCATCGGACAGCCGGGCCCCTCTGTGAGTATCTGCGCTCAGTGACCTCCAGAAAGCCCCGTGCCCCCCGGACCTGCTGCATGGCCAGCACCCTCACTTGTGCTTATTTCCCTGCAGGGAGCTGATGGCGAGCCGGGGCCTCGGGGCCAGCAGGGTCTTTTCGGACAGAAAGGGGACGAAGGTCCCAGAGGCTTTCCTGGACCCCCTGGGCCAGTGGGGCTGCAGGTAACTTCAGGGTTCTCACCTCACCTGTCTTTTAAAAGAATGGAAAACGAAAGCCAGGCTGCAGGGGACCTCCTGGGCCTCCTCATCCAACGGGAGGTGCCGTGGCTTCCCAGAATTCCAGACATGCCGCAGCCACCGCTCTTCAGCAGCCGCATTTATTTCCGTGCTCATTGTGGCAACTGATGATTTGTTAAAAAGAACGGCAACGATAACTTCTAAACGCACCCCCTAGAGATGACCATGAACGTTTGAGCACGTTTCATTGCCATGCTTTTAAATTTGTGTATTTTCATACACAGAGGCACATATGTCATTTTATTTGTTTTTTTTGCAAAATTAACCATGTCATAAGTCATAGAGAAAGTTTGTCCCCAGCTTTTCCCATTTTCCATCCCCCATTCCCATTGGATGTTATGAGGCATGTTGAACGCCATTACACGTGACTTTCTGTTTATTTGGGAAACATGATTTTCAGTCACTGCGCAGCGAGCCAGCATCTGGTGGTGACATAATTTACCCAGGCGTCCCCTGCTGATGGCTCCTTAAGCTTTATCATTTTATGGGACCTGCTATAAGCACCTTTGTCGTAAATCTTTGCAATCTTCTCTGCTTATTTCCTTGGGCTGATTCTGAGACTCGGAACCCCAGGACGTCCTGGTGGGTAGCTGTACGCAGAGAAGCAGCTTCCTGGGGCTTTGGGGGCTCAGTGGTGCTGTGTGGGTGGAGGTCACAGAAGTGATGGGTGTGTTTGACAGAACAGCACTTAACTGGGAAGTTTCCTGTTCTCAGGGTTTGCCGGGACCTCCAGGCGAGAAGGGTGAGACAGGAGACGTGGGCCAGATGGTAAGTGTGCCTGAGACTCCGGGGCCTGGCCGTAGGGGCGGCTCGTGTTTTGGGGAAATGTTTGCGTTTCCTCTGGGCTCAGTGGTCTCTCCCTTTTCCTAGGGCCCCCCAGGTCCCCCTGGCCCCCGAGGACCCTCCGGAGCTCCAGGTGCTGATGGCCCACAAGGTCCCCCGGGCGGAATAGGAAACCCTGGCGCAGTGGGAGAGAAGGTGAGGCCTTGTGCCTGCTCTGGTGGCAGATTCGTGGCTGTTTGGAGAGAGTTTTGTGTGTGTGTGTGCACACGCGTGTATATGTCTCTGTGTGTCTGTGTGCACACGCGTGTATATATCTGTGTGTGCATGTGTGTGTGCACACGCGTGTATATGTCTCTGTGTGTGTGTGCATGTGTGTGTACCTCTGAGTGTGATGTACTCATCTCTGTGCATGTGGCTTGCTGGATTATTCCTATGAAAGGCATTTTGAAACGTAGTCGAATACTTGTGAAATGGAACTGGGAACTCTGGGTGGCCACCTGGGACGTCCTTTTGCAGAGTTTCCAGACAGTGCCCCCACCAGCAAGGCCGCTGCCTCCTTCTCCAAGCCTCTGCTCCGGTGGAAATCGTCTGTTCCTTAAAGCGCTGGCCTTGCTAAGCGTGCCCTTTCCACCAGCTGAGTTATTTTCTCAGGGCCCCTGGCCCTCTCCAGTTCAGCTGATTGGTTTTGGAGCCAAGTGAGCATGATGGGCTGGTGTGTGTGTGTGTGTGTGTGTGTGTGCATGTGCCTGTGTATGAGAGCTCATGTGTGCACACATTTTTTTTTGTGTGTGCCTGCCTGTGTATGTGAGCTCATGTGTGCACATCGGTGTGTGCCTGTGTATGTGAGCTAATGTATGCACATCAGTGCATGCA
>NW_022437066.1:3139556-3156008 GCF_009761245.1 Sapajus apella | reverse complement strand
TTTTCTTTTTTTTTTTTTTTTTTTGAGATGGAGTCTTGCTCTGTTGCTCTGTCACCAGACTGCAGTGCAGTGGCATGATCTCAGCTCACTACAACCTCCAACTTCCTGGTTCAAGCGATTCTCCTGCCTCAGCCTCCCAAGTAGCTGGGATTACAGGCATGTGCCACCACGCCCAGCTAACTTTTGCATTTTTAGTAGAGAGGGGGTTTCACCATGTTGACCAGGCTGGTCTTGAACTCCTGACCTCATGATCCACATGCCTCGGCCTCCCAAAGTACAGGGATTACAGGCCTGAGCCACTGTGCCTGGCCCAGAACTTTTTTTCTGACATCCATCAGGCCATTAAATTGGAAGAAGCCTTCCACCACTGCTCATTTTTATGACACAGAAATTAAAAAGAAATATGCCCTGCTGAGACCACAGGGTGATGGTGCACGGCTTCTGTGCAGAGAGGCGATGTTTTCCTCGGCGTCCCCACCATAGGGTGCACAGCCCTATTCACCTGCTGCCACCGTGTGTGCCCCCTTCCCTGCGTCCCTGTGGCCCATGTCCCGAGGACTGTGTGCCCTTCCTCCTGCCTCTACCCTGGCTGTCCCCCGCCTGGAGGGCCGTCCAGCCCCTTACCAGCTTCTCATTGTCACCCTCCACAACCCTCGAAGCAGTGCTCCAGGAAAGCCTTCGTGGACGGTGTTGCTTGCAATCTGGATACTCTGCCCTGCGTCTGTCATTGCCTGCCACATGCCTCACACCCCCCAATTCCAGGAGTACCTGGGGACAGCAACCACTGCACCACTAACCCCTGGGTCCCTGGTGCCCAGGCACAGGCGGGCAGCAGGCGGGATTTGGCACATGCTGGAAACTGTAGCACTGCACGCGTCGCGTGCTCACCATTGCCGTAACTACCCGTGCTGTCTCCCTAGGGGGAGCCCGGTGAAGCAGGCGAGCCTGGCCTTCCAGGAGAAGGTGGCCCCCCCGGTGAGTGAGTGAGCGGGCACTGCGGGAGGGGCGGGGTGCGACCGACAGGCTTGTGGTTGGGGTGCTGGGTCAGAGGCTCCAGCTCTGCCTCAGTTTTTCCATCTGTGAAATGGGAGTTGTAACCCCTCCCTTGCCCATTTCGTGGAATTACCTCGAACAAGATGTGTGATGGGGGAGTGAGTGTGTGCACATGTGTGCCTGTGTGTGCCCGCATGTGCACGCAGACCTAGCGATGACCACCTCTGCCCAGTGGCCTGCAGGGACTCTGCCCTCTATAGTGTTTGCTCCCACCCCCTTCATGGGCTGCCATAAATATAAGGTTGGCTGTTGTCACCTTGTCCCCCTGGACCTTGAGGGCCAAACTAGGAATATCCAGGCGTTCGCAGGCTGGATGAATATTCCCTGTGAGGCCGGCCTGAGGGTGGCTCTCAGGCCCAGGACCAGCTGGGCGGACTCGGGTTTCCTGGGGTCCGAGCTCTCCCTCCCCATGAGATCTGGGGTCAGCGAGCACCCCTCATGGTTTTCACTGACAGGTGTCCGGTCCAGGAGTCAGTCGGTCCCTCCCACCTAGAACTGAATCTCAGCCTTTGAGGGCCTCAGAAAGCGAAGGCTCCTCAGGCCCTGCTCGGGGTGCACCCAGGGGCTGACTCTGGATTGGGGTTCAGGGTTGGGGGAGCGACCTGGCATCTGGATCCCTGCAGGGCTCGGCAGAGACTCGGAAAGGGTGGTCTGAATGGGGTGAGAAACGGGGAGGCCCGCTGTGAACAGGCACCTGCCTTGCTCTCTGTGTGGTGATGTGGTCGGCTCGGAGACCTGGACACTGGCCTCTTCCGTCTAGGGACCCAAAGGAGAAAGGGGAGAGAAGGGCGAGTCGGGCCCTTCGGGTGCTGCTGGACCCCCTGGACCCAAAGGCCCTCCCGGAGATGACGGTCCCAAAGGCAGCCCTGTGAGTAGTCCGGTCACGCCTCGGGGGCCTGCAGCAGGGGCGGGGCTCTGCACGGGCTCATTCTGACTCGCTGGCCGTGCACTCTGCTCAGAGAATAGCTTCAGGACCAAGTCCATGTCTTGGGTAATTTTCCTAGACACTAGAGGTTGTCATACTAGCTACTGAACCAACATAGCGGAGATGAGACAGAGATGTGGCCTGGTGGAGAAGGCCCTGAGTGGCGGTTCTCTGTGGGCCAGGCGGCCGGCTGAGAGGTGCCAGTGACAGCCAGGCTTTGGGAAGATGCCCCTGCCCGTGGCCGGCCCTGATTTTGCATCAGGAGGGGCTTTGGAGAGGAACATTCCTGAAGTCTGAAGGTCCGGGTTCTAGTTGCAGCCTGGAGCTCCCGGGAGTGGACCTGTGGGTAGAACACCTGCCCCTGGCAGGGCTCTGGAAATCAAGAGACCAGCTGACCACTGGCCAGTGACCAGTGGCCATGGCCGCTGGCCGGGCTTGCTGGCTCCAGGAGGTGCTGCACAGGGAAGGGTTTCTGGGCCATAAAGCGCACTGGGGTGTTGGGATTGCTAGGAAGTCCTAGGAGCTGGATGGTGGCAGGTGGCCGTCTTGAGGCTGTGACGTGGTCGGCCGCACGTGGTCTCAGTCAGGTTGCCGATGGCCGTGGCCACCTCTTTCTTTGTTCTTTTCAGGGCCCAGTGGGTTTTCCTGGAGATCCCGGTCCCCCTGGAGAGCCTGGCCCCGCGGTAGGTGCTCAAGAGGGCAAAGCCACCAGATACCCAAAACGTATCCGGTGGCCTGCCCCTGCCAGCCCCATTTCCCCTCTTTCTGGTTGTTCTTTTTGATGAACTGTCGCTGGGACAGGCAGCTTCCCAAAAGGCCCTCATGTTCTGGTGATCAAAGGAAGAAAATGCCTTTGACCCCTGAGCATGCTGTGTGCTGGCACTGGGATGGGTTGGGGTTTTGGGAAGGGGCTGGAGATGCATTGGGAGATCAGGGTGCCACCTGGGGGTCAGCAAGGAGCTCGCTTTTGTCCTCACAGGGTCAAGATGGTCCCCCTGGTGACAAAGGAGACGATGGTGAACCCGGACAGACGGTGAGTCTGCAATCTGGGCCGGCTTCCTGGTGGAGGCGTCAGTGTATTCTTGGGACTTTGCACCTTGTTTGGCTCATTTCTGGGAAAAACTCCAACCTAGTTGATATTGATTCCTTGATGATATTGATTCCCATACAATATTGCTTCCCTTACGACATTGATTCTGGAAAGTGACGGGCTCATGACCTCCCTCTGAGATGCATGTGCTGTCCCAGAAGCAGGGCTTCCACAACCTGCCACGGGCTTGTGCGGGAACATCAGGTCTTACCCACAGCCCCGCCTGGCAGGGCCAGTGGCCCCCCTCACCGAGCTGTTCCTGCCTTACCTTGACCAAGATCACACTGGACATTGCATCCCACGCTTGACGTTGAGTGTTGTAGACACTGCATCAAGCCCAGATTGTCTCTCTGGGACAGACCGACCCCCACGGCCCTGGGCAGGACTGGGCCTGAAGGTGGCCCCTGAGGCCTCATAGGCTCCCTTGCCCCACCCTGCACCCAGCCTGGCCAAGCACAGGGGACCGTGGACCAAGGACAGAGGCCATGTAACCGACTTGAGAGGAGCGTCCACTCAGAGAAGGGGTTAGGGATGGAGCCCCGGGCTCAGTTTCCCCGACAGCTGCCCCTGTTCCAGCACTGCGCGGCCTGTGTCCCTGCTTCTGCCAGAGGGGATGCCAGTGCCTCCTCCCTGCCCGGGTTGTGGGGACTGAATCAATCGTGGTGTATCTAGAGTCAGCACTATGAGTCGGAAAGCTCTTTTCCAAAATGCAGAAAACCCAGGGGATGGGAGTCGGGGTTCCTTACGCTGTCACAGTCTGGGTGTGACGCTCTCTGAGGACCCTCTGTGCCAGCCCGCAAGGAAGAGAGAGCAGCTGCAGAGCTGGCTGAGCAGACGGTAGACCGAAATCTCTGCGTGTTTTGCCTCGACTGATTCAAACGGTCCTCAATTCCTGACTCACTGCTGTTTCTCCCAATACCAGGGATCCCCCGGCCCTACTGGTGAACCAGGCCCATCCGGGCCTCCAGGAAAAAGGGTAAATAATTCTGTGAGCACGTCCTGGCTGTCAGCGCCGTGCATGAAGCACCCTGCCCCTCCCTGTTGTCTTTTGCTTGGGCCCTGGGTGCTCCAAGCCGCACTGATGAGGAAGGGCTTGGGGCGGCATGTTCTCTGCTCAGCTTCCACCACATCACCACAAAATCACAGACGTGCCAGGTCCACACAGCTGCTCCTTTTAGGACAGGCTGGCTGCTGACACCGTCAGTGTATCCACTGTGGGAGAAAGACCCACAAAGCTGCAAAGTCCTTGTCCCCGGCTCAGGTTTTACCGAAAAGCCAGAATAAAAAGAGAAGGCACCCTTTGCAGACTGAGCGGCCCAGCCACTTGCTGGGGCTGCGGGAAACAGGAGGCCAGGTGGAACTCTCGGCATGCACTGCGTCTTCCCACGTGGCCCGAGAGGCCTTTACCTGGAACTGGAGTGTGTAGGACTCGTGCTGGGGCCCCGTGTCCCTGCAGGCAGCCTGGGAGCAGCCTCCGTGACCCTGCGCCCTGCCCTCCTGCCCAGCACACCCTGAGCTCACCCCTCTGCCACCGCAGGCCATGCTCTGCCACCGCAGGCCACGCTCTGCCACCGCAGGCCACGCTCACCACCTGTTGTTCCCTTGCTTGTTTCAGGGTCCCCCAGGCCCTGCAGGCCCCGAAGGCAGACAGGGAGAGAAAGGAGCCAAGGTAACATGCTTTGGGGCCAGGCTGTGACCACGTAGACCTCCCCGAAGGGAGCCCAGTGGGTGGGGAGTAGATAAACGTGTGGGCAGAGAAGGCCACGGAGGCCGAGAGTGGCCACCCCAGGGGCACCTGGCTCATGGCCTACCTGGTTCTCTCTGGAGGAGGCAGCCACGTGGTGGCCACAAGACTGGGACCGTCTGCCCTGCCAGCCTGAGGGAGGAGGCGGGGTGGGGGGTGATGGAGTCAGGGAGCCCAGGGCTGAGTTCTGCTGTCCTCTGGCACCCGCCAACCTCGTGCCTGGTCTTCGAGCTGGCCATGCCCCAGCCACTGAGCTTTGAAGTGGACCGTGTCCGATGGTGACTGTCTGGTGCGGGGCACCTGGAGATGATGGGATGCCATTGCCCATACAGTTAGCTTGGGGCCTGGTCCGGGAGCACACGGGAAGCTCTTCTCTCAGCGAGGTGATGGCGGTCCGGCCTGGGGCTGTTTGCCTCCCTCCTGGAGACGCCTGTCATTAAGTGAGACCGGGAAGCTTGAGGGGCTTCACCTCTGCCTCGGCAGTGGCCCTGTGACGACTGGGCTGTGGTTGGCGTGGTCAGCAGAGGCTGGGGATCCCTACTGGCTGGGGAAATGATCGGGATGGAGACTTGGCCAGGGCAGGCTCCACAAGGAATGTGGAGAATCAGGACAGCCCTGGATGTCTGGGGTCATCCAGTGCTCTCCCAGAGGTGCCCAGGGTTTCCGAGCAGTGGTCCCGGGCTGGGGTGCCTGGAGCCTAGAGCCCTGAACCCCATTCTGCCCTCTGCCGCTCTGCAGGGAGAAGCCGGCTTGGAAGGCCCTCCTGGGAAGACTGGCCCCATTGGCCCCCAGGGGGCCCCTGGGAAGCCTGGTCCTGATGGCCTTCGAGGGATCCCTGGCCCTGTGGTGAGTAGGTTGGGAGGGGTGGAGTGTGCTGAGTGGAGGGACAAGGGGCTCAGGGACTCATGGGGAGCGTGTCTGTGTTTCAGGGTGAACAAGGTCTCCCAGGATCCCCAGGCCCAGATGGTCCCCCGGGCCCCATGGTGAGTGACATGCCCCATGGTCGGGGTAGGGTAGGGGTGAGTTTGCCGCCTGATACCTGTGGGATGAGGACTGTGATCTCTCTGCCTCCTCCCATAGGGTCCCCCAGGACTTCCCGGCCTCAAAGGAGATTCTGGTCCCAAAGGTGAAAAGGTAAGAGCCGCCGCCACTCCCTGGCAGTTGTGACTTGGGGCCTTCGCATTTGTGACCCTGGGTTTCAAACTCAACAAGCCCTTGATCCGCCACCCGAATGTGTCCAGCACCCACTGCAGGCTGGTTGTGGGTCCCCCGAGAGGTGATGAAACAAAGGGAAATAGACACGCTGTGTGTGAGGCTTGGACCCTGCCTTTGGGGAGTCCTGAGCAGTTTAGGGGATCCCGGAGGCACCTGCGGTGTTGATGGAGAACCTTCCGGCAAGGCAGAGCCCCCGGCTGATGGGCGTCCAGGCTCCAGGAGCCGCTGCTCTCCCTGCGCTCAGCGGCCTCAGATCCTGCCCGCAGGCGGGGTGGGGGCATCTCTGCAGCAGGAGCAAAGCCTTTTATTTTTCCTAGCTGCTGGGGACTGTTTTCTACTGCACTGATTTATTCACAAACATAAGAGGTCCTCAGGAGCCAGATGGTCGTATATGAAGCAAAAGCCAGCGAGGGCCCTCTCATTTCCACTCTGACGTCTGCCACCACGCGCCGCGCCCCCAGCCCCGAGGCGAATGAGAGCTGGGGCGTCCCTGTGGGGCTTTCCGTGGGCTCCTAGAAGACAGACAGAGACGGCACCTGTCATGGATTCTTCTTTTTAAAAAAGCAGCAGATGACTGTGGTGTCTCCTGTACTCTGCACCTTTCTCTCTGTCAGCCCACAACCTCTGCTTTAGTTCCGGAGAGGAGCAGGCGTGGGGGTCTGCCAGACAGAAACGGAGAGTGTGTGTGAAGAGAAAGAGCCAGACGGTACCACTCCGGAAACCCGTCCATCACTTCGTCTGTCTGTGTCCGTGCCTCCCTGTCTGTCTGTAGACAGGACTCTGGCCGGCGAAGGGCCGCCTGGGACCTGCTGTCTCATCACCAGCCTCTCTGTTGAGCTTGTTCCCCATCCCGGGAGGCTGACGTGACGTTGAGGTTCCTGTGCCGTGGCTGGCTGTGTGCCGACTGGCCCGCCGTGGCACGGGTGACATGTGGCTCCTCAAATCCCTTCCTGTCTTCATTCTCCCACAGGGTCACCCAGGCCTGATCGGGCTCATCGGTCCTCCGGGTGAACAGGGTGAGAAGGGCGACCGTGGTCTCCCCGGCCCCCAGGGCTCCTCCGGTCCTAAGGGAGAACAGGTGCGTGAGATGGCACTTCTTGTGTGTGGGCTGTCGAGCGGCATTTTAGATCCCTGGGGCAGGCACCTGGGAACCCAAGGCCCATGAGAGCCGGAGGGACATCCACATGTCGGTTGAGTCCGGTCATCCTGCTTGGCAGATGGGAACGTGGAAGGGCTGGGCTCACCCAGGTGCACAGGGAGCTGGGCAGAGCTGTCTCCCAGCCCCATGCCCAGACTGGCAGGCGGAGCTTCCTCCACATGACCGTGGCGGCCCCCAGAGCTGGAGGGACTTGGAAGTCAGGTCATTCTGCCCGGTTCCCAGCTGGTGGGAAAGCCTGTCCGTCATCTGCCGCTTGCCCAGGAGGTCACTGATGACAACCAGCCATGTTTGCCAGGGCTGTGGGCAGAGCGGCGGTTCAGGCCCCTGCTTCCACCTCCCCCAGCTGCCCCCAGACACCCCTGGAAGCCACTGTAGCTTATGGGAGTTTGCAGCCTCTGTAAGTCATAGCCAAGGAGACCCCATGCAGACAGCTTCACTCTGTCCAACTGAGCGACTTGGAAGTGGCCTGGAGAGGGTGACATATGCCATGGAAGCAGGAGAGGGGACAAGGTGACCCTCGAAGTCTCTGTCCTTCCCCCATGAGGGCCATGGGTCCTCATTCCCACGTGGGAATCTTTCCATCCCGAGCAAGGTGTGATAGACACACACACGCAGAGCACGCTGTGCCTACCAGCACACATGTCTCATAGAATGCGGGGGACGGGCCAGGAGCAGACAGAGCCCCTGGAGGCTGGGAGTGAGGTGGCGCCCCCACTGTGGGCCGCGGAAAGGTTGCGGGACATTGCTGAAGGATGGAGCTCAGTGCAGGCCCTGCCTTTTGGCCATCGTCCTCCATGCCATTGACTGTTCTTCTCGGCCGGCATTCCCTGAAGTCCTCAGTGGCCTGGGGGACAAGAGAGAGTTTCTGGCAGCCCGGCCGAGGGAGCAGTGCTGGGGGCTGGCAGCCTTGTGGGGGATGCTCAGGCCAGCCTGGGTTAAAGGGTCCCCTGACATGCACAGCCCGGGATCAGAGAGCAGCCACAGGAGGCTGCTGAGGGGCCAAAGGGGCACCCTGGGGAAGGGACGGGGGAGATGAGGGGTGTGGCAGGATGCACGGTGGCAGCCCCATGGCTCCGCCTTGTCTGAAGGTGATGACCTGTGTTTTCTGCTCCGTTTCAGGGTATCACTGGTCCTTCTGGCCCGATTGGACCTCCTGGGCCCCCTGGCCTGCCGGTGTGTATCTGGGAGGGGTGTGGTCGTTTCCCCGAGGGCAGGGAGTGGGGGCGAGCCTTGCGGCCTCAGTGTGGAGCTGGAGAATTGTAGAAAAGTCGCACAAGAAGCCGGAACTGGGGCCTCCAGGGTAGATTTGCCTGTTAACTCAACGTTGGGCTTCCAGGGGACAGAAGAAAGGCAGTGGGGTTGCTCAGCCCTGGCTTCGGGCAGGGAAGACGGGGCGGGAATTGTCTGTGGCCACTGCAGGGAACGAGGCCACTTGTCCGTAGGTGTCTGGGGACGGTGAGGAAGTGGTAGTTGGCTCTCCAGCCCTCCCAATTTCTAGAAGCAGGGCCAGCATGGCCCAGACACGCGGAGTTAGCGCCCCTCCTGTGGCACCATTGCCTGGGTCTCACATGGCTGGGACATCCTTCCCAGGACGTCCCTGCAGCCGCCGCGGCAGGGGCACCTGGTCCACGGGGACCTGCTTCTGCTGTGTGCTATCAGAGAGGGTTGGGGGTGCATTTTGTTAGCCCCTTCTAAGCCGGGACACGCTCTTTTCCACTGTTCCCCTCACCCCCGACAGCTGCCTGAGCTGTGGTTTCCTAGCCAGGGCAGGTGGTTGGCTGGCCGCATGCAGGCAGGACCACCTGTGTCTCCCTGAGGGGTGAGCGCCAGCCAGGCCCCGACCCTCCTCCCACTCTAGCTGGGCAAGTGGAATTGTAGACTCCTCAGGGGGACATGGGTGGGAGAGGGTAAGACCAGGCTGGGCAGGACACGGAGCACCGTAGGGCTGGAGCTGACGCCCGGCTCCCTGATGCTCTGCCCCCCTCTCTCTGCAGGGTCCACCTGGTCCAAAAGGTGCTAAGGGCTCCTCAGTAAGTGACACGCTGCCCTGGCCAGGCCACGTGCCTGGGAGGTGGGGGAGGGCAGCGGGGGAGGGTGGCGGGCCCCCTGGCACGGGAGCAAACCACCTGGACACCTGTCCCAGCTCAGGTCCTGCCGCTCACCATCCTAAAGTGACTCCAGCATGGCAGACTGAAGCGTGCAGGCTGCTCAGCCCCTGCGCTGGGAAGGGCTGCATGCTGCTGTGTTCTCTGTCGGGGATCCAGGGGGTACAGGGGTCTCTGCCATTCTCTTCTCTCCTGTGGCTGTGAGGGCCACCTCCCCCACACGGGTCTCCAGGGACCACTCTAAAGCTGAAGGTGGATTCAGAGTCCCCTCATCTTTGTGACCAACGGTTGATTCTTTTCCGTTTCCCCAGGGTCCAACCGGCCCAAAGGGTGAGGCAGGCCACCCAGGACCCCCAGGCCCCCCGGTAAGTAGCCCCTGAAGCCCAGGAAGGGGGTGGGGTCTCTGGCTAGCTCTGAGGGAATCGAGAAAGAACTGTGTGTGTGACTCCTCCTGAGACTCCTGAAGCCCGTGTAGCATGCCCGGGCTCGTCGCTGGGGCGCAGCAGGGAAACAGTCACACAGGTGTCCACAGGCAGCTCACAGGCCAACTGGCCCTGGAAGAGCAGCTAGCCAGGAGAGAGAGGATACGTGTGTGTGTGTGCTGTGTGCGTGCAAACGTGTGTGCATAGCGTGTGAATGTGTATATGCGTGTGTGAATGTATGGGCATATGTGTATGTGTGCATGTCTGTATGTGTGCATACATTGTGTATATGTGCATGCATGCGTAATATGTGTGTACATGGTCTGTGTGCATGTGTATGGGTATGCATGTGTATATGGGGGGCACATGTGTGTGTACATGTGTAGTGTATGTGCATGTGTGTGTGTTTATATTCTGTATGTGCATGCATGGCATGTATTTGTGTGTACATGTGTATGTATGTGTGTACATGCATACCTGGGATATGTGTGCATGTGTGTATGTGTGCATTTATAATGTGTATGTGCATGTGTGTGTATTTATGTGTGTGTGCATGTGTGTGTACATTTATAATGTGTGTGTGCGCGCATAGGTGTGTGTGTTGGGATGGGGAGCACTAAATAAGGCCCTCGAGGTGCAGGGTGAAGCCAGTTTGAACCAGGACACACAAGTGCACTCTTAGACACCCCCCTTTGGTTGTGGAGTGTCTCAGCTCCCATGGTCATCTTAGCTAGGGCCTCCAGGGAGTGAATGGCTCCTTGCCTTAGGAGGGACTCATGTGGCCGCCCTGTGTTCAGCCCCAGCTAGGGCTGCAGAGGCAAGAGAGGGGAGACCTGGTCCCTTTCCTAAGGCTTAGCCTTTCATGTGGCTGAGGGCAGGATGGCAGGTGCAAGCCCCAGGCTGCATGCTGTCAAGCTTCAGCTCTAGAGAGAAAGGGAAGAGGGAATAGAGGCACGGCTTAGAGGCAAGAGGTGTTCAGTGCTGGCAAGAAGCTGGCAGTGGGGATGGGCGTGGGATGTTCCAGAAACTGGAGGAAGGAAGAAAGCAGTGTTAAGGTGGACAGATGTCCACATAGCCCAGGTCTCCAGGCCCCGGGGGGCACCTGCAGATGCGGCCCCCGCTGTCCCTGCTCTGTTCCTGTCCTGGGACCCATCCCCTCCTCCATCACCCACCACTGCCCCTGTCCTGCCCCAGGGCCCCCCGGGCGAGGTCATCCAGCCCCTGCCGATCCAGGCGTCCAGGACTCGGAGGAACATCGACGCCAGCCAGCTGCTGGACGATGGGAACGGCGAGAACTACGTGGACTACGCGGACGGCATGGAAGAGATCTTCGGCTCGCTCAACTCCCTGAAGCTGGAGATCGAGCAGATGAAGCGGCCCCTGGGCACGCAGCAGAACCCCGCCCGCACCTGCAAGGACCTGCAGCTCTGCCACCCTGACTTCCCAGATGGTGAGGGCCCCACCAAAGCAGGGCAGGGCTGGCCCCACAAAGCGGGCATGGACCTGCAAGACACATGGAGTGTGGCGAGGACAGCTCAGCCAGGCACAGCGGAAAGGACAGGACGGGCAGCAGCAGCCTCCCCATCTGTGGGGCAGGGGTGCACAAGAGCCTCCCCGCCTGGAGATTATGGAGGCATCTCAGGGTGAGGCTGAGTGCAGAGGCCAAGGCTTTGAGCTCAGACCCACCAGGTTCTCATCTGGTCTTAGCCATTTTCTGGCCGGTGACCTGCTTGAACCTCGTGTTCCTGACCTCTCCAATGGTAATAAAAACATCTGTCTGGAAGAGGACAGAGCTGCACGAGACAGTGCATGAGAGGCCTTTGGCTGGCACAGTGCCAGCTGGAAGGGTCAGTGCAGCAGAAGTAAGGGTCAGTGTCAGCTGAAGAAAGGGTCAGTGCCGGCAGAAGTGAGGGTCAGTGCCGGCGGAAGTAAGGATCAGTGCCAGCCAGAGTAAGGGTCAGTGCTGGCAGAAGTGAGGGTCAGTGCCGGCGGAAGTAAGGGCCAGTGCTGGCGGAAGTAAGGGTCAGTGCCAGCCGGAAGTAGGGTCAGTGCCAGCGAGAAGTAAGGGTCAGTGCCGGCGGAAGTGAGGGTCAGTGCCAGCCAGAAGTGAGGGTCAGTGCCAGCGGAAGTGAGGGTCAGTGCCAGCCAGAAGTGAGGGTCAGTGCCGGCGGAAGTGAGGGTCAGTGCCAGCCGGAAATGAGGGTCAGTGCCAGCCAGAAGTAAGGGTCAGTGCCGGCGGAAGTGAGGGTCAGTGCCAGGCGGAAGTGAGGGTCAGTGCCGGCGGAAGTGAGGGTCAGTGCCAGCCGGAAGTGAGGGTCAGTGTCTGGACCGGCATCGGACGCTGCACTCGGGCAAACAGTCTTCAAACTCTGCAATACCATAAAAACGCATCCTCCTTCTCATTGTCATTGCATCAGGCACCAACTGAAGGATAAAATCACACGAGCTTGTCTCTCCCTGGGAAGTCTGAACGTTCCCCCTACAAGATTCGAGGGATGTTGTAGTTCCAGTAGACTCTGATCCCACATGCATGGATTTCCAGAGTTCCTTCCAGAACCCTCTCTGCATTTCTGTCCGCCCAGAGCGTGGGCTGGACTCCAACCCTCCCGGCCACCAGAACACGTACCCAGTTGCTTCATGCCCCAGCTGTGTTCTTGGTGAATGAGTTTGTCCACATCTCTTTATGGACCCAGCAGGGAAAACAAAATGCAATAAAGCAAACCCCAGAAAGGCGCGTGTTGGCAGCATTCCTAGGGCATGCATTTTAACTGCTCGGCTGAAATGTCGTAGCGGCTTCCGGAACCATCCAGGGAGCAATCCTCATGAATCTGCCTGCCTCCCTCCCCGTCTCTGAAATCCAGGTGAATACTGGGTCGATCCTAACCAAGGATGCTCCAGGGATTCCTTCAAGGTTTACTGCAACTTCACGGCTGGGGGCTCAACGTGCGTCTTCCCCGACAAGAAGTCCGAAGGGGTGAGTGGCTGTGTCCCTCGATGGCTCCAGTGCGGCATTTGTCACGTACAGGGCCATGCTGAGGGCTTCAAGCGTTTCTTGTCTAGGCAGCTTTAAGACCAAAAGCCAGAATGAATCAGTTTCACAAGTTAAACTGTTCTTCTAGAAGTATATCTTCAACTGTTTTAAGACATTTTTTAGCAATAAAATAGGTTTGTGCAGCCTGGGTCGGGGAAGGTTGGAGGGATTTCCACCTGCCGCCCAGGGCCGGGACGTCACTCACCAGTGAATAAAAGCTTTTCTCCAGTGACTCAGTGGTCCCACTGACCTGAGACCCCCATTAAAACCCTTTGAAGGAATTGGGGGTCAGGTATAATAACATGACCTCAAGACATCTTCCAGAAGCTGTGCTTTGCCCTAATTCTCCTCCTGAGAGCTTTGTTTTAAAGTCTGTTTGGTAAAGAATTCAGGATGGGGAGCTAGGCTCTAATTTGTTGAGAGAGATTTCACGGCACGTCACTTAAATACCCAGTTCTGTGGCCTTTCAGAGGCCGCGGCTCTGTGGCAGGAGTTTGTGTGCATGTGGGGGGGTGCATGTGGCGTGTGGATGTGTAATGTGTGAATGGTGAGTGTCACACATGGTGTGTGTGTGGACGGTCTGTGGTGCGTGTGGGTGGGCATGTGGGTAGACTGTGGGTGCGTGTGGGTGGGCATGTGGATAGAATGTGGGTGCGTGTGGGCGGGCGTGTGGGTAGACTGTGGGTGCGTGTGGGTGGGTGTGTGGATAGAATGTGGGTGCGTGTGGGTGGCTGTGTGGGTAGACTGGGGGTACGTGTGGGCGGGTGTGTGGATAGAATGTGGATGGGTGTGGGTGGGTGTGTGGATAGAATGTGGGTGAGTGTGTGGGTAGAATGTGGGTGGGTGTGGGTGGGTGTGTGGGTAGACTGTGGGTGCGTGGGGGCGGGTGTGTGGACGGTCTGTGGTGCGTATGGGTGGCTGTGTGGATAGAATGTGGGTGGGTGTGTGGATGGTGTGTGCGTGCATGGATGCTGTGTGTATGTGTAGATGGGGTGTGTGTGGACAGTCTGTGGGTATGTGTGTGGATGGCATGCTGTTGCATGTAGATCGCATGTTGGTACATGTGGATGGTGCATGTGCACCTGTGGGTGGGTGTGTGGATAGAATGTGGGTGCATGTGGGTGTGTGTGCGGATGGTGTGTGGAAGTGTGGGATTGTATTTGGACATGTGTGGATGGTGTGTGGCTGGTGTGTGGGTGTGTAGATGGTGTGTGGATGGTATGTGGCTGTGTGTGGATGATGTGTGGATTGTGTGTGGGTTCATGTGGCTGGTGTGTGGATGTGTGGGTGTTTGGGTGTATGGGTGTGTGTGGCTGGTGTGTGGGTGTGTATAGCTGTGTGGGGGTGAATGTGGCTGCTGTGGGTGTGTACTTGGTGGACAGGTGCGTGTGGACAGGCATGTGTTGCTATGCCTCAAGCGTGCACCCGAGGCAGGTCCAGTGTTGGCCCAGGCCAGGCGAGGACTGGGCTCCCTGCTGCTGCTGGGAGGTGGCTGGGCCTGCAGCTCTCATGCCCGGGCATCAGCCCCAACGGCTGCTCCTCCGTGGCGGTGCCGCCCTCAGAGAGCTCGAGGTTGTCGTGTGACCCCAGGCGAAGTCCGCCGTTTCGGGGGCTGCCATGGTTTGCCGTCCAGGTCCAGACCTGTGCATCCCTGCAGCCGCCGCTTCTTAACAGCCTCAGCACCCCCGGAAACAGTGTCCTGCCAGCGGGAGGGCGGCTAAGTTCTCCCCTGGAGCACCAGCCCCCTGCTCCCTAACCGCGGTGAGTCAGGCGCCCGCTGTCTGCGGCAGGACCTCCGTGGCTGGAGATCTGCAGGGCTCTGGGTGTAGGCGTCCCGTCCCCCACCTGGAGTTTTGACTCCTTTGGAACCTGCCTTCCTAGCAACCAACACTGTTCAGAGGGGACCGGGACACGGGCCTTCCGTCTCGGCTTGTGTTTCCCTCAGTCCGGCCAGGGGCCCCGAATGCAGCTCCCTTAGAAAAGGTGTTTCTCATTCCTCGTTCACGGCCTGCCTCTGCAAACGGGCGTCCTCGCCGCTGTGGAATTCAAGGGACAGACTCCTCCAAACGCAGGGGTTTCCCGGGAAGCTGCCACTGGTGCTCATAGCACGGCGGGGTGGGGCTGCTGAGCGGCCCCCGGCTCCCCTGGTGTTGACCAGGCAGGCGTGCACGGGCTCAGGCCATAGCCACGTGGTCGAGGGCAAGTGGAGGTGCTCTCTCAGGTGGCCCCTCGGGCCCGGAGGAGGCTCACCGCAGAGGCTGGGGGAGCCTGTGCGTGCCCACATTCCAGGGCTCCTCCAGGAAGAAGCTGCCTTCACGCCGCCTGGACTTGGCACTGACAGCAGCAGATGTGGAAACGAGAGGGTGGGAGAGCTGTGGGTGCATGAGAGGCGGCGGGACGCCCTTTCCTCCAGGGGACCCCCTCTCCTGGCCGTCTTGGTACAAGGCCAGCTTAAGAAGAAGGCTGGGGAATGAGCCAGGGACGGGTCTCCTGTGTCCTCATGGCTCACGATGTGGGCCCCAGTCAGTCCAGGCTGGGGACAGGCTGGCCCTGGGGGTTCCTCCACTCCACGCCTGCAGCAAGTGGACCCTTGGGCTGCGGGGCCGCCTCCACCCTCCTGCCGGGCCCAGCCTCTGTGTCTGCAGCCGCGGCCTCTGTGGAAGGCAGACCCTATGCGGGAGCCCTCCCAGGAAGCGGGCACGGGTGCTGCCCCGTGGCCACGCAAGCCAGCCCAAGCCGGCAGCGAGGAGCAGGCCCTGCCTACACGTGTCTCAGTCCCCAGGAAGACCCCACCACAGACACACAGCACACACCACACACACGACACACAGATACACACCACACACACAATCACACACAAAGATACTGTGCACTCAGATACATACTACACTACCCCACACACACCACTCACACAAATACATACCACACATCACACACAGAGATACATACCACATACCACACACCCCGCACACACTACACCACACAGACACACCCCTCACCCACACCATATACAACGTGCACACACACCACAGGCACACACACTACACACACACCCCCCCAACACACCACACAGACACACCCACATCCACACCGCACACAACGTGCACACACACACCCCCCACACACACACCCCACACCCACACCCACACCGTACACAACGTGCACACACACACCCTCCACACACACCCCCCACACACACCCCCCACACCCACACCGCACACAACGTGCGCACGCACACCCCCCACACACACACCCCACACCCACACTGCACACAACGTGCACACACACACCCCCCACACACACACCACATACACACACCCACACCCACACCGCACACAACGTGCACACACACACCCTCCACACACACACCCCACACCCACACTGCACACAACGTGCACACACACACCCCCACACACACCACATACACACCCACACCCACACCACACACAACGTGCACACACACACCCTCCACACACACACCCCACATCCACACTGCACACAACGTGCGCACGCACACCCTCCACACACACACCCCACACCCACACTGCACACCACGCCCGCCCACACGCACCCACATTCTATCCACACGCCCACCCACACGCACCCACAGTCTACCCACATGCCCACCCACACGCACCCACATTCTATCCACACACCCACCCACGACACACAGATACACACCACACACACAATCACACACAAAGATAC
>NW_022437066.1:3121271-3139456 GCF_009761245.1 Sapajus apella | reverse complement strand
CACACACCACACAGTCACACACCACACAGGCACACACCACACACACACCACACACACAGAGGAACACACACACACTACACACAGGCACACACCACACAGGCACACACCACACAGACACACCACACACACAGGAATACACCACACACCACATAGGCACACACCATACAGGCACACACCACACACACAGGAACACACACACACCACACAGGGACACACCACACACACACGAACACACACACACTACACACAGGCACACCACACACACAGGAACACACACTACACACAGGCACACACCACACACACATAGGAACACACACACACACCACACAGGCACACACCACACACACACAGGAACACACACACACAGGAACACACACACACACACCACACAGGCACACACACATACACACAGCAGCACACACACCACACAGAGAGGCTACACAGTTGGATCAGAATGAATGGCTCCTTTTATGCTCTGGGTTTCGCTGGACTCGAAATCATTAAATCCGACTCCCACATCTGCATGCAGTGGTGTTTCCTGTGATATGTTTGTAAAATAGACACTTATGTTTTATGTATGCATCTAATGCACACTGTTACACGGGCACACCTCCAACTCCATGGAAAGCTTACAAAGTGCTTCGTGCACTCACCTCTAACTCCATCTAAGGTGCGTGCAATGCCGCCTGTGCACACCTGTAACTTTAAAGCATACGTAACGTTGTGTGCTCACCTCTGCCTCTGTTCAGTGTGGTTCCCTGGACCCCTCTTCCTGAGGTTTCAGTATCTGACTTCATTCAGCTACAGGTCCAGCCCGCCATGGGCTCTGACGGGGGCCCCTTCCTACAGAAGTGTGTGTGTGTGGGGTCGGCCACGGATATTGTCTCCACGCAGCTGAAGTGAAGCAGAGAACCGCATGGGGTGGGGTGTGGGGCCTCATGTACTGCAGGTTCCACCTCCATCTCCCCACAGGTGGCCTGACTTAGGAGTGCTAGAGGTGGACACAGAACGCGTACTTTTAGGGTGCTCCCTGGGTGACTCTGACATGCAGCCAGGTTGGGCGCCACTTATGGGCAGACCCTAAGAAACACCAGGAACACGTCTGGTGAGCACTGGGCTTGTCCCACTAAGAACCTGCGGCTGCCCTGGGAGGTGCGCTCCCGTGCCTGCTGGGGGTGGAGCGGTGCAGCTCCCCGGTGGGGGAACAACCAGGACCCGACCCTGGGAGGCGTGGATTTGGGAGGACCCTGGGAGCCTGCATGAGCCAGTGGGAGCTAGGAGGTGGCGTCTACACTGGGAGCTGGACCCACACGGTGGGCATGCGGGGTCAGCATCAGTGAAATTCAGGGTGTCCGTGAACTCCGCCCTCCCGACGGCCCTGGAGCAGCTGTGAAAGCTTTGGCTCTCCCCTTTCCCCTTCTCCAGGCACTCCAGACCGCAGACGCCCCTGCACTCCCGGGTGGCTAGAGCCCGGGGACACTCAGTAAGACAGCCCTGGGCAGCTCAAAGGACTTCTTTGGCCTGGCATGGGCCAGCTCCAGGGACGCCCCCACCTTCCTCCTTAGGCATGAATGGGATTTTGTCACCAAGACATCTGCAGGACAGGGGCGCAGCCTCTGGCCACGTGGCAAGAGTGCCCCCTCAATTCATAGGTCCCACGTGCAAATGGGCAGACGGTAGCTCTGACTGGCAGATTCCTGGTGGCGTCTGAGCCCGGGGCGCTGAGGCAGCTGTCCTCAGCCTGTTCTCACCAGGCCACAGCTGTTGCTGTGTGAACGTGTGTGCACGCATGTGTGCGCTCCTGTGGCACTGTGGGGGTCATGCCCGGGGCTTGAGCATCTTCTGGGATTCTCTCCTCTCACTTCCGACCTTCTTTTCTCAGTAAATCCCATCAACCTCACCTTTGAAACACCAGGAACCCCTCTCCTTTCCTTCCCCCTCCCACTTCCCTCCGGCCTCTGTCCGGCTGTTCCCTCTCCAGCAAGGCCCTTCCCAACAACCGGGCTCCATAGACGCCCACTCGAGACGCACATGGAGGCTGCTGCCTGAGGCGGCTGAGACCTTAGTGGCCAAGGGCCCTGGCAGGCAAGGAGGCTTCCTTCCCTGACACCTGGAGCCCTGGGCCAGCTTTGCAGGGACGAAGCCTCTTGGCAAAGCCTCTGTCCCCTTCCAGGCTAGTGTGCACACAGTTCCCCTCCTGCCTTCCTTCCTGTCAGTCACGATAGAGCCCAGGGCACTAGCACTAGGATAAAGGAGGCTGAGGGATGTCTCTTCCAATACAGGAAGCTTGAATTAATTCCTGCCCCGGACTGCGAGAGGCAACCTGCTTTCTCTTTCATGGGGACAGACGTTTTCCCTCATCCAGCAAGGGTCAACTCGGCCCTCTAGGATCCTTAAAACAAAGGACAGTGATCACCCCCCTGCTGGGGCATTCCACAGGAGTCACGTCCTGGGCTCATGAGATGCAGTGAGCCACACCACAGCCCGGGCCTCTGCACTCTGCCTTCCTCGCCCGGCGTGTGGATCTCCTGTCCTCCAAGACTAAGAGTGGGGACCGGCTCCACTGCAGGAGACCTGGCCCAGGCCAGGACATGTGCCGGTGCTCGCTGAGGAATTGCTGGGGCTGTGACAGTGGGAGGTAGAGCTGTGGGGGTGCTGAGCCCAGCTGCTCTGCTCACGTTCCCAGGGACACCCACTGCGAGCACTCATGGGGCGTCAGGCCCAGTGCCAATTCTCCAGCCCAGTTTGCAGGCAGGTGCTTTCATCAGCTAGGCTCCAGGGGTGAGGTGAGGTGCAGAGGGGCCGGGGCGACCTCCTCCGTCTACCTTGATGCCTCGCCTGGAGGCTGAGTTCACAGTGCTTGCCTCAGATGAGCCTGGCAGGTAGCTGGGCTCTGTCTGTGCCTGCAGGCAGCGGGGAGGAGTCACACTGTAATGCCCTGGGCGAGTCACTCTGTCTCCAGGACGCCCCAGCTGCACCTTGGCTTTCCCCTGGCCCGGCCTCCCTTAGCTTGTCCTGGAGTTTCACCTGGGTAAGAGCGGGCCCTCTGGGTCACAGGCCTCCACCTGGGTGGCGGCATTTAAATTAAATCTCTCTTCCCAGTCATCTCTGGAGCCACCTGCAAAGGCAGCACCTCGAGAGGCTGCATCCAGGAAGAAGATTGGAGCATCTGCCATCTCTCAGCTCCTAGGAGGCTCCTCCCTTCCCAGGCTTCCCTGCCCACACCTTCGGGGCACTCCATAGGAGGGGACAGTCCCGGAGGCTGAGCAGTCCTCCAGCCTCCCGCTGCATGTGACGGTCAAAGGGTCATTGTGAGTCTGGGCCACCGACTCCTCCGGACCAGGCTGGGGCCTCTCTGCGGGACGGATCCGCCACCTACCTGTGCGATTCCTGCCGCTCTACCAGCAGGCACCATGCCAACTGTCCACCCACCTGCCTTGCTCCCCCCCTCCCTCTGGATTCGAAGGCAGGGACCTTGAGATCTGTCACGCTTTGATGACTGTGAGTGTCCATGGCCAGAGGCACATTCCCAACTCAAATGCACCTATCAGACACCACCCTAGTCCACTCTGGAATATCGGGAAAGGGGTGGGCTGCTCAAAGGCATGGTGGCTGCGTGTTAAGTGGCGCTTGTCCCTCAAAGCGCTTCTTAATATGGTCTTTAAACTGTTGATGCTGGGAAATGGTTGCCTCTTCTGACCCTGCACATCCTGATTCATGGGCTGTTTCCCCTCATTCCTGGCTGGTTCTTTCCAGAGCTGGTGGCCACGTGGCACCTTGCTACGTGCCATCCGGGAAACCAGCCGGCGAGCAGCGTTTCACGTCCCAGCCTCCTCCCCAAGGGCAGCAAGCTATTAGTTCTTCATCTGCCTGTGTGCCATCCATCAGTGATCAAACAGTTTTAACCACGTTTTCCCCGGGGTGACGTAGGTCAGCAGCCTCCCATACTCTCACAACAGCCCCAGCTTCCCCGGGCAGTGCTGCAGGCCACCCTTCCGTTGTGAAAGTAGCCCTGTCCTTTAGCACCAACATGACTCGGGATCACCAAGGCTCCTGGCGCTCCGACTTGAACGTGCAGCGGAGTTGTTCAGAGGCCCGCTTTCCGATGAGTCAGCGCGCTCCCACAGCCCCTGAGCCAGCAGGCCTGGGATGGGGCCCAGGGATTGGCACTTGTAACAAGCTGGTGCCAATGCTGCCGGTCGCCGGACCACGCCTGAGGCCCCTGGCCTTGGTTACTCAGCAGGAATAAACGGACCCCATATCAGCGGCTTAATACAACAAAAATGCGCTGCTGCTGCCCCTGCTACCTGCTCATCACAAGGTGGCAGGGGGCTCACTGGGAACCTGCTGGTGACGCAGCCCCTCCGTGAAACGTGGCTGGTGCTAGGCAAGAGGGAAGGCCACCGTCAGACTGGAGGAGTCAAACGCCATGCGGTTATCGGCGGGAAGGAGCCCCACGCCTTACCCCACCCCAGCCATAAGGAGCCAGGGAGGCTGATCCTGCTACACACTGGAAGGGTAGCACTGGAGAGCTTCCAGAACATCCCCCCAGGGCTCTGATGGCCCGGGGTGAAGAGCGAGGCTAGCACACGGTGGTGCAGATGCCTAGCAGTGACCAAAACTCGCCCGTCGGTCGGGTGCCCAGCCACGTTCTAACATCCTCCCAAGGGCACAAAGCTGTCCACGCCAGCCCCAGCCACTCCCGAGGGATGAACCGCACCTAAGGACGGCCGGGGCCGTCCCCTCCTTTCTCTGCTGTGGCCAGTGTCATTACGTCCAGCGGTCTTGGTGTCCAGGACGGTGTGCAGTCCCGTTTGGGAGGGGCCTGGCCACACGTAAGAAGATAGCCACTCACGTCTGTTTACGGTGGAAACAGTCAGCTTAATTTATTGAAAAAACTATTACAATTATTCCTTTGTTACACCGGTTTAGAATAGTTTAAGATAGCCTTTCCTGGGCATTACAATGAGAACTTACGACACGTCTATCGGATCTCTTGAAAATGTACAGGGTGTCACTTGACATTGTATTTCAAAGGGCCTGATGTCCTAGAATCTTTATCTTGCGTTTTTTTGCTTACCGTTTCTTCTTTTCACCAGCGTTTGTCCAATGATATATATATGGGGAGGAAAAAATAAAATTACACCAAAAGAATTTCTGCAAATATAAGAAGTAATTTTATTGCAATATACTGTGGCTAGGGGTGTCTGGGGAGAACGGGACACGTTTTGAAGTTCAGTACAAATTATGACAACCTGGAAGGGACCACAGAGGAAGAAAATGACAGAATCAAAGGACAAACTAGATGGGATGAGAAATCAAAACAGAATCACATGACCTAGACATAGTCCCCAGGGCATGGCGGGGCAGTCCTCGGCTATGGCTTTTCTTTTGAAGGGAGGTGAAGGTGAAAGTCACTGGCACATGCTGGCATCCTGGGCTCCAGAGACTCTGCAAGCCAGACTTTTCTTTGGCAAGAGCAAGACTTATTTTCCAGGGAAATTTGGAAAATCTGCATTGATGGTGTTTTGTTCCTCCTGGGCGGCTTGGCTGTGGCTTCCCAAGCTGGGACTACATTCTGGTGGGGGGGTAGGGGACAGCACCAGAGGGCCCAGCCTCCATTTCCCACGGGGGGAGAAAAGGGCACTGGACCCGGGCAACTTTTCACAGTGAAGACATCGCCTTTCCCAGCCGCCCCTTGGGTCCTCCGCCCACAGACGGCAGCCCCCCTGACCTTGATGGCCAGGAAAGGGTTCCCCAAAGGGGACCTCGCCCACCCGCCCTGAGCTCCAGAGCTGCTGATGCTCGCATCCAGGACATTTGAGACGGGAATCCAAATCGGCTACTGGGGAAAGAAATGCTGCAGGCAGCTCTGGAGAGACTCAGAGTTCATTGCACCATTCTCCATCTCCCGAGACAGCGCAGGGCACAACTGAACGGCTTGGAACAGACACGGAAATTAGCACCACAAACAGTCAGGAACCAAATACAATCCGCTATAGTCACGCCGATGACAATGCAGGAAGAGCTTTTTATTGCTTGTGTGTGTTTTCAAATCAAGTAGGCACAACCCAGTACTCTTTACCGCCCTCGGGAGTGGACGCGCCGGGGCGGGAGGGTGCGGGAGGCGGCGTGCTGGGCGCTCCGGCCCCGTGGAAGGGAAAGTGACATGCGTGATCTTAAAGTCCTCGACAACAGACTGTGGAGGCAATAACAGAATGAAGCAGGGAGAACGAGGCGCGGCCAGGCACCCCGGTGCGCCTTCAAGGAGACCTTAAAACAGCACCACGAGAGACAAGTGTAAAAAATAAGCACCAATTTTCATTGAGTTATCACCTACAAAAATATGTGGTTTCCCTGCCCTGGACACTCTCCCATCAGGCTCTGCAGGAAGAAAAATGGAAAAGGAAGCAAATAAAATTAATCGAAACCTGTGTTTTAGTCTAAGTGCATGTAGAAAAAGTAAAATGTTCAAAAATTTGTTCCCTCCCTATTAAAAAAAGCCTAGAGCAAATCAAAACCTGTCTGAAAGGGGAATGGTACCTGCTTTTCAATGGCAGCATAAATTCTTGCTGTCCCGGGCAAATCTCCGACTTATTGCACGTTCTTGGCCGGGGCGGGGGTGGGAAGACTTCCTATTTCTGATCAGAACTGTGCTGCAACCCAGAATCCGGGCCTCGCCCCTTCTGTCCGTAGGGCTGGGACTGGGTTTCCGTGCGTGATTGAAAGCCAGGCACACTTAACATTTATAACAATACAATACAAATATTTACTTAAAACTCACAAAAACATAAGCACCTTTAATCCATCGGGAAGGCACCTGCAGAATGACATTTGGCCTCTGAATGGACCGTGTTGGGGGTTGTTAAAAATGGAGGCTTTGGTGACGGTGGGGTGACCTTTACAAGGCTTACCTCGGAACGTTTTCTGAAGGTCAGGGGAAATACACATCTTCAAGTTGAATTTAGGAAAAAATAGAGTGTCCAAATCTGGCAGTCTCTCCCCCAACCCCTGTGAACTATTCACGAGCAGGATTGGTCAGGTGAGCCGGGGGCCGGAGGCGTGGCCCCGCTCCCGGGGCGCGTGGGTGTGGGCAGAGCATGGGGCAGGCCCAGGCGCTGGGGTGCAACTAGGTCATGTGATTCGGCTCCGGGGGGCGCGGCTCCTTCCCTCTGTTCTCTCCGGGCTGGGGTCCCACACCCTGCGGTGCGCGCTGCAGATGGAGTCAGGTGGGAGGGGAGGGAGAAGCCTTCACTGTCCAGGGTCAGAACGTGCGCGGGACACTCACGAACGAACGGCATGCTGAGGTCACGAGGTTGCTCTCGGGAGCCCGGGCTCCGCGGCTCCTAGCCCATGAAGCAAGCCGGCCCCACTTCAAATCCAAATTTCTGTGACGCTTCACCGAAGTCATTGAACATGATGTCCACGATGGGCACCTGCCCCACTCGGGGCGTGTCCAGGTCCAGCACCGTCTTCTGGTAGCCTTTCCTGGTCTGGGGAAGAGGGAGACAGGTGGCTGGTGGTTAAGAACAGTGGGGGCTCTTGGGGCTGACTGATCGCCCCCCACACCCTGGCTGGCTCCGACACCCAGGCTGGTGTCCTGACTACCCCCACAGCCACAGTTGCCCAGGCAAGTATTGGAGGAAACATGGCTGATCAGAGCTCGCAGGTAACCCCATGGACCCCTGTGCAGTGTACACTTAACTCCTTGCACAGGTGGGAGGGGGCGTGGGGTTGGCGTCAGCGAGGGGACGGGACCTTCCCAGGCTGCAGGTGCAGCTGTTCAGCCCCTCCCATCCTGCCCAGTTGGGACTCATTGTAACACCCAGGTATTTGCTTCCAGGCAGCCCCCCAGGACCCAGTGCCAGCTACAGAACAAGCAGGGCACCCTGGAAAAGAAAATGGGGGTGGAAAGAGTCCAAGGTGGCACTGGCAGAGCCTTGAGCCCCTACGACGGCCCGCCTCACACTGCCTTAGGCACGTGGTGGGCCGGGTCCCTCAGAAGTAAGAGGACTTCACCTTCGCAAGCATGGGAAGGGATGGGGACCTTACACACCGTCTGGTCCAGAGGAGTCTTGGGTAAACTGAGGCACAGAGGGCTGGGGTAGCGATGAACCAGTGGCCTGCGGGATGAGTCTGCACCAATCCCTTGCTCAAGCCAGCACAACCCTGGGCGCTGGGCTGGGGGGACAGAAGCCCGGGAGAGGTCTCCTCCCTCCCAGAACACAGGTAGCGAAGGTGTGAGATTCTTTGGTCCCTCCCCAAAGTCACCCAAATGTAACTCCCAGGGTTCAGGACATTTATACCTGAAGCTAAGCTGGCCCTGCTGGCCCGTCAGCTTCCCCCAAGACAAGGGCCCCACACGCTGCACCTTTCCCACAAGCCAGGAGCCTGCAACACATCCTGGGCAAGTGGCTGAGGCCACCTCTGACCCAGACCAGGTTTACAGTCTCAGCTGGATCTGGGCCTGGGAAGGATCTCCTTCCACTGCCCCATCCGCAGAAAAATTGATGGCGTTTGGCACACAGAGGCTCGCAAATTTGAATGTCTTGCAGACCAGAGAGATGAGCAGAGGGCCAGCCAGGGTGCCCTCCAGGGTGGGGGGCAGTGTCCCCAGGAGGCAGCCTGGCAGAGGGCCCAGCACAGGCTCCCAGGCCAGAGACTCAGATAGCAGCCCCACTCTGCCGGTGCTCTGCTCCCTGACCAACGTAGACGGCGTGGCTGGCTCCAAGGGCCTTATTCTCCCTGGCTAGGATCTTGGCGTTTGCGTTCCCGTGGATGGTGTTAGGAGGTGGGGCCAGTGGGAGCCGAGGAGGAGCCCCGTGAGTGGGATTAGTGATCCTATAAAAGAGGCCCCAGAGAGCCCCTTGCCCCCTCTCTGCCGTGTGAGGGTGCAGTCAGAAGCCAGCTATCTGCAGCCGGGAGGTGACGCTCACCGGAGCCTGCCCTGCCGGCAACCCAGCCTCCAGAACTGTGGGTGACAAATTTCTGTTGCTTGTGAGCCACGCAGCTGGTGGTTTTGCCGTGGCAGGGAGTGGACTAAGACCCTGAGCTGGGCCATCCAGCCACGCCGCTCCCAGGCCTCTGACCCTCAGACAGACTGAGATAACAAACATCTGTGGTTTTAAGCTGCTAAATTTCCGGGGCTCATCGGTGACAAGCAATGGATAAGCAACACACCGTCTGTGACTCGGTCTCCTCGGCTGGAAAATGGTTACGCTAACATCACAGGAGCGGTGTGAGAGCGAATGACAGCTCGCCTGCCCCGCACGCATTCCAGGTACCGCGTCCTGAGCATCTCTAACTTCACCCCCTGCTCGTGCCCACTTCTCCCCGACCCTGCCCTTCCCACGGGCCCGCCTTGAGGGCAGCACCCTGCTCCTTGCTGTAGCTGCCTCAGCCGGCATTGTTTTCAAGCTGGGACTGGAGCTTCGCAGCAGACGTGAGTTCTCAGGGAGCTCGTTCACCCCAGGCAGCTCTGACCCCGGCCCAGAGAGGCTGATTCCGTCGGGCTGAGGTGGGGCTCGGAATGTGCACTTGTAAAAACGGATGTCTCCGACGATTCTGATAGGCATGTTCATGACTGGCCTTTGAGAAACGCTGTCCTAAAGGACGTCACCATGGCGACCCTTGGACTCAAAAGAAGCCCACGGTTCCACAGAATGCCGAGTGTGGGGCAGACCGCACCCCGTGGCCAGCTCAGCCCTGCAGAACGCAGCTGGGAAGTGCTACTGCACAAGCCTGCCTGGGTGGCCACAGCTCTCCCATGGAGAGGGACGGCCGGGCCAGTCGCAGCCCTGCGGTGTCTGGGAAGGATGGGTGGGAGCGGGGCTAGACACGGGGTCTTCAAGGACAGGCGGCCACCCAGACCTTCCAGGGGATGAAACCCTGGGGGGGTACAGACCCCCTCATCCTCCCCGCAGCAAGGAGCCGGAGATAACCCCTGCCTGTCTAGCCCCTCTCCTCAGGCCCAGTCCCACCCTGGAGGTCCAGTGAGATGGGCCAGCCTGGCTTCACCCGGCTGCTAGCAGGCGGCGCTGTCCTGGGAGCCAGTGACCAGTCAGCAAGCTGGCAGGATGGTGCCCGGCCTTCCTTGTCCACCCCGGGAGGGCGGTCAGCAAGCCGGCAGGACGGTGCCTGGCCTTTCTCGTCCACCCCGGGAGGGCGGGCAAGCAGCCCTTCTCAGTGGAGGCATTGGTCACGGCTTTCCTTGGTGGCATCAGCCTCTCCCCGGTGGCATGGGCCACATTTGCTGAGCTGCAGGTGATTTCCCGGGATTTATGGGACCCCTCTGCTCCAATTATCAGAGCGCTTAGAGAGGGGCGTATTTAAAGTAGGCTGCGGCGAGCCGCTCCGTTACCCCGTTATTCCAGAGGCATAAATAACCATTACAGGCCAGAAACGGCCCCCAAGAGGCGCCGAAAGCTGCACAAACCCCGGGATTTATGCGGCGCAGCGCCCGGGCCCTCCTGCAGGTGATTTGTGCGTCTCCGCCGGGCCCGCTCAGCAGCCCCGTCAATCAGGCGCCCCAGCCAAACGAAGCCCACGTTGGAATTCCAATTTCTCTGGCCGTTATTACAATATGAATCACGCAGGCCTCCGGGCACTGAGGCAGGGCTTTCGCCGCTGGCCCGAGTTTGGGGCGTCAGGCCTCCTGCAGGAGCACCCGTAATTAAATGAGAGGGTTGTGACTTTTCAAATTGTGGCTGGGTTCATCAGGGACTGGGGTCAGCAGGGGACCTGCAAGTCCAGGCCAGCGTCCCTGCTTGCCACCCCACGGCCGCCCGGCGCCCCAGCCCCACGCTGCTGCCGCTGCCAGCCTCGCGCCCACACCTCCGCTCCAGCCTGGCCGCAGAGCCCGCCCTGCCGTCAGGGGTTATGCAGTTTTCAGCCGTTCTCTCTCCACCTCTTCAGAGTCAGAATCTTTGCTTTCCCAAAGTAGCGGCTTTGCCTCGCCCTGCCCAGTGGACAGTCTGGGGATCCCCATGACCCCAGTCCTGCCTCTGTACCCAGAGACACCCCAAAGACAGTCAGGGAGCTCAGGAACGCCCGCCGTGGGGAAGGGGAGAGAGCGAGCCAGGCTCTCCTCTTGGGCTGGTACCTGCCGCGCTGGGCGGCTCACCAGACCCATGCTGCCGGCTGCCCGAGGGGATGGCGCGGTCTGGACGGCAGTGGCACCTGGTTCCCAGCTTTGAGGCGCGGTCCTCAGCTCCAGCGGTGCCAGCTTCTTTGAGTTCCATGGCGGACAGGAAGCAGTGGGTCCTCTAAGCCCTTGCAGCAGGGGGACCCTCTGCGCTCCCTTCAAGCTTTTCCAGTGTGTTGAATGCTGCTTCTCCATGGGGGAGATTTTGTCCCCCCAGGAGATGTGTCTGGAGACATTGTGGGGTGTCGTCACTCTGGAGAGGGCTCCTACTGGCATTTGGCGGGTGGAGGCTGAGAATGCCAAACAGCCTGCTGTCCCCCAGTCACAGAACCGCAGGCCTGCTGTCCCCCAGTCACAGAACCGCGGGCCTGCTGTCCCCCCGTCACAGAACCGCGGGCCTGGATGTCAGAACCGCCTGGGCTGGGAAGCTGCTCCCCAACCCGGCTCCCTCTGCATGACTGATGGGACCAGAACCAGGAGACGATAGGCGGATATTACAGACGAGTAGACTTGGGCTCAGTTCTCAGAAGAGCTTCCTCATCCTGAGACTGCGGCCATGGCCTGGGCTGGCTCAGGAGGTAGTGAGACTGCCGTCAACTGAGGCATTCAAGATGCCGCTCTGCCAGGAAGGGGCTATGGTGAGAGGAATGCTGCAGAGGGAACTAGGAGCCTCAGCTCTGCCACACCTGGGGACCCTGGGCGAGTGAGTCGCTGTAACTCTCTGGGCCTCCGGCTTTGCATCTGTCTGATAGAGGGAAGGCGTGCATTGCAGTTCGCATTTGGAAGTGGGGAGTGTCTCTGGTGGGGTTTGGCACACGGAGGCTGGCATAGTTGAGTGTCTTGCAAACCAGTGGCCACGCTTCCGCAGAGGCCAGCAGCACACCCTCATCACGGGGACACCCTGGGCCGAGCAGAGGCCTTTCTGCTTGTGGAATGAAACAGATCCCAGCTTAACCCCATCCCAGGACGCAGGGGGAGCGAGGAAGTCGGGTTCTCAGTCAGAAAACATTGTGGAAGACTTCCAGGACCTCCCAGGAGCGGGCTTTGCTGATGGAATGAGTAGCGCAGGAGCTTCAACAGGAGCTGGGATGAAAGAAGTTGGTTCTTCCAGAAAGTTCTTAAAAGCAGCAGGAGCCTGTCTAAGCCAGATTAGGGAGCCAGGATCTGGCCCACCCTTTAACCTCCACGTGTCCCTCACAGGATCCATCTTTCTAGCATTGTCTTCCAGGAAACATTCCCCTCTCTGGAAAGCTGTTCCATTCCCTTTACCAGACAACACCCACTGGGCCAACTAGTTTCCCTTTTTGCCATGGAAGCCAGGAAGCTCAAAGCCAAACTCAGGGCTCTGTCCCTCCAGGTCCTGCCTCTCCTTTACAGGGTTCCTGATTTCTCTTTGCCTCCATGTTTACTGCCTTACACTTGTGGTCCATAGTATCTAAACATAGTCACAGGAAGTAGGGCTTTAGTGGGTCAGACACAATTCTGAGCTCTGAGGCGTGGTTTCGTGGGCTCCCCAGAAAGCCCTGTGAGGCAGGTGCTATGTCATCCTCATTGGAAGAGGAGGGTAAGGTCCCCGGTGTTTTTAAATGCCTCTTCCCAGGGACGTGGACCGTCACTCTCACACACAGCTGAGTCAGCATATTCCATAGTCACATCCGAAGCACTGACCCTGACCAATCGCAGAAGGCAGTGGAGTCCGGGAGGAGAGGCCGAGCAGTCCTGGTGAGGACGGCCCCCACTGGGCACAGCCTGGCCGGGCAATAGCCCCGGGGGACATGGCTTTAATCCTCAATGAGGCCCTCGGGCAGCAGAGGAAAGGGGCGGAGGGTCAAATGCAGGTATCCGCAGCGGTGCTGGGCAGGGGAGGAGGCGGGATTGGAACCCGGGGCCACTGTGCTCCCAGGGGCCTGGCACTCTCCGTCCGCGCCACCCTCTGGCTTTCCATCCTGCCTAGGCTCTACGCTGAGGACCCATCTGTTCTGCTCAGAGGAGGTGCCCTGCAGGGCCGGCTCTAACGCCGGTCCCGTTCCCCTCAGCTGCCCTGGGTCAGTGCCATGGCGTGGACATCTGTCCCCTCCAAATCTCCAGGACAGGTGGCCACATCCCAGACCTGTGCAACGGCCCTGGGTAGACGGCAGCCCTGGGAGGGGCAGTCCCGAGGGGACCGTGGCGGGGGTGAGCCCAGCTCACTGGGTAGGGAGGAGGAACGGCGTGGATGTGGGAGGCCCACGGTGGGGCAGAAAGACAGGGGCACCAGGGCCAGCACCTGGCCTGAGTGCCCGTGAGGTCTGAGCAAGCCTCCCTCCGCTAGGGCCTCCGTTCCCTCATCCAGGAGCAGAACCGCTCTCCCCGCGCGGGGGGCCCATGGCCCGGCCGTCCAGAGAGCTGGCATCTCAGCCTGCAGAGCGTTTCGGGCGCAGCCGTGCTCTCGGGAGCAGCCCCGGCTCAGTTCTGGCCACTCCCCAAAAAGCCCTGTCCGAGCAGAGGGAGGCTCTCAGCTCAAAACTGGAAGCACAGTGGGGTCCTCACTTCCTCACTCCACGCCACAGCCCTGGACAGGGCGAGGGACCGAGGACCCCGGCTTTTCGGCCAGGTCTCAGATTTCCCATCCTGACCCGCAGAAGTCTCAGAAGTTCCCGGAGCTCTGGTACCTCGTAGACTTAGGATTCCTCGTCTCCCTGCAACTGTGGGGCTGCCTGGGGTGAGAGCCTGGTCTGGGGCCCTCACCGCCCTGCAGTAGGCAGAGTGGGGACGGGCAGACCTGTGCAAGGGAGGTGTGAACCCCACGTGGGCATGAGCGGCGGCGCGGGGGCGGCGCGGACACTCACAGCACAGCCGTCCACCAGGGCGTGGATGTAGGGGTTGTTGTCATAGGACATCTCCTCGTCGTTGGAGCCCAGGAAGCGGATGGCCTTGTCGTAGCTGCCCGTGGCTGCGTCCTGCCAGGCCACCGACTGATAGCAGTGGTAGGTGACGTTCTGGTGGGCAGAGGCGCTCAGCAGCCGCAGGAAAGTCATCTGGACCACGCCCACGGGGTTGCCCTCGGCGTCCACGTAGGAGAGCTGGGGGGACAGCAGGGTTAGGGCTCAGCAGGGCGGGGACACACACAGCAACAAAGGCCTGCATCCGCACTGCCCTGGGCTTCACCCACACTGTGGCCTTCTTGAGGGCACCACCTAGAAACACACTGCACCCACAGACCCCCCGAGGCCAGCACACATGGGCTCTCCTGGGCATTCCCAGGAACAAAGGAATCCACGCCTCACATCCTTCAGGGCCTTAAATAATCCACCCACTCCTCTTGGCCCATGCTTATCCTTCAGAGCGCAGCACCTGTGCTGCCTCCTCCAGGAAGCCTACCCGGATTAGATGCTCCTGCACTTGCTCCGTGGCTGTCCTCCTCAACCTTAGTTTGTCAGTGTCTGTCTTCCCTACCAGACTGTAAGCTCGAACGGGGCAGGATGGCATCCTTCTTGCTCACTACTGGCCTTGGTACCCACTCGATGGCTGCCCCAGTGTGCACATGACAAAGCTCTGCTGCATGGCCAATGACGGCCAGCGTCTCCAGGGCAGCACCCACTGCAGTGCCAGCTGAAGCTGCCCTCCCTGCACGTCCACCCGTAGCCCTCCTCCCCTCCCGCCACCTGGGCGCCTCCATCCAGATGGTGATCTAGGTCTCCCCGGTCTCCATGTGTTGAGTGAACAGAGAATCACTCTCTAAAATACGCCTTGCATGAAGACCAGTTCTCTCATCCCTGAAACACAGAGCTCTTCACGCCACCACTGGATCGGGGCACTGGGAGTGGCAGGCGAGGCCTGGTTTCCCCTGAGTAAGGGGTGCAGGGCCAGAGAGGGGCGCGGGGTTCCCTGGGTGAGCGGAGGGGCGTGGAGCCCCCAGCTGCAGCACCCCTCTCCTGATCCCTGAGCCTCTGCACGGCTCCTCCCTCTGCCTGAGACACTGCCCGCCCCACCCGCAGGAGGGGCCCCACTGCTGTCCTTTGGGTGACAGCCCAGACCACTGCTCCTCCCCACCTCCAGCCTCTAGGGCTGGCTTAGGGCATCCCAGCCCTCCCTGTGTCCCTCCACTGGCACCTGGCGCCCTGCTCCTGTCATCATCCCCCAAGGCCAGCGAAGGAGGGTGCTCACAAGATTTTGTGAACAAACGAGCATCTGCCAGGTGCCCAGGATGTGCAAGGCCCTAGCCAGGGAGCCCGTGAGAAGCTGGAGCCAGAGGGGGCACGAGGCCTCGGGGGGTGAGTGGGCCAGCTGCAAGGAGGTGCTAGGGGAAGGCGAGCCTGAGGGACGGTCAGGGCTGTGCGGGTGGCGGGGGTGACCGGGGCCCTCTGGAAGGCACGGGGGTCTCAGATGATGTCTGGCATGGCCGCTCCAGAAAGGCCACTCCTCCCCTTCCCAGAAGTGTCCCCTCAGGGCTGTGCGCAGGACTCCTGCAGCCGGGGTGGCTTCATCTGCCTTGCCCATAACGAAGGCCAGCCCGGGGCTCTAGTGACAAGGACTCTCCCTGAAAGCCTCCAGTGAAGGCATCAGAGGAGGACACTGTGCAGCTTCTGAGGTGGCGTCTCCAGCATCCCGAGCTGGGTAACCGGAACCGGGCTGCTCAGCTCCGCCAGGGGCAAGGCCCAAGCAGGACACCCTGAGCGATGCTGCGTCTCACTTTCTGCATCTCTGCTGCAAACTCAAGGTTTCTGAAAATCCTGACATTGCCAGGGACACGGATGCATCTTAGCTCCCCTAAGTGAAGCACACATCTCTCCCGGCCTGTGCGGGACCTCTCTGCAGGGAGGGCCTGGCTGGGCGGGCCCGCCTGTCCTGTTTGTGGCGTCGGGGAATGAAGCAGGTTAAAGCCACCGAAGCCAGCGCCTGAGACCTGCTCTGCACACGCTGGGTGCCGTGTTTCGGACCCTGCCTCTGGCCTGCTCCGAAAGAACCCCACCGAACATGTGAAGGGAACTGAAATCAGTATTCCCACGAGTGTCTGGGCACAGGGAGTGGGAGGAGGCTGAACACACCACAGCACCCACTTTTCAAACAGATGTCACTAGAAAGAACCCAAGGCGAGCGGCCGGCCCAGGGCCTGGGCCTTCCCAGGGGCGAGGGAACGGCTGCGGCCCCAGGGCCATCGGCGAACTGGGCTCTCAGGCACAGCCACGAGAACCTCACAGGTGGACCTTGAGGTGAACAGTGCATACCGACCGACAGAGGGGCGTCCGTTGCTCCTTCCGGAGGGAACGTGACTGACTGGAGGAAGGGTGTGCCACAGAAGCAGCGGTGGGCGGCGCCGCACACAGAAGGACCTGAGGCCCCGGTGCCATGTGGTGGCAGGGGGCAGGGGCAGGGAACACGCTGCCCGTATCGGAACCCCAGGGCCCTATGCTGAGGCCCTGCTCTCCTGGTGGGGGGTCTCTGCGGCATTACAACACGCTGCGTCGTGGGTAGCCCTGCCCAGGTAAAACTCCCATTTCTGTTCTCAGATGGAGTCTGGCTCTGTCCCAGGCTGGGGCGCAGAGGCGTGATCTCGGCTCACTGCCTCTAGGCTTCCAGTGATTCTCCTGCCTCAGCCTCCCGAGTAGCTGGGATCACAGACACCATGCCCGGCTAATTTTTGTACTTTTAGTAGAGATGGCGTTTTGTCATGTTGACCAGGCTGGTCTTGAACTCTCGACCTCAGGTGATCTGCCTGCCTCAGCCTCCCAAAGTGCTGGATTACAGGAGTGAGCCACCATGCCCAGCCCATTTCTGTATTATTATTTTTAATGGGGAGGGAGTCTTGCTATATTGCCCAGGCTGGTCTCAAACTCCCAGGCTCAAGTCATCTGCCTGCCTTGGCCTCCCAAAGTGCTGGGATTACAGGCATGAGCCATTGAGCCCAGCCAAAAACTCCAGTTTCTTTGAGAAGAGGCCCCCATCTTTCTTGAGAAGAGGCTGGAAGTAAGGCCATGGAAAGACCCTGAAGTAAGGGGACGTGTTCCCTGGGTTGCCCCTTCCCCCACCCCTCACCAGCTGTCCGTGGAACAGGACGAGAGGCGGAAGTGGGCCACTTGGGCTGAAGGCTACAAATGAGGAAAATACAAGGAAATTGGGCTCTTTCTCCATTTCCATTTGGGAGGGTGCTGAGAGGCTCTTTGTGGAGGCTGAGCGCTCTCATTGAGGGGAGAGGGCAGGGCCGAGGCCGGGTGGTAACTACCCACAAGACTGCAGAACAGACCCTGCCACCGCGGCCCCCAGCAGCCTCACCCCCAGGGCCCCTTCTCTGCCTGACCCGCACCCAGCATCCCCTACGCTCTGTCCCTCTGGGCCAAGCAGCCCTGGTCCTGGCGCCCCCGAGAGCTTCAGGTCCTTCTGTATGCCAGCAGCTCTGTTTGGAACTCAGCACAGAGGAGGTGGGAGAAGGAAAAGCAGAAGGAGGAAAGGAAAAACGGGACTGCAAATACACAGCAAACCACAACACGGGAAGCCCGCAGAAACGTGGCCAGGTGAGCGCAGACCCTCAGAGCGTCTGCAGAGGAGCTGGCAATGACTCGACATCAGCAACAACGAGAGCACAGGGATTAATACCCAGCCGTGAATGCCCTCAGGTTACGAGACGAGGGGCTTCAGAGGTGCGGACAGGGCAAAGGCGGCTCCGGGCCGGTGCTCTGGGTCCTTGGGGGAAGGATGGCCTCCGTGTCCACCCAGGGAGGCTGGGGCTATGGCCAGGGTGCAGCAACCATCGGCAGTGGTCAGGCTAGAAGAAGCAGAACCCTCGGGCTTGCTTCTGGTGAGCATTTCAGAGTGGGGCCACTAGATCCCAAGAAGGGAGGGAAAGAGAAGGAGAATCTGGGCCATAAATGGCACCCCGAGCCCGTCTGTGTTCTAGAACTTTGGTCCTTTAACTCGCTGGGAGAAGGGACAGGACTCCAGGAAAGGGCCCAAGGCAAACTAGTGGGTTCCTAGGGGAGCTCCACGCGGCACTGTGGGTTCCTAGGGGAGCTCCACGCGGCACGGTGGGTTCCTAGGGGAGCTCCGTGTGGCACGGTGGGTTCCT
>NW_022437066.1:3115961-3116271 GCF_009761245.1 Sapajus apella | reverse complement strand
TGTGGTATGTGACTGTGTGTAGTGTGTGTTCCTGTGTGTGTGATGTGTGTCTGTGTGATGTATGGTGTGTCTGTGTAGCGTGTGCCTGTGTGTGATGTGTGTGTCTGTGTGGTATGTGACTGTGTGTGGTGTGTGTTCCTGTGTGTGTGATGTGTGTCTGTGTGATGTATGGTGTGTCTGTGTAGCGTGTGCCTGTGTGTAGTGTGTGTGTGTTCCTGTGTGTGGTGTGTTCCTGTGTGGTGTGTGCCTGTGTGCACTGTATGTGTGTTCATGACAAAGTCTCACTTGTGAGATGCACACACAGCACACA
>NW_022437066.1:3111411-3115861 GCF_009761245.1 Sapajus apella | reverse complement strand
CTGTGTGGTATGTGACTGTGTGTAGTGTGTGTTCCTGTGTGTGTGTGATGTGTGTCTGTGTGATGTATGGTGTGTCTGTGTAGCGTGTGCCTGTGTGTTCCTGTGTGTGTGATGTGTGTCTGTGTGATGTATGGTGTGTCTGTGTAGCGTGTGCCTGTGTGTAGTGTGTGTGTGTTCCTGTGTGTGGTGTGTTCCTGTGTGGTGTGTGCCTGTGTGCACTGTATGTGTGTTCCTGTGTTGTGTGTGTGTGTGCCTGCGGGGAGTGTGCCAGTGAGTGTGGTGTGTGCTGTGTGTGCATCTCACAAGTGAGACTTTGTCATGAACACAGTTCAACAGAGGAGAAGTAACAAGCCAAGAATCCAACCGGAGTGAGGCAGGGCGTCTGGGGAGGCGGCGTGGCCACATGGGGTGGTGGATGTGCACCTGTGGGACCTGGGAAGAGCTGACCCCGCCACAAGGTCACAAGCCCCGGGTGACCACTGAAGCGTGGGAGGCGTGGAGGTTTGTACAGATGTCCCCTGACAAGGTGGCCCACGAGACGAGAAGGCAGCATTACCGTCCTTGCCCACGGGCTCGGGAAAGCCCACCCCGCCCTGCCAGCAGGGTTCGAGGGGACACTGCTCCCCAGGAGCGCCCCTCCAGACGCACGAGGCTCAGGCACACAGCCCGTGTTCCCGGCGTGGCCAGGTCTCCAAAGCACTCTGAGGCCTGGGAGACCCTCCCCGGCTCTGCTGGCCGTCCCCATCACGCCCTCAGCCTGGGGAAGCCGGCAGGGGTTGGAGGGACTGGGCCTGCTCCTCCTCGCCTCCTCCCAGCTCCCCTCCCAAGCTGGGAGGACGTGCAGACTGCTCTGGCTCAACTCAAGTTGACCCAGTAGCCTCTCTTGGGAACTGGGGTCTGTTTCTGTGCCCCAGGCAGGAAAACCTCACTTTCTAGTAACATCCCAGGAGTGAACACTTCCACAAAAGCCACATGCACTTCCTGCCCAAAACATCTCGTTTTTTTTTCTTTCCAAATTGACAAATGGAAATCATGCAGGTTTGGGAGAAGCCTAATTCCCTGGCATCTGTTGAGAACTAACACGTTCAGCAGAGCATGTTCACTATCCTTCGGGACGTTAAATTCGTTTTCAAACTAGAAGCCACTAGACTGAACCCTCCTTCAGGGTCGGGATTATTTAAGACTCTTCCTGAAGGTGGAATACTGACCACAGGGGCAGTGTGCTCCGTGCTGCATTCTTTACTGCTATGTCACAAATGACCCCAAAGCTTGGAGGCTCAACATCACACACGTGTATCGTCTCACAGCTTCCGAGGGTTAGGAATCCAGAAACATCTCAGGAGGTGTCTGCCTCGGGATCCCTCTTGCCCTAAAATTGCAATCAAGGTGTCACTCGAGGCTGGGGTCTTATCTGGGGCTCACTTGGGGAGAGCTCCACTTCCAAGCTCACTCACAGCTGTTGCTAGGATTCAGGTCCTTGAGTGCCATTGGACTGAGGGCCTCAGGTGATGACTGACTGTTGGCTGGAGGCCACCCTCAGTTCTTTGTGATGTGGGCCTCCCAGCACAGCCACCTGCTCCAGCGCAGCCACCTGCTCCAGCGCAGCCACAGAGGAGAGTCTGCTAGCAAGATGGAAGCTCCATCTTTTATGCCAACCACAGGAGGGATGCCTCATGTCCCTCACTGTATCCTGTGGGTTAGAAGCAAATCACTACGCCTAGCCCAGATTCAAGGGGAGCAGACTCCATAAGGCTGAGAGTGCAGGAGGTGGGGAGCAGTGGTGCCAACTTTGGGTCAGGCTGCTCAGGAATCATGAGGCTTGAGTGTCCATGCCCGTGCATTACTCAACTCTGGCACCTGAAGTGTGTTTCTTAACCATTCATGCATGGGACGAGTCAGAAGCGAGATGTCCGGCTACCTGGTTTCCTCATCCACAAAATAGATGGTGCTGCCACAGCTTGTAGGGCCAGATGAGTTGATGGCTGGGAAACGCTTTCTCCCAGGTCCCAGCAACTGTCTTGCACTCATTCGCACCAGTGCTGCTCACCACTTGCTGGCCAGGTGATCTCAGGGTGCCACTGATCACAGAGCAACCTCTTAGTGTCCAGAACCTGCTGGCTGTACAGCCCTGGGTTGGTGAGTGAGTCTCTTGAGAGAAGAGAATGTCCTGCCCACAATGACCTCAAGTACCAAAGAGACCAGACTCACAACTGAGATCCCTGAGAGCCACCCAGAGGCTAGGAAGCCCCAGGCTGAGAGTCAAGCCTGCTCCAAGTGGTTGGAGTGTTCAGGACGGGCTTCCAGGAGGAGGTGTGATCTCACCTTCCACAAGAAGGTGGAATGTGGAGATGTACAGAAGAAGCCATTTGGATAACTTTATCAAGTACGCCTTTGTGATGTCTGTCTGTCTGTCTGTCTGTCTGTTGGAGGTCTGCATGGAATGCTGTGCATGGAAGAGCCCTCTGCCCTCTGCACTTGGAGGCTGGGTCCTGGAGCTGACTCTCTGCAGCTCCCTCCCAGATTCCACAAGATGAGAGCTCAAAATGAGAAGAGGTGATCATCCATAGATGGGTAGAGGGAAGTCCTTTTCCATAGCTGGAACCAAGACATCCCGGGTGGGGCCTGGGCCACATGCCACCCGTCCATGTTAGTCCAGCTCCAGTGCTGGCCCGCAGCAAATGTCATAGAGGAGACAGCCGTGCCCTTGGTTGCTCAAGAGGCAGGTGGAGGTTGATGTGGGCCTGGGAATAGGGTGGTCCAACATTTGCTGTGCCCCTCCTGTGCTCCCACTGCCCATGCAGCACCAGCTTCCTCCAGGGGCATCCCAGGCGTGAAGGGTTACATGGGGCTGGCTCGGTGCAGCTAGCAAGCCTCCCACTGGGTCCCAGCCATGGTGCTGATACCAGATGTCATGCAACTTTCTTGAGTTCTACTGGCTTCAACTTGTTAGAAGCAAATGCTTGCTCCTCAGTGCCAAAGGACGAATGAACACTCAGACAAATAATTTTCTCAGCAGGGCAATTTTACTTTCTGCAGAAAGGGTGCTTCTCAGCAGCCTGACTGTCATGAGAGCACACTGAACAAAGAAAAGCAGAGGTTTTTATCCCTGACACATTGAGCCCTCACTGCGATGTCCTATCTCCATTGGCTGGAGCTGGGCCTCACAATCTAGATTAATCCCAATTGCCTAAAAACTTAAAACTTTCCTAAACAGGTAAATGTGCGATGGAGAACAATGGAAGGGGGTTGTTTATGGGAAACTAGGAGGATAATAACATTTCCAAACAAGAAAGAGGCGTGGGCTGTAAGATGCCTGGGCATGCTTGGACATGTCTGAGCAGCTGCAGACCAGAACAGACAACTTGGCTGAAGTACAGGGACATGGAATGTACTTATTCCCTTACTATATTTAACAGCTACATAGGACTTAACAAAGAGTTTTTAGCAAAAAGCAAGGAAGCTTGAAGGAAGTTAGTTTTTATAAGAAACTATTATTTCTAACACTTACTATTTATTCTTTACCAAAAGGGAAACTTTGATGAGATGAGAAACTTTTTACTTTTCACAGACTCTGCCTGGAAACACCCCACATGCTCCCCAAGGCAGGGCAGACCCCACAAGCCCATGGCTCTGCCTCACCTCCCTGGAGCCTCGGCCACCCACCCTTTGTGCCAGGCATGGGAGTCGCTTAGATCGGTGCCAGGCACGCCATAAAGACTGCCCTACTGGGAGTCAGCCGTGATCACCTCATTCTGCACTTTCTTGAGAGACAGAGGCAGGGCAGATATTGAGGCAAGACAGTCTGGCCCAGGGCTTTGGTTCTGATGAGAGTAGGCAGGGAGTGGGGGGCATCGTTCGTCAAGGCTCCACATTCACGCACGAGCGTGGAAGGGGACAAGAGAAGACTGGATGAAAAGAGGAGAGGTCTGTCCCAGGTTGGGACAGCTGCTTCTCCTTCACCATCAGGGAGGCCTGTGGAGACAGAGGGCAGGGCCTGGAGCCGCTGGAAAGGGCTGGCAGCATTCTCACACTTTAGCCTGCTTCAGAGCCACCTGGAAGGTTTCCTCAAACAGTTTGTGGGGTCCCCTGTACCCCTCCCTCCCTGCGGAGGGCCTGGTTCCATAGGTATGGGGCAGCACTGAGAATGTGTGTTTCTAAACAGTGTGCAGATGTTGCCGCTGCTTCGATAGGCGGGATGTGCTGGGCTTCCCAGACTTCCGCTCTAAGCCCAGGCCGGCCAGTGTCAAAGCACAGCGGGTTCACAAAAACACGCCCTGTAGATTCCTCTGATGCTAAAATTCCACTGTAAAGAAATCTACTCCTCCCATATAAAGCTTGGAGTATCATTACAATTCAACTGTCTTAAAGACTCCACAGGTCTCTTCTCTTCTCTCTTCCCTTCCCCCTTTCCCTTTCCCTTCCCCTTTCCCTTTCCCTTCCCCTTTCCCCC
>NW_022437066.1:3093661-3111311 GCF_009761245.1 Sapajus apella | reverse complement strand
CCCTCCTCCTCTCAGAGACAGAGTCTCGCAGTCTCTTTCTGCCCCCCCACATTGGTATGCGACTGCATGACCTCAGCTCACTACAACTCCGCCTCCCAGGTTCAAGTGATTCTCTCGCCTCAGCCTCCCCAGTGGCTGGACCTACAGGTGCCCATCACCATGCCTGGCCAGTTTTTGTATTTCTAGTAGAGACAGGATTTCGCCATGTTGGCCAGGCTAGTCTCCAGCTCCCAACCTCAGGTGATATGCCCGCCTCAGCCTCCCAAAGTGCTGGGACCACAGGCGTGAGCCACCGCACCCGGCTTTTTTTTTTTTTAAGATGGAGTTTTGCTCTTTTGCCCAGGCTGGTGTGATCTTGGCTCACTGCAACCTCCGCCTTCTGATTCAAGAGATTATCCTGCCACAGCCTCCCAAGTAGCTGGGATGACAGGCACCTGCCACCACACCTGGCTAATTTTTATACTTTTAGTAGAGATGGGGTTTCATCATGTTGACCAGGCTGGTCTCGAACTCCTGACCTTGTGATCTGCCCACCTCAGCCTCCCAAAGTGCTGGGATTACAGGCATGAGCCACTGTGCCCGGCCAGATATTTTTCTTATAAACCTCTCTAGCAAGGTTCTGATTCTTCAGTAGAAATCAATCTGACAACTTTTATTTAGAGTGGAATTTTGGTACAGAAGAACAGATCCTGAGAAAGAAGAGAAAGCGTGGGAGGGCTCGTCTAACGGATGGAGGCCAAGGGCATGCTGCCACGTGGCACTGAGAGCCAATCTCACCCTCTTAATCATTCGTCAGGGGAGGAAGGTGTTGTTTCTCTCCTGCATGAGACCCTGCTGGACCTAGGCATGGATAGAGGAGACTGGGGTCTCACGTACTGGTTTGTTCTGCCCCAGTTGGCATCTAATTTTCCTCTGGGAGAAGAGCATGATTGCTGCTCAGAAGAAAGAAGAATGAAATGCCTAGACAAGAAGTGATTCAGAGATGAACGAGGGAGAGGAATTCACAGCTGAGACAGCATCTTCAGAAATGTCCTGGAGGAAGACATGTAAGTGCATTGTGTGTAGATAACAACAACATTCCCGGTTTGCCAGAGGGTAGATGAATAATGACAGACAATGCAGGAAATCCGGCGCGCCCGGAATATGGATAGTGGCTTTGAACCCTTTATTAGGCTTACCCTGTGTTCAGGAGCAATGGACAGACATCCAGTGGCAGGATGTGAGGACAGGACACGGATGTAATCATAGCTTGGCTTTAAAAATGTGCAGCTGGTGTTGGTGTGGCAGGTGGGCATGGGAGGCAGAGATGGCGCCACAGTCCAGAGAAATAGTAAGGACGTGAGGGAAAGAGTGGGCGACCGTCGCCATGCTCACTGACACCCCACTTGGTGCTGTTAGATAGAGTGAACCCCAGGTTTCCCTTCAAAGAATCGGTATGTCAGTATGTTCAGTTCTTTGTCCTCCATTTTAAAGTTTAGCTTCCTTGTTGTTTCTGTAAACAACATTTTCCACCAGTTCTAGTCAGTAGTTCACATCTGTTCCCCGGTCCCCTGCCCCATCCTGACTCATCCTGGTCACCTGCTCCAGCCACCTGCTTTGACCCCTGGCTACCTGCTCTGACCTGCCCTTAACCATCCTTCCCGCCAAAATGCCCACCCCGCCACTCCTGCTCCCTTTAAAATAGCCAGTTGGAATTAGACTAGGCTGTGCGGTCCAACCCTAGCCAATAGGGGAATGACACAGCCGTAGGGGCGACCCCCATGAGGCATAAGTGTCCCTTTCCCTCCCCTGTCCAGGTGTTCACTCGCCATTGCTCCACCTGTGAGCCACACCCTTCTAGAGAAGTAAATCACCTTGCTGAGGAAATTTATATTCAAGAGCTACTTTCGTGGCATCAAAAATTTTACCTATAACAGTGCAGGAATAGACCCCAGGCCACCTGTATAGTCAGTGGCTTCCATGCTGGCTGCCACCAGTCCTGTCCTCCTCTGCTGCTACCCTGGCCTCCTTACTGTTTCTCAGATCCGACAAGACTTTTTCCTTTTTCCGTAAGACTTTACCCCAAATATTGTATATCTGACTCATGTTTTTCGGTTCTTGATTCAAATGTCACCTCTTCAGAGAGGCTTTGTGGAACTAAAAGTTAAAAAAAACTCACCCTTCAGACTTCAAGCATCTGACAGTTGAGAAACAGCTTACATTAGATGAACTCTCCTGTGAACAAAAATACTCCAGAAAACCTATGAAAATACAACTATTGGAAGGCGATGCAGAGTAACTAAAAGCAGGCAGAATCCGGATGTGAGGGAAGCCACGGGAAATAGGAGCCACATTGCGTGAGAGCCGAGCACCCTGACTTCCTCCCCTGGGCCCTTCCGAGTCCACAGAATGCAAGGGACACTGGCCAAGCAGAAGGCAGCTGTCTTATGAGGCTGAAGACTTGATGAGAGAGATGGAGCCTACCGGCGTGGCTGGGACTGGGGTGAGAAATCCTGAAAAAGGGGGAGCCATGTGGGGAAGCCCCAGCACCTGCTGACTGAAGGCTTTTGTATCCTTGCCTGCCTCCTGAAGGCAACATGCCGGGGTGAGACTCCAATGAACCTGCTGGGGAGAAGCCACTGGAAGGCTGACACAGCTGAGAGAGATTCCAGCAGCTCCCCAGTGTTGGGGAGACAATTTGAGTTCAAGCCCCACACTTGGAATGAATTTGGCAAACCAGGCTTTCCATGGAGACCCAGTGCTTAAGTACTACATAAGCACCATATTCCAGAACTAAAGCTTTTACCTCGGGACTAAGGACAGCATAGACCCATTCTAACAGAGTCTAAAACTAAGCACCCACAGAATCAAAAGTGATCTTCCAGCAACTTGCCTGCCTGCTGGCACAAAGCTCAGCTTTTTCTGAGAGAGGGCACAGAATTCCGTGTTTTATAATGTAGCATTCACAATGCTTTGCACAAAACCAAAACTTACTAGACATGCAAGTGAAGAAGGAAAGTGTAATACATAATCAAAAGGAAAAAGTCAATAGAAACAAATGAATGAGTGCTCGGAGGCTGAAATTTGCAAGCAACTTATTTAGGTAGAATAAATATGTTAATTTATAAGCAAGAAAACTTAGATGTAGTGGGTGGGGAAATGAAGGATTTCAAAAAAAGATATGGAAATCTAATGACAAGCAAAGTATAAATATCAAAAGTAGAAATATGTAAAATTAAACATTTATTAGATGGGAAATGTAAGGAAGGATCAGGGAATACATAAAAGTGTTGGTAGATACCAAAGTTGAGGCATGGAAAACGAAGTTTCTAGAACAAGTGCACGTAGCCTCGATTTTCAATGGAAAGGTAGTGAGCAAGCTGAAAGCATGCAATGGCATTCCAGAAGGAGAGAGAGGGAAGAGGGGGCAGAAGAAGATTTCAAGGATTTGAGGACAGGAGACAGATGTAACCATAGCTTGGCTTTAAAAATGTGCTCCTGGCATTCGGTGTGGAAGGTGGGCATGGGAGGCACAGAGATGGCTTCAGCAGTCTAGAGAAATAGTGAGGACGTGAGGGAGAGTGGGCGACAGTCACCCTGCTCACTGACACCCCATGTGGTGCAGAAGTGGACCCACCTGTACAGTCAGTGGCTTCCACGCTGGTTCACACCAGTCCTGTCCTCCTCTGCTGCTCTCTGACGCCCTGCCTCCTGATGTCAGCATGCATGGGTGAGACGCCAATAAACCTGCTGCCAAGAAGCCACTGGAAGGTGGCCAAAAATACTGGCCAAAAGTTTCTAAATCTGATCCAGAGCATGAACCTGTATATCTAAGATCTCAATGAAACCCTAGCAGGAGAAACAAAGAAGCTCACACGAAGGCATACTGCCAAAAACAAAAGGTCAGGGGAAAAAATTTTTTTTTTTGAGACAGAGTCTCACTCAGATTTCGCACTTCCACGGCTCTTCCACCTTCCCCACGGATCCATGTTTCCATCTGGTAACACCTCCCCTAGCTGCAGACCTCCCTTCAGCATTGCTGGGGACATGGATCTGCTGGCAACAAATTCTCTCAGCTTTCACTTAACTGAAAAAAATCTGACTTCACCTTCATTTTTGAATCATCTCGTTATGATTCTAAGTTAAGAATTTTTGTCTTGCAGCACCTTAGAAATGTTCTTTCATGATCTTCTCCTTTTATGATGAGAAGTCATTTACCCTTTTGATTAATTTTTTCTTTTTTCTTTTCCTCTGGTTGCTTTCAAGATTTTCCCTTAAATGGTGCGGTGGCTCACACCAGCAATCTCAGCACTTTGGGAGGCCGAGGTGAGTGGATCACTTGAAGGTCAGGAGTTCTAAACCATCCTGGCCAACATGGTGAAACCTCATCTCTACTAAAATTTCAAAAATGTAGGCGTGGTGGCTGTGCCTGTAGTCCCAGCTATTTGGGAGGCTGAGGCATGAGAATCACTTAAACCAGTGAGACAGAGGTTGCAGTGAGCCAAGATGGCACCACGGCACTCCAGCCTGGGTGACAGAGCAAGACTCCATCTCAAAATAAATAAATATAAATAAATAAATAAAAAGCCAGCAGAGGAGAGAGAATGAAGTACTAAAAAATGCTTGAGCAGCCCAAGGCAAGGCAGGTGAGAGAGAATAAAGGCAGGATCTAATAGAAGTAGCAAGATGGCAGGCCTAACAGAACCACGTTGGTGATTACATCAAATGTAAATCAACTAAGCACTCAGAAGGCACAGATTGTCAGGGTGGATTTTTTTTTAAGCAGGATCCAGTGGTATGCTGTTTACAAGAAAGGCGTTTGCAGAGACAAACAGGATGAGAGCAAATGAATAGAAAAACACACGCCACGCAAATAGCAGCCTTGAAACACTTCCTCTGGACAGCCTCAGCTCATTTTCCTGTGTGCTCGGCAACCCCTGTTTCCTGTTCCCAGTCACACAAACAGGCTGCATTCCCTAGTGTTCCTTGCAGTCACCCAACTGTGGTACAGGTCAGGCCAAGGGGTGATGGGTGGAAGGGAGGCGCATCGTCACCATTGGGCCCCAGAGAGTCACCAGAAGCCCCTGCCACAGGATCCTCCATGCTCTCTTCCAATTCCAAGTGGCTGGAATGGAGACTATCCTCAGGACAGGGCCACTTATGGAAGGTGGAAGAGCCACATACTAGAAGTAGCTGGGGACCTGGAATCACTGTGGAAGGAGAGGTGCCTGGCTGGAGCACTCATCCTATACTTTTACGACAAGAGGAAATAAACGTGAGTGTGTGTGTATGTGTGTGTGCACATATGTGTACGCATGTGTGCATGTGTCATATGTGTTGCATACGTGTGCATGTGTGTGCGTGCATGTGTGGGTGTGGGTGTGCATGCATGTGTGTATGTGTGTGCATGTGTATGTGGGGGTGTGTGCGTGTGTGTGCATACATGTGTGGGTGCATGCATGTGTGTGCACATACGTGTACAAGTGTGTGTTGTATGTGTGTGCGTGTGTGCATGCATGTATGCATGTGTGTGCATGTGTGGGTTTGGGTGTGCATGCATGTGTGTGCATGTGTATGTGGGGTGTGTGGGTGCATGCATGTGTGTGTGTGCATGTGTGGGGGCGCGTGTGTGTGTGTAGCCACTGTGATGGCAGGCGGTGTCTTTTTCATTAATAATACTCTCTACTCATATTTACTTTGCAGCCCACACTGCTTCCTCGAGTTATATGATCTGATATTATAATTAAACATTTATTTCTCTACTTGTTTATTTTCCATTTGTCCTCAATTGAACAGGCTTCAAGAACACAGGGACTGATCTTTCTGCTCCGTCCTGCACCACAGGGCATACATCAGTCCCTGGCATGTAGTAGGTGTTTATTAAACACAAGCCCTTTTTCTCTCATATTTGTGAGTGTGGGAAATAGAAAAGTTCCTTTATAAAATTTCCTTTCTTATTGAAGAATAAGTGTGCTAATAACTCTGTGAAGCCCTATCCTGTAGCTGTGAGACACCCCATACTTACAGGCACGTAGTACATTCTGTGTCCTTGTACATTAACCGAGATACCTGTGCTGGACGTGCTCACAGGCAGGTCCCAGCTCTCCATGGCTTTTACCTGTTTAGAAAAGTTTTAAATCATTACCCAATCGGGTTTTAGTTTAGATTGTGAGGTCCGGCTCCAGCCACGGAGATCAGACACAGCAGTGAGGACGACCCCAAAGGCGTAAGGGATAAATGTGTCTGTTTTCCTTTGTTCATTGTACTCTCATGGCATGATGGCTAGTGAGGGAACCATTCCTGTAGTCCAGGAAGGAACAATTTCACTGCTGAAAAATCCTTTTTCTCAGTGTTGATTTTTCTTTGCAGCACTGAGCATCTATTTCCAACATGGGGCCAGAACAGTTTGAAGCCAAATCCCTGTGTGCTGGCACGGGGAATGCTGCCAGTAAGGACATGGGGCGTGGAGGCGGGCGGAGGGAGGCAGGGGTGGGGCAGGAGCCTCTGTAGACACACAGGGAGCTCTGTGGCCCCTGTTTCCTCATCCTTAGCAAAAATGCCCTCAGAGGCCCAGCAGCCGCCCTCTTCCTGGTCCTGGTGATGTGGGTGCTTCCCTCCATGGTGCTTTATTGCTACTTTTATTTCTCCCACAGAGAAGATCACCCTTGTGATCTTGTTTTTAAAAAAGATCAATTCAAATGTAACTTGTTCAATGTATTAAAATAACAATTTCAAAAATCCAGTGCTTCCTTGAGCCTTTAAATCTAGCTAATTTAAACCTTGTTCTACCTGTAACAGGCAAAGGTTAGTAACTTCCTTTATGGGGCCTGTGAATAATTCTGGGTCCATTGCTGACTTAGTTAATTTAATAGCTTTAAGCATTTTAATTGCACTTCCAAAATTAATATATTTAAATTTATATTTTAGTATTTCAGTGTTCCACCTTTAGCAAAACCTCGGAATATAAACTAATTTTCAATATCTAATAATTTAAACATACAGCTGTGATGAACCTAGGGGAGGTCTCTTAAACGTTCTAAAACTGTGCACACACCACAGATTTCCACATAAAATCACTAACTCGTTCAATTCCTCGAGTTCACATTTTCAATTGGATTATCAAGGTGTCACTGACATAGGCCAAATTCTCCAATACTCAAAATACCAAATGGACAGAGATTACTTTATGCTAAAATATTCGTACTATGAGTTTCAATTTCTCGATCCTGTCTAGACTTTAGAAGAAACAGACGCCTACTCAGGAGGCAGTCAGCACTCGGGGAGCCCAGGTGACAGAGGCCCAGGGAATCCGGGCAGGCTGCCATGGGCTTTGAGCGACCAGCTCTGAGGGGCTCATTGCTTCCGTGTGAGTCTTGCCCGTGGCACTTGGGCAAGGAGAGAAGGTGCCAGGAGGGAGACCACATCTCTGGGTTCCATTTCCACACACCCCTGGGAGCCTGCCCCTCCTTCCCAGCCATGTTCTGCTCACACTGGGTCTGGCGTGGTCAAAGCCGTGGTCTTCGAATGGCTTTGTGTCCTCAGGCCCGTATGATGCCAGGGACGTGGAGCTGGTCTGCCATGAAGGCTTGAGCCTCACAAGGCTCTTTCCACTGGGGTCGTGATTCTAGCCCTTTTGACCCCTGCGCAGGGACGCTGGCGGTGCAGTTGGGACCACAGCCTGCCACCTCTCCCTAATGGGACTGAACCCGAGGCCAGCATTTGCTTCGGGATTTTGCTCTTCTCTAAGAGGTGCGGGTCAGGCTTTGAAGCTGGGGCCAATCTGCCTGCTCCCTGGTTCAGGGGGCAGGTGTCCAATGTTCCCCGCCAGCACTTTCACGCCACCCTTCCCCATCCCTGCCCCCACCTGCAGCTGCTGCTGTCCCAGTCACCGCCACATGTCTGTGGGGAACTGGCTTGGACGGGCCCCTGGTCCAGTTCCTTGGGAAGGCTCCTGGTCTGCCCACACCACCTTCGCCAGCCAGTGTCCTCTAAGGTTGGAATTGACTCCCTGCAAGATGGCCAGGGAGACCCCTAGTGACCATCCTGCTTCCCTCTCCCTCCCCTGGGAACCACCTCAGACGCCCGTGGACGTTCCTAAATTTCTGTGGACTTAGAGCAGATTCTCTGCAAGTGAATTCCTCCAGGACTGGGTTCCACAAGCCCTTCTGCCTGGCGCGGGCCTCAGGCAGTGTCCCCGCCGGGCTTTCTCTAAAGACACAAATGGGCGGGCGCTTCCCACGTGGGCCTCAGGGAGCCTCTGCCAGGCAGTGTCCCCGCCAGGGGAAGCCAGGCTTGTTAAAGGGGAAGCCAGGCTCGTTAAGCGGGAAGCCGGTGAGGCCTGTGGAAGACAATGGCCCCGGGGCGGTCTCCACTGCCAGTTGGGGCCACCTAGCCATTGGGAGGGAGTGGCCATCCCCAGTGGGGTTGGGAAATAGAGACAGAGGTTACAGTGGGTGGCCGCAGCGCTGTGAGAGCCACGGAGTTCCTTCAGTGGCAAAGACCAGGGCCCCAGGGCTGAGCTGAGCTGCCAGGGCCATGGGACCCGGTCTCCTGGTCCTCTCCCTCCTGTGCACCATGGCCTTGACTGATGACACCTGTCCAGGTGAGTCAGCCCCCAGGGGAGTAGGACTTTAGAGCCATCAGGCTCCGGGAAGCTGACAGCAGCCACTTGCTGACCACTCACGGGGCGCCAGGCCTGGTACCCGGCCCTTTGGGAAGGTTCCTGCCTTATCATCTCAAAAGCTCTTTTAAGCTTCACACTTTGAAGAGGAGACAGAGGTTCAGAGACACAGACGCAGCTTAACACAGGAGCCGGGTCCTCAACCCAGAGCACCCAGCCCACGGGTGTCCCGCCCAGCAGCCCTTTCCCAGGGCTGAGTCCTCCTCCACGGAAGGGCCGTCGTGAGAGTCCCATGGCCTGTGAGGAGGCAGTGGGCATGCAGGACGTTGGCCGGGGATGGGCCTAGTCAGAGTCTGTGCCGTGGTCACCGTCACCGGGAGACCTCCCAGCTGAATGTGGTCGGCAGGGTCAAGTCCCAGCTCTGTGGGGAATTCGGCCGGGAATGCACCTGGCACTCGGGACAGGAGGTTCCCGCTGTGTCCCTGATGTGGTCCAGTGAGGGCGATATGACCCCAGGGCTCCAGACCTCCTTCCCTGGGCTCCTGGGGCACTCAGGTGACTCCCGGCAGCTCCACCCATGGCTCCATCTTCTGGGGGAGGCTCTGGCCCCCCTGCATCGTGACCATGCTGGAGGACATTGCTCTGGGCTCAGAACCAGGATGGCTTCCACAAGCCGTAGTGGGCACCATGGCCTGAGCCTGCTCCTAGTGGACCAAGGTACCGGGGCAATGATGGGTTCTGCGGGGAAGGGCCCCCGGTGGGGCTAGGAAGAAACACACAGCACAGCCCCTGCGCTGGTTATGTTATGGGCGAGTTAATTTCTCCCCCAGCATGTCTTATTTTGTAGATTATCTAACATTATTAAGTATTCTTTTTTAAGGAGAAAAAAATAAGCCAATAAAAGAAGTGGTCTACACGTGCTCTGACCAGTGAGCCGGGGGTGAGGGCGCTGCTTCAGAACACCGCCTCTAAGAGGGCCCTAGGAGGGCCTGTCGATTTGTAATCAACAACAACAAAAATGTTCTTTCAAAGAAGTCAACAGCCTCAGTTTGGCTCCAGCTGTGCCGCCCCGGCTCTGTGTCCTTGGACCCCACACGGCCCCTCTCCACGGGACCAAGAAGGCCCCTTCCAGCCCAGAATTCCACAGCCACCTTCCAGGGGTCTGGGAGGAAAAACGCTATGTCAGCCCCAATCCCCCCATTTTCTTAGAAATATTTATTGTCACTAGTTACTGGAAGTGCCCACTGTTTATGCAGCTCTTTCTAAGTGCCATAAATCACTGTAAGAGATTTAAAATGTGCATTCTCTAATCCCGCCCTGGCCACAACCTTGTTATTATCCGCCCTTGGCAGCCCAGAGGGCAAAGCTCCGAGTGCAGTGAGTTTCCCCAGGGCACACAGCACTGAGGAGAGGAGACTCCCCTAGGTCGGGGTGGCCTCCAACGCCAGGGCTCTGCCCCCCTTCACCTCCCTTCCTCGCCAGTGCCCGAGGGGTGAGGACAGACCAAGGCCCCAGCAGAGCAGAAAACCTCACTTCCCAGGCGCTGTTGGGCCAGGCACTGAGTGCCCACCTGTGTTTCTCTGCAGAGGTGAAGGTGGTGGGCGTGGAGGGCTCCGACAAGCTCACCATTCTCCGAGGCTGCCCGGGGCTGCCGGGGGCCCCAGGGCCAAAGGGAGAGGCAGGCGCCAATGGACAGAGAGGTAAGTGCGGGCCAGTGGGGAGGCTGGGCATCCCGGGGGCACTGGCTCTTGCTGTTTTTGAAACTAGATGCTGAGCTGGGCAACGCCCCCACCGTGGTTCCTAGATCGAGAGCCTGGGTCGGACCCTGCTAGAGGCAGGGACGGAGCCGACTCCCAGGGCCCAACAGCGTTCTGAAATGCCTTAGCCGGGTCCTCATCTTTTAATGACCTAGTGAGGGCCCAGTGGGTGTTTTGGCAGCAAACCTGGTTTCAGTCCTGACCTACCGTCGCTGTGTGGCCACCAGCAGGACTCTGATTCCCAGTCCCTATTCTCACTTGGGCTGTGGAGCTAAAAGTCTCCCAGGGACCAGCTTCACAGGAGGAATCTGCAGCTCAGGAAGTGAGGACAATTGTCAGGTTCTCACGCCTGGCAGGGGAAGAGCCGGGACTGCACCCACAGGCTCTGGGAAGGGCTCTGACTTTCCAGCTCCCTGCCTCTGAGTAGATAGGAGAGCCTGTGAGGCCTGGGTCCTGGGTCTAGAACCTTCTGGTACAGGACAGGCACACTCAGGTGGGGCCACAGTCACCTCGAAGCGCAAACAGGATCCTGGTCATGACTGGAAGTCACAGCCGCCAGCTCCAGGGTGGGTTCTTTGGGTCCTGAGCAGGGAGCTCTGTTTAAGGCGGTGTCTTTGGAATTTGCAGGAGAACGCGGCCCCCCTGGAGCCCCTGGGAAGGCAGGACCACCAGGGCTCAAGGGTAAGGAGGGGACCAGAGTGAGGAGGGACTGTGAGGCCCTTTCAGACCCGGCTGCAGAGGAACGTGGATGGGGCCTCTGGGGCTGCCACACTGTCCTCGCCAGAGCTCACACCTGCCCAGCGTGGGGGAGGGGCTCTCAGGGGCAGGGGTCCCAGTGTGGGGGAGGGGCTCTCAGGGGCAGGGGTCCCAGTGTGGGGGAGGAGCTCTCAGTCAGGGGGAGGGGTCTGAGTGTGGGCGAGGGGGTTCTCAGGGGCAGAGGCCTTAGTGTGCGGGAGGGGTTCTCAGCCAGGGGAACGGTCTCAATGGTGGGGATTCTCAGAGCCTGGGCATCCACCTGTGGGTAGGCCTGAGACCAAGCCCTCCCCCTCCAAGGTCAGTGTCTGCTGGGGTGGGTGGGACAGGGTCGTCTGCTCACCTCTCCTAGCCCCTCTCACCCCATCTCATCTGCCATCCCCCCTGTCCTGTCACCTCGTGTCTTCTGGCCCCTGCAGGAATCCTTTTGGGGCACTGTTTAAAAACCTAGGTTGGCCCGAGTGGGCAGGGAGCACTAATGACAAGTCTGATCACAGAGACTGTGTGAACTTACAACAGACACATTACACTAGAAACCCGTACATCCTACACATATAGATATTAGGTATTTACCTGTTATATGTGTATAATACATACGTTACAACGGCTGTCTGATGCGTGTGTGTACAGATCATTTAGGAAAACCAGAGCAGCGTGCTGCAGGGAGGGCAGCCCCTGTCACCGCTCTGTCCACCCCGAGCTGCTCTGAGCTGCGCTGGACGCGCTGGGAGAGGAACACTTTCTCTCACTCAGCTGGAGGCTCCATCATACTTTGCCTCTAAATGTAAATAAACGCCTAGTTGCCCAGAACCCACCTGACCGCACCCTTCATGCCACATCTACAAACACAGGCCACTCTGGGGCCTTTAGGGGTTCAGGGAGACCCCGAAGCACTAAGCTCCCTCTAGCTTGGATATGCGGCAGGAGGAAGGGGCCAATTAATTCAGGCCCAGTGACTCTGCTGCCTCCAGGGACAAGAAGGGCCACAGCCACCCCAGATGGCCACAGGCACTAGCAGCTTTTCTGGGGTGCAGTGGCCACCTTCATGTCAGGAAAGTGAGGCAAGCGCCACCATCTTCTGCTCTGTGCGGGGGACAAGTTATCTGACTTCCAGCTCTAACTGTGTGTGTTTGCCTGTCTGTCCCCGTCTCCAGGAGACCCGCAGGAACCCAATCTGTGTAACACAGGTGGGTGGCAGGCCCCGGATCCTCCAGCCCTGCCTGCACATGCACCCCACACCAGCCCACCCTGACCTGCACCCACCAGGAGCATCGGGACGCTCTGCAGTCCCAGCCCCAGAGGCCTCTGCCTTTTCTTCCCTCTTCGCCGGCCAGATCCACAGGACCACAGGTCCAGGTCCCCTGGCAGATGCCCTAAGAAGAAGCAGGGCATGGCCTTCATAGTCTTATGCCCCAAAGAAAATAAGAGTGTACCCCAAAGGCTGGGTGCCCAGGGGCTGAAGGTGGGGAGACGCTGGGAGGGGGGATGGTCAGGCAGACTGGATGTGGCCATCACAGCTGCATGGCCCTGAGGGTCATGTCCCCGTCCAGGCCTCGGAGTCCCACTCTGTCCACACAGATGCCTGTGGCCCTGCTTCTCCCTCCCGGGCCTCCCTCCCACTGCCCCTGCCCTGCCCAGGGCTCCCGTCCTGCAGCCACTCCCCGGGTTCCCTTCCCAGGCCCACGCACCTGCAAGGACCTGCGGGACCGGGGGCACTTCCTGAGCGGCTGGCACACCATCTACCTGCCCGACTGCCGGCCCCTGACCGTGTTGTGTGACATGGACACGGACGGAGGGGGCTGGACCGTGAGTGTGGGGGGAGCTGAGGGGCCCTGGGCAGGGGCGGCCAGCCTGGGAGTCCCAGAGGCCAGGCTGCACACCTGCTGGGAGAACACTCTGGAGTTCTCTATCTCCCTGGACGGGGACAGGCAGAGATGATGGGGGGTGACCCATGGGTAAAAGTCCAGGCCGTGGGGGCGGCTGGGAGGGGCCGGTGTTTTCCTGCTGTGCGGCCTGGGGCTTGCTGCCTCCCCTCCCGGGCCCCCCTTTCCTCCTTCATCTTCCCGTGGGGTCTGCGAGCTGCTGGCCCGGCCATGATGCTCTGCCATCTGCACGTGCTGCTCCTCTGGAGGGCGGGTCCCCCGCGCTGTGGGACGTCGGCCTGGCCCCTGGCTCCGTCCCCCGGCTCCGTCCCCCGGCTCCGTCCCCCGGCTCCGTCCCCCGGCTCCTCCACAGGTTTTCCAGCGGAGGATGGACGGCTCCGTGGACTTCTACCGGGACTGGGCCGCGTACAAGCAGGGCTTTGGCAGTCAGCTGGGGGAGTTCTGGCTGGGGAATGACAACATCCACGCCCTGACCGCCCGGGGTAGGGCCGCTGCCAGGGGTCGGGGGTCGGGGGCCCTGAATGGAGGTGCCCTTGCCCCTTAGGCCTGGGCCGCCTGGAACATAAGCGCCTCTTGGCCCACAGGGCATTGGGCCCTGAGCACACGCAGGGTGGCACTGGGACCCCCGAGGGCTGTGTCCCCTGCCGCTGGCTCTGGCGGCATCGGGACGGGAGAGGGTTGGAGCTCTGGGCTGAAGCCTCTTCTGGTCTCGGCCCCACCGGCACCTTAGGTCCTGAGTGTGGGAAGGAGGGACCCAGTTGCCCCGTAGTGGAGTTAGGGCCCAACCCCAATTCTGCCTCTAAGCCTCGAGGATTTGGGAGTTGAGTCTCACCCTGTGGCTCAGCACCCCCAGCGGGTCAGAGCCGCGCGGGCCCTGGGGAAGCCGCAGTGCTCTCCACGCCCTGCCTCCATGGAACCCAGACCTCCTTCCAGCCCCTGCCCCAGTTCCCCAGCTCCCGCGTCTGGAGGCAGAGGGCCCTTCTGCCGGGATCCTGAAACCTTCTTCCTGCAGGAACCAGTGAGCTCCGCGTAGACCTGGTGGACTTTGAGGACAACCACCAATTTGCCACGTACAGATCCTTCCAGATGGCGGGCGAGGCGGAGAAGTACAGGCTGGTCCTGGGGGCCTTTGTGGAGGGCAGTGCGGGTGAGTGTCTGTGCCGGGCCGCGTGGCCTGGGCCTCTGAGGGTATTGGGGACGTGGAGGGAGTGTGCTCAGCTTCTGGCTATGCCTCTGCTGTGCAACACTGAGGGGTGCCTTAACCTGTCCAACCCACAATCTGTGCATCCATCAATTCACTCGCAGTTGACTGCACTTGTGAAAATTATGATCTACATGTAGTAAAAGTACAATACAGAGTGTCTCTGATTATCTGCTACCATTACTGATGGAGAACAGGAAACATGATGAGGATATTTCTACAGAGACTGAACCCCTAGGCTCTGTGCCGCCTGGCACGCCTCCCCCTGCTGCCCCACCCAGAGCCAGGCGGTCTCCAAGTGTAGGAACACCTGTTAGCTAGCTGGGCAGACGAGGCAAGGAGATGCCAAAGCTGCTGTCCCAGCAGAGCAGAGCGCACGTTCACTGGGTGGTGCCCCTTGGAGTTGTGCAGTGCACAGTGTGGGCCCCTGTGGCAGCTCCGCACTGGGCCTAGGATCCAGACTCCCTGGCACTTCACGGAAAATGCCCTATTTTTCCCTCTGAGCAGGTGATTCTCTGACATACCACAACAACCACTCCTTCTCCACCAAAGACCAAGACAACGACCAAGCTGCTGAGAACTGTGCTGTGCAGTACCAGGGAGCCTGGTGGTACTTCACCTGCCACCTGTCAAACCTGAATGGTCGCTACCTCAGGGGGGCCCATGACAGCTTTGCCAATGGCATGAACTGGAATTCGGGGAAAGGGTACCACTACAGCTACAGGGTGTCGGAGATGAAGCTTCGGCCCGCCTAGCCCGGTGCTGGCAGCAGAGGGGCTCTGCACGCACCCTGGCTAGAGGAGCGCATTCCTCAGCCCTCACGAGGAGGGCAGCGTGGGGATGGTGGCCCCATCCTCATGGGAAGTGGGAGCTCCCACCAGTCCCTCGTGGTCACGACCTGCAGAGCTTTGCACCCAGCACCCTCATCAAGCCCCCTGCCTCCCGTCTGTAAGGCTAGGCAAAGCCCCAGTATGTCTCCCTCACCGCAGCTGTCAGTGCTCGCTTGCCTTGCAGAGGGTCGTGGGATGCCACGACCGTTTGCACTGCCCAACCACTGGCCACGCCCCTGTGCTGCTCACCCGTCCTTGCCTCCCCGTGACCTGGCCCTACGGCTAGGTCAGATGACCTAGGGCTGAGGGTGTTTCCCACTGGCTAAGACAAAGCAGGGCCACCGAGCCTGTTTGTGAATAAAGTTTTATTGGCACAGTCGTGCCCATGGCTTCCATATTAGCTCTGGTTGGTTTGTATCATCCCTTGCAGTTTCCAAGTGCCAGGCAGAATAGCTGGGACAAAGACCCTATGAGTCGCAATTCCTCAACTGTGTGTCCATCAGCCCTTTACGGAGCGTGTTCGGTGACCCCTGCACTCAGAGCTGCCTGGCCGCAGCCGCCTGGCCCCAGCCGCCTGGCCCCTGCTCTGCCCACTCGTCCCCAGGCTTCCTGCCACCTGCCTCCTAGGGTCCCCCAGGACTCAATCTCGAGAGCCTCACGCATTGTAGGACAGGTGACTGTGTGCGCGTGAATCCCGCATCAAGAATGAAGCAGAGATGAGAATAAGGGGCGTGGGTGAGACGGATCTGAGCCCCCCGCAGAGGGAAATTAGCCAGAAGGTTGAGCCTGCAAGACGGGGGTTGCATAAGGACTGACAACACCTGCTTTCCTTCTGGTCAGCCCGGCAGGCCCCTCCCAGGACCAGCTGCCCAGAGCCCAGACCCCGCAGACAACGGAGGGCTCGCCCCAGTGTCCTCTCTCTCCTGGAAAGGGCTCAGCCCCCGGCAGCCTCCCTTCCCTGCTCTGGAATTCAGGGCCCTCTCTGGGTCTCTGGTTTTGCTTTTGCATCTGTGAATCTCCCCGAGGCCTCCTTCTGCCTTTTCTCTGCTTGACTCAACTCTCCAGGTGGAAATCCTGGCAGGCCCACTGCGGTTGCTTCGGAGACGACTCTTCCCAACCCGTGACCCGCAGGGACCCATAAGCCTCCAGCAGAGGCCTCCGAGGGGCTGGGCCTGCAGGAGAGGGTGTGGGGAGCGTGGAGGAGCCTTGGCTCCTGCCCTCAGCTGCTCCTGGTGCAGGGGGTGCCTACACGCTGATGGAACATCGGCTCTCAGGTGGGAGACGAGCTATTCCCGAGCTCCCATGTCTGCGTAACCCAGAGCCTACAGAGGGGGACAGACCGCTGCGGGAGGTGCCTGGGAGGACGAATCGGATCTGACTCAGGTCATCCTGTGCGCTCTGGGGACTCCCCTGTGGACAGTCCCTGGGCCACGCAGGGTCCCTCTCCCCCAGGGGCATCCAGGGCTGAAGGAGTTAATGTGGAGGTAGCTAGTGGCACCTGGTAAACCCCCACCCCGCCATGGGACACTGGATGCCAGCTTCCCCCAAGTTCTGCTGGCTGCAGCTCCGTGTGGGAGACAACGGGCCCCAGCGCATGCTCCCCGGGGCAGGGGCTCTCGCAGGCCCACAGCTCTGACTCCGCCGCCTGCATCCTGGCCCACCCGGCCCTAGTGTGGATGCTGGGGTCTGTGGGCTCACTGAGAGGGCCAAGTGTAGACTTGGGAATGGCAAGGGCCAGGGGGTGCCCAGAAATTCCCAGCCCCAGCTTTCACCCTGGGGGCCTGACCCTGCCACTCCCTGCACCTCCAGCACCTGGCCTCCGAGTTCAGCTGCGCCCCAGGGGGAACGAAGCCCCTGTTACCTCAGCTGGGGGAGGCTGCACCTGAGTGGCAGCAATGAATACCCTCGGGGGTGCCCTGGGTGCCTCCTGTGCTGAGCTCCAAGCAGCCCTAGTGAACAAGGGGGACCCCACCCTGAGCACAGAGCCTGGGCCTCGGGGGGACGGCCAGCCCATTGCTGACCACAGGGCCACTGCACTGTGATAAAGGAAGGGGGATTCGGAGAACACGGTGTGAGCCACCCAGACTCTGGGCTGTCACAGATGCTCCCAGGGGAGGGAGATGACACTGAGCCCCAGAGAAGGGTGGGTGGGAGGGGGATGGGAGGGAAGCTGGCAAAAGGCAGCTCGTGAGCTCAGAGCCTCCTCCCGGAAGCGGGTCAGAATCCTCTCTGCACAGCTCTCCTCCTCGGGGGTGCCCTCTCTCCGTTCCCCACCCAGAGACGCGCCCTCTGTCCCGGGAGTCAGGCCTCCGGTTCCCGCCGCGGCCGACCTGGTACAGGCCCTTGTGCTTCGGTGTCCTTGCCCAAAGTGCGTTTTGTTTTCTAACATGCTTTTTACCTATCGTTATCATTTTTTGAGCGCTACAGAAAAGCCGCTGAGTGGGCGGGCCTGGGTTTCATTACTGTTGCCACTCTTCTGCAATTTACTCAGAACGTGTGATCCAAATCAGGCCGGGCAGCATCGCGGGCAGCGCGGGGAACTGGCGTAAGGGGTTGTCTCTGCCACGGATTCCCGCAGCTTGGCCACTGAGGGTGGTTTTCGGGGCCCGTGGTTTCTGGGATCGCTG
>NW_022437066.1:3077183-3093561 GCF_009761245.1 Sapajus apella | reverse complement strand
CGGAGGGGCGGGGGCGGGGCTGCTGAGGGAGGGGGCGGGGCTGCAGAGGAGCGGGGAGGGGCGGTAAGACGGTTTCCACACGTCTTACTGCGTGAAGCATCCTTCTGCATCACGTGCCTGTGGTTTTGATTGGATGGGAGGGGGAGGGGGCGGAGCTTCGGACGGGAGGGGGCGGGGCTGCGGAGGGGAGGGGGGCGGGCTGCGGGGAGAGGGGAGGGGCGGGGCTGGGGTGGGGTGGGGGGGGCTGTCGAGGGGAGGGGCGGGGCTAGGAGGGGTGGGCGGGGCAGCGCTGCCGCTGGTGATCCCTCCCATGTGGCCACAGGCCGAGCCCACGACCAGTCCTCTGTTCTTCGCCCCTTTCTGGCTCCAGAGCCCCATACCCCCCAGGATCAGGGAGCTGTGCAAAGTGGGCACAGGGCTCCCTGCCTGGCCCCTCCAGAGCTCCTTCTGGGACCAGGTGCTGAGAGGGAGGATGTGGGTCTATGGGGAGGTGGACTGTGATGGGCAGAAGAGGCCGGCTGCCCCTCACCCCGAAGGAGAGGCCCGCGAGGGCCGTCGGAAAGCTTGCGCTCTCGGTCCCGCAGGATTTTCCTTTCTAAGAGCCTACAGGGGTGTGCTTGACGGCGAATAAACTGCGCGGCTTTGAAGTGTACAACTTAAGAGTAGGCTGACAGAGGATGCACCTGTGAAACCAGCCCCAGTGGGGACAAGGAACAGATCTGTCACCCCCAGAGGCTTCCTCGTTGCAGTCCCGCCCCTCCCGGCCCCTCTGGCCGAGGTCCCAGGCGACGTCTGCGCTTGTCTCTGTCGCTGGAGCTTGTTTTCCTGAGATGTTTTACGGGTGAAATGACATCCTAGCCACTCTCTGCTGCCTGTCTTCCTCCAATTTCAAGGGTCATCATGTTGTACTGTGCACAGCGGTTCATTTCCCTTCACTGCAGAGTCATACTCCATGCGTGGACAGGCCACAGCGTGTGTCCACTCAGCAGAGTCGTACTCTGTGCTTGGAGGCCACAGCTGTGTGTCCATTCAGGTGTCAGTGGACATCTAGGTTGCTTCCAGCTGGGGCCATGACACACTGGGCTGCCATGAACATCTGTGCACAGGTCTTTGTGTGAACGAATGGTTTTTCTCCTGGATTAATATGCAGGCCTGGAAATGGCTGGATTGGATGGTAAGTAGGCATTATTAGTCCGTTCTCACGCTGCTAATAAAGACATACCCAAGACTGGGTAACTTATAAAGGAAAGAGGTTGAATGGACTCACAGCTCCACATGACTGGGGAGGCCTCACAGTCATGGTGGAAGTCGGAGGAGGAGCAAAGTCATGTCTTGCGCAGCAGTGGGCAAGAAAGCACGTGTGCAGGGGAGCTCCCCTTTATAAAACCATCAGCTCTCGTGAAACGTGTTCACTCTGACGGGAACGGCATGAGAAAGACCCGCCCTCATGATTCAGCTACCTCCCACCGGGTCCCTACCACGACATGTGGGAATTCTGGGAGCTACAATTCGAGATTTGGGCAGGGATGCAGCCAAACCGTATCAGTAGGTGTGTTTTTAACTTTTCGTGAAATTGCAAAGCAGTTTTCCAACCAGGCTGCCCCACTTCATCCGGCAATGCAAGAGAGGCGGGTCCTCCACCTCATCGTTGGCACTTGGTGTCATCGTCCTTTTAGGTTTAGCCGTTTTCCCAGGGGTGTGGTGACGTCTCATCACGTTTTGTTTGCATCTTCCTTACGACTAATGCTGCTGAGCATCTTTTCATGGGCTTATGTGCTGTTTCCACACGTCTTACTCGGCGAAGCATCCTTTTGCATCACGTGCCTGTGTTTTTGATTGGATGGTTAGTTGTGTTTTTACTGAGTTTGAAGAGTTCTCTCTGTGTTCGGAGTACAAGCCCTTTATCAACTGTCCGTGATGCATGAGAGCCTATCGCTGCTGTAAGATAATTGCACAAACGTAGAGGCTTATAATCACACAAAATTGTTATTTTACAGTTGTGGAGGTCAGAAGCCTAAGAACAAGTTGTTGACAGGGCTGGGTTCCTTCTGGAGGCTTCCAGGGAGAACCTGCTTCCTGGCCTTTTCCAGCTTTCGGAGGCCACTGAGTGAGAACTCACAGCCCCTCCCTTTGTCTGCAAAGAGCGTGACTCCAATTTTGGCTTCCGTCCTCACTGCCTCCTCTTCCTCCCTGACCCTAACTCTACTGCTCCCCATTTAGAAGGACCCTGGGGATGACATCAGGCCCACCCAGAGAAGCCGGGATCATCTCCCTGTCTCATCTGCATTTTGCCAGATGCTGGCTTGGGGGCCATTCTTCCACCTACAACATATGATTTGCAAATACTTCCTCTGAGTCTGTGGCTAGGAAGAGTCGGTGATGTTAGGCTGCCTGTTCCTCTGAAATTGATTCTGCAGATACAATGCTGTCTAAATAAAAATCCCAGCATTCTTGTTTTTGTAAAAATTGAAGCTGATTTTTCAGTTCTTTTTTAAAAAGGGGGGCTGCTGGGATTTTCATTTGGACTGTGGCTTTCTTTTGATCCCTCTAACACAGTCTTTTAAACAGCAGAACTTTTTTTTTTTTTGATAAAATCTTGCTCTGTCACCCAGGCTGGAGTGCAGTGGCCCAATCTTGGCTCACTGCAACCTCTGCCTCCTGGGATCAAGTGATGCTCATGCCTCAGCTTCCCAAGTAGCTGGCATTATAGGTATGTGCCTCCACGCTGGGCTAATTTTTTGTATTGTAAGTAGAGACGGGGTTTCACCATGTTGGCCAAGCTGGTCTCGAACTCTTGCCCTTGAGTACCATCAGGAGCCACTGTGCCCAGCCCAAACAACAGAGTATTTAAATTTTGATACAATCCATTAATCAATATTTTGCTTTTAGAGATTATGCTTTTAGTATCCCAACCAAGAAATCATTGCCTAACCTCAATCTTTTCTTCTGGAAGTTTTATATTTTTCTATTTCCCACTGAGAGCTATGATCTATTTCAAATTAATTTTTCTATATAATGGTGAGGTAGGGATCAATGTTCTTTTTGTTACATATTCAATTAGTTCAGCATCACTTATTAAAAAGTCTAGCTTTTCTCCACTACATTTCCTTTGTGCTTTTATCAAATATCAATTTCCACATCCATATGGGTCTATTTCTAAAATCTCTCTTCTGTTTCATTGTTCTATTTGTCTGCCTTTACATTCAAACAACCATTTTCCCGATAGTGTTGCTTTATAATAATTCTTGAAATCAGGTAGCATTGACCCTCCAAATTTTTTAAAGATGTTTTGGCATTCTACATTTTGTGTTTTTCCACAAAATTTTAGAATCAACTTTAATTTGTGTTAAAAAAAAAAAAAAGCTGCTGGGATTTTTAATTGGACTGGGTTACATCTGCAGATCAATTTCCAATAATATCTTGTAGTTTTCTGAATAGGTCTTACACATATTTGATTGGATTTATCCATAAGCATTTTATATTTTCAGTGCTATTGTGAAAGGTGTTTTAAGTTAATTTCTGATTATTCATTGGTGATTCACATTTGAAGAAACAATGGATTTGTATATATGGAAGTTAATAGACTACAACCTTGTTAAACTCACTCTTTAATTCTGGTAGATTTTTCATAGATTTGATCAGATTTTCTACATAATCATGTCATGTGTTAAATAAAAAAGGCAGTTTACTTTTTCCTTTCCTAATATGCATGACTTCTTTTTCTTGCCAATGACACTGACTAGGACCTCTAGTCCCTGCTGAGTAGAAATGGTGGGAGTGAAGGCCTTCTGCTGCTCTTGATTGTACTAATACCATTCATCCAGTCTTGTACCATTCAACGTCATGTGAACTCTGGGTTTTTTTTGTGGATGCCCTTGAGCAAGCTTCCTTCTATGGTAGACAGGCCCCCGGGGGTCCCCAGGATCCTTGCACCTCACTGCTCACAGCAGGTCTGGTCCCTACCACCCCCCAGCCCCCTTGAGTGTAGACAAAATCTGTGATTTGCTTCTAACCAACAGAGCATGGCAAAGAGGAAGCTGTGTATGTGATTACTGCATAAATCGGTAGCTCCCATCTTGCTGGAGTCTTGCACTCCCTCGTCGGCTTTGAGGAAGGAAGTAGCTATTTGGGGGACGCCATGGGACAGGAACTGCAGGTAGTCTTTAGGAATCAAAGGCATCTTCCTACCAAAACCCAGCAAGAAAATGGATCCTTCATTCCTATTAGTACAATTACAAGGATTTGCAGTCTGCTCCGAAATTGAGTGAGCTTAAAAACACACCATTCCCCACAGATGAGACCGTAGCCCTGTCTGATACCTCGATTGTTGCTTTTGAGACTTTCAGTAGAGGGCCCCATTAAACTGTGCATGGACTCCTGACCCACAAAAACTATGAGGTAATAAACATGTTCTTTTAAGCTGCTAACATGTAGCAATTTGTTACACGGTGATAGAAAATGAATAGATTCTATTCTTCATTTTCAAGAGCCTTTTTTATCTGGAATGGATGAAGACGTTCAGATCTTTTTGTTTCTTTTGAGGTGATCATATATCGTTTTTAACTTGGTCAGAAGGAGAATTACGTTGATTTTCAAGTGGTAAACAAACATTCTATTCCTGGGCTAGACCTCACTTGCTTGTGATACATTTTCATAGACTGTTGGGTTCAGGTTGCTAAAATTTGGCTTAAAATTGTTGCATCTATGTTGATGAGGGCTGACAGTCTGTAGTTATTTTTTTCCTGCAATGATTTTTCCCTACTTTTGTTATTTGGGGACTGCTGGGCTCATAGAACGAGTGCTGAAGTACTTGTAACTTTCTGATTTTCAGAAAGAATGTGGGAAGAATTGCCATTATTTCTTCCTTAAATATTTGGTAGGTTTCATTAGTGACACTGTCTGGGCATGGAGACTTTTTTGGTGGGCTCTTTATTCTGTAGACCTATTTCTTTGCGGACTGCCTTATCTGTTCCATTGGTCTATAAGTCTACCTTTGCATCAGTACCACATTATCCTGATAAACTTTCTTTATAATAAAAATAAAGACTTAACTACAATTTCAATTAATTTTATCTGTATAGAGTTTTGTTTTGTTTTGTTTTGTTTTTGAGATGGAATTTTGCTTTTGTTACCTGGGCTGGAGTGCCATGGTGCGACGTCAGCTCACTGCAACCTCTGCCTTCCCAGGTTCAAGTGATTCTCCTGCCTCAGTCTCCCAGGTGGCTGGGATTACAGGTGCCCATCACCACACCGGCTAAGTTTTGTATTTGTAGTAGACATGGGGTTTCACCATGTTGCCCAGGCTGGTCTCAAACTCTTGACTTCAGGTGATCCACCCACCTCGGCCTCTCAAAGTGCTGGATTACAGGCATAAGCCACCACGCCAGTTGTTCAGCTTCTGTATTTCTTGAGTGACTTTGGTGGTTCAAGGAAATTGTCCATTTCATTTCTGCTGTTGAATGTATTGGCACGAAATTGCTTCAATATCCCTTTACATTCCTCCTAAAATGTGTAGAATTAGCGGTGAGGTCATCGATCTAATAACGACAGTTTGCATTCTCTCTCTTTTATCTCTTTTCTTCAATCTGAGTAAAGATTTATAAATTGTATTTACCTTCTCAAAGAATCAGTTTCAGGTTGTATTGATTTTCTGGTCTTTTTCATAATTATTTGTTCTCTTCTTTCTACTTTGGATTTAAGTTACTCTTCTTTTTCTAGTTTCTTAAGACGGAAGCAGAGGCTGTTGACCTGAGACCTTTCCTCCTTTTCAGTGAGCATTTAGCCCTGTAATTTCCTCCCAAGGAGTGCTTTAGGAACACCATGCAAACTGTATTTTACTGCATTTTTGTTTTAATTCAATTCAAAATTCTAATTTCTCCTTTGACCGCTTTTGTGTCCTATACCTTATTTAGAAGAATGTTATTTAGTATGTAAATATTTGGGGGGATTTTCTAGACATCTTTCTTTTCTTGATTTCTAATTAATTCCATTGTTGTCCGAGAACATACTTTGTATGGCTTGAATCTTGAAAGTTGTTATTTTAGTGGTCGTGTTAGAATTTGTCGTAACTGACTTTCCATGATCACCATTTACCTTCCGGCAACATGAAGCCACTGCCCTCCACTACAAGAGTCTCATGGCAGCATCGTCCATGTCCCTCCTCCTGGCCTTTGTGAGACGGCGGTCACGTTCGAGACCTCACCGATGGGACCCACGCCTGTCTGTCCCCTGTGCACAGCGCCACCTGTCCTAGAACAGCTGGCACCCCGAGGGTGGAGACCTGGGCTCAGGCACAGAGGGACCTTGTGTGGGAGGGAAACTTCTGGAAGAAGGTGTGATGGTTAATACTGAGTGTCAACTTGATTGGATTGAAGGATGCAAAGTATGGATCCTAGGTGTGTCTTAGAGGGTGTGGCCAAAGGAGTTTAAGATTTCAAGCAGTGGGCAGGGGAAGGCAGACCCACCCTTAATCTGGTGCGCACAATCTAATCAGCTGCCAGCAAATATAAAGCAGGCAGAAAAACGTGAAAAAGCGAGACCGGGCCTGGCCTCCCAGCCTACGCCTTTCTCCCGTGCTGGATGCCGCCTGCCCTTCAACATCGGACTCCGAGTTCTTCAGTTTTGAGACTCACATTGGCTCTCCTTGCTGCTCTAGCTTGCAGACAGCCTACTGTGGGACCTTGTGATCCTGTAAGTTAATCTTTAATAAACTCCTCATTATATATATATATCTCCCATTATTTCTGTCCCTCTAAGAGAACCCCAACAGGGGTATAGAAAAGGCCAAGGGTGGGACCCAAATTGCTGGGGCTGGATGCTGGCTCAGCCATGAGCTGGCCATGTGCCTTCTGGAACCTTCTGCCCTCCTCTGGGCCTCAGCCTCCTCACCCATAACAAGTGACATGACCCCCTGGAAGCATCCCCCACCGACATTTACGCTGGTGCTTGTGAGGGCTTTGTTTTTGGTATGTTATCATTTGTGGGCAATTCTGAGTGCACCAAAGATTTCAGGTCTTCGTTTTCTAAAATGAATTTAATTATTTCCGTTTATTAAAAGTCGTACTTAATGAAAGCTGCATTCTGCCTTCATTTTTGAAGTGTGACTTATAAATCTTATTGTTCTATCTTTTAATAACCACCTGTAAGGAACCTGTGAATAATTCTTCGTCCATTCCCTAACTTAGTTAACTAAACACCTTCAAACATTGTAACTGCATTTATTCATTTAATATACCCACATTCATCCTTTAGTACTTTGTGTAGCTTTAAAAAATCCTTCTGAATATGAACTGTTAGAAATATAATCATTTAAATTCACCATGTGATAAACTTGGAGTTCCAATAAACTGATTCAATAGTTTGTATGGATTCAGTAAGTCTTCTGCAGAAATGCACTCTGTCAAATCAATACTCATTTGGCCATTTTCTGTTGAAGTTACCCTGCACCTGCTCCGATACACCAAATTCTCTTGACTATCACGAGTGCTTTACATAGCATATTTTTTTAGATTTCTGAACACGAAAATATTAATATAATGTCTTTGAGATTTTAAAGCCTTCTAGACTTAATTCTAAGTCACCCAGGTTTGAAAGATGCTCCTATTAAGAAGGACAAATAGAATGCACTTAAGGAACTTGTCCAAGGACCCGGAATTTTGGCTGCTGGGGTTTCACTGGGCAGCTCTGGGGACCTGGCACCTCTGCAGGTGACTTCAGGACTTGGGGGAAGATGCCCCCAAGCCATCTTCTTAGGTTCCATTCCTGCACCTCCGTGGAGCCCGTGTCTTCCCCAGGCTCATTCCTGGACCACATCCAGCACAGCCCTCAACACCACAGACCCCAGGGGGGTCTTGACTTGTCATAGTCTCAGGACCACGCATCTCCATGGGCATCGAAGGAATATCCAGTGGAATTTAGTTCTTTGCGTGGTTTTCCTGGGCTGGGGTCACAGTTAAAAGTCCTTCTACTGATCTTGCTAAGGAAGGAGGCACCCCAGCATCCCAATGGCAGCAGGTGGGGTGCGGCAGTGGTAGTGCAGGTGTGGCGCTGATTTTGTCTCTGGGGGGTCCTAGGTATACGGGGTCTGGGGCCCCACCTGCTACTGTCTCTGTCTCTAACCTGGCTCAGTCCCAGGTGACAGTGTGCCTCTGGGCCGGCTCCTCCCTGGGTGAGAGTGCGCCTTTGGGAGCTCTGCTCCCAGGATCAGGCGTATGAGTCGCGTTGGTAGCCTCTCTCCCCGAGTCCTTCTCACCTGATATTGATGACCATGGTACGACAGATGGGAACAGCCGAGATGATGACGCTATCCTAAATGGTAGGAGCTGAAATGAACCTGCGCCCTCAGTAGGCAAGGGAACACAGGCTCAGAGGGGCCAAGGGACTTGTTTTAGGACACACAGTGCTGAGGAAGTAAGGCTTCCCCTCAGGCAGGGTGGGCTCTAAGGCCAGAGTTCTGCTCCAGGGATTGTCACTGAAGACCACAGCGGCCTGCAGGTGGGATGCCTGGCCTCAGGCTCAGGGGCTCCCCTGGGCCCTAGGAGTGAAATGCGCCTACTGTCACCCTCCCAAAAGGCTCAGCCCCTCAAGGCCTCCCCCTCAGACGTGCACCGGCATCTTAGTCCCCCAGGCTCCTCACCCTGTCTCCCTGCCCTCACGTTTGTGTGCCACTGAAGTGGGAAACCTAGCTCTACACACTTCCCCAGGAATCGGTGGACACACATGCATTTTCCTCTCCTTCTGGCCCTGACATCCTGCCTGGACCGCCCAGTGGCAGTTTCCAAGGCTCCTGGGGAGCGTCCCAAGTCCGCTCACGACATGGTGAGGGTTGCTGTGTAAGGTCCACCCCAGTGGCCAATGGCCAGCTCTGGCCGTGAGGACTCCAGGGATTCGGGCAAGGGAGAGAGAACTCTTTGAAGCAGAACGTCTTTAGCAAACCCTTCCTTGTTCCCGTCCTCAGCTCCTGGTGTCATCTGCTCACCGCTGAACAAAGGTGGGCGGATGGGCCTGGGCTTTGTGCAAGGCCACAAGCGAGTCAGCCTGTTCCCTGGGAATAGACCGTCCCCTGCAGGGATGAGAGATGCCATGGGATCCCCAAGGGGAGGGTGGAAGGAGCAGCCCTGGAGATGACCCCGTACCTCCTGCTGGCGTCACCAAGCCGGCGGAGAGGAAGCGGCTGTCACTCGGAAGATGAGAAATTGGAGTCTGAGGGAGGCTGGCCTCTCCAGCCCTATAAGAGGTCAGGGACCTCTTGAAGCAAAGACCAGGAGAGAAGGAGCTGGACAGAGCTATGGGGGTCCCGGGCCCTGCCACCCTGCTGCTCACCCTCCTGGGCATGTCCTGGGCTGTCCAGGCGGCAGAAACCTGTCCAGGTGAGTCACTTCAGGACCTCCTCTTGGAAACTTCTCATCCCCAAAAGCTGGCAGCTTCATGACTGGCAGCTTCCTGGCTTCCAGGCCTTGCCCCAGGCCATGTGGTGTGCCACCTATCGAGACAGCAGCTCCGCACATGTCGTCTGTGTGAGCAGACGCAGAGACCCTGAATGCATGCGGTGTCTCGGAGATGGGGTGTCCTCTGCCTGCCCGCCCGTCACCGAAACCGTGCAGGTTTCCAGCCTCCCCGGGCCACATGTCCTCTAAGCGTAAAAGGCGCGGTCGTGGTGTTGTGAGGGGAGGTGGGGCTTGTGGCGCCAGCTGGGCAGGCAGCGGTCAGGTGTTCCACCATGACCGCCATCACCGGGAGACAGAGCGTCAGCAGGAATGGGCACCCAGCACTGTGGGACGTTTCCATCCAGGAACTATTGGGCTCTGAAGGTGGCGGTTCCCATGGTGTCCCTGACGTGGCACCATAGGAGTGGCACTGTCCCCGCCAGTTCTGGACCTCCTTTGGGGCTCCCAAGAGGATACTTGGGTGCCCAACCACGGGTTCCAAAGTATGGGAGGGCAGGTTGAACATGCGGCCCCTGGAATCAGGTCCTGACTCCGTCTACCTGACGGAGGATCAGGAGTTTGTGATGTTTTCAATGCCTGCAGAGACTCCTGTTGGGATGTCTGCAGTGCTCAGGAGGAGACACGGCTCTATCCGCAGCAGAGCCGGGGCTTCCGGAGCTCAGGGGTGCTGCGACCAGCACTGCATTCCAGGAGTGATCCTGGAGGGTGACAGGCCAGGGACAGCAGGGTCACTTGGAAGCTCCTAGTGGCTCACTGTGGAGTGGTGGAGTTAGGACAGCATTATTCTCCTCCTTAAACACTTCTGGAGCTTCTAAATGGTCAAATAACAGCACGTGTAATTTTTATAACACACCATCTAACTTGAATTGGAGATACCTAATTGAAAACGACGAAGCTGCCTTCCAGCTCTAGTTTTGCACCAGCTAGTTCTGTGTCCTTGAAGGACGCCTCCCGCTGTGGAGGGACACGGTTGACCCAAAGGAGCCCATCCACTCTCAGCTCTGCTCACAAGATTGGGCGTAGGAGTCACGTTGGTAGCCTCTCTCCCGGTGTCCTTCTCACCTGATATTGATGACCATGGTACAACAGATGGGAGCGGCTGAGATGACGAGGCTATCCTAAATGGTAGGAGCCGAAACGAACCTGCGCTCTCAGTAGGCCAGGGAACAGAGGCTCAGAGGGGTCAAGGGACTTGTTTCAGGGCACACAGTGCTGAGGAAGTAAGGCTTCCCCTCAGGCAGGGTGGGCTCCAAGGCCTGGTTTCTGCCCCGCATCTCCTTCCTGCCTGACCAGTGCTCAGGAGGTAAGGACGGACCAAGAGCTCACCCGAGCAGGAACACTCAACGGAGGGAGGTGGCTGTGGCTGCAGCCATCTGCCCACTCCTGATGTCACCAAGGTGGCAGGTGCCTTTCGGTTGAGTGGTGTGTCTGTGGCTCAGTGGAGTATTCAGGCCCAGGTGACACTGAGTGGCCATCTGTGTTTCTCTGCAGAGGTGAAGGTGGTGGGCGTGGAGGGCTCTGACAAGCTCACCATTCTCCGAGGCTGCCCGGGGCTGCCGGGGTCCCCAGGGCCAAAGGGAGAGGCAGGCGCCAATGGACAGAGAGGTATGTGTGGGCCGGGTGGGGAGGCCGGGCATGGCGGGGGCACTGGCTCTTGCTGTTTTTGAAACTAGATGCTGAGCTGGGCAACGCCCCCACTCTGGCACCTAGCTCGAGAGCCTGGGTCGGACCCTGCTAGAGACAGGGACGTAGCCGACTCCCAGGGCCCAGCAGGGTTCTGAAATGGGGGAGCGTCTTTCTTAACTATCCATGAGCTCACATGTGGACACGCTTCTGTAGTGCTGTCTCCCCGTCCTTGACCCAACACCAGCTTTGCTCGGTCACTGGCACAACTTCTAAGTTCTATGTCCCTCCACCTTCTCACCTGAGCCCTGAGGCCACAAACTCTTCTCCGCCTGCCTCAGATGAGGAAACTGAGGCTCAAAGAGTCCAGGGATTCCCCTCCGTGCTCACACCTGAAAAGAAAAGGGCTGGGATTCCCCCCGTGGTGTCTGGATTTTCAGCTCCTGGCCGCTGAGTGGACAGCAGAGTCCCGTGAGGCCTGGGTCCTGGGTCTAGAACCTTCTGGTGCAGGACGGGCAAGCCCAGGTGGGGCCTCGGTCACTTCGTAGCAAGCAGGGTCATGGTCATGATTGGAAATTACAGCCGCCAGCTCCAGGGTGGACCCTTTGGTCCTGGCTAGGGAGTTTTGCTCAAGGGAGCTTTGTCTTTGGAAATTGCAGGAGAACCTGGACCCCCTGGACCCCCTGGGAAGGCAGGACCACCTGGGCCCAAGGGTAAGGAGGGGACCAGAGTGAGGAGGGGCTGCAAGGTCCTTTCAGCCAAGGCTGCAGAGGAATATGCGCAGGGCTTCCAGGGCTCCGTCCAGGGCAGGGGTCTCAGTATAGGGGAGGGGTTCTCAATGTTGTGGGGGTTCTCAGTTGGGGGAAGTGGGGTTATCAGTGTTGGAGATGGCTTCTCAATGTCAGGGGAGGGGTTCTTGGTGTGTGTGTCGGGGGAGGGGTTTCCAATGTGCATGTTGTGGGGAGGTGTTAACAGTATGGAGGAAGAGCCATCAGTGCCGGGGAGAGCCGTCAATACCGGGGACAGCCATCAATACCGGGGGAGCTGTCAATACCGGGACAGCAGTCAATATCGGGGAGAGCTGTCAATGTCAGGGAGAGCTGTCAGTCAATATCAGGGACAGCCATTAATATCAGGGAGAGCTGTCAATATCAGGCGGAGCTGTCAATACCGGGGAGAGCTTCTGGGGTGGGAGCAGGGAGTTTTGGTGTGGGAGGGGTTCTCGGTGGGGGTCTCTGTATGGGGAAGAGGTTCTTGTGTAGGGGAAGGTTTTCAGTACTGGAGCATCTGCCCTGTGGGTGTGTCTGAGGCGAAACCCTGTCCCTCTAAGGTGGAAGTGGCCTTGGGAGGGTGGGGTGGGTGTGTCTGCTCCCCTCTCTCAGTCCCACTCAGCCCTGGCCTCTGTCCCCCAGGCACGAGGTCCTGTCTGGTCCCCTCCTCCTGACGCCGCCCCAAGGCTGTATCTCTAGTCAGCACCACGTGTGGGGAGCAGGCCCCGGGGGGCTGGAGAACCACACCAACCAGCTCTCAGCACAGCGTTTGTAGACATGCTCTGCTTTAAAATAAATAATTTTCCGACATATTTTCATGAGGAATACCTTGAAGAATCAGAGAAAGATGCAGTAGGAAATGGAAGCTCCCTTTACTCACTCACCCTTACCCACGGACCCACTCAGAATAAGACACCCCCTACACTCACTGCACACCAGGCTCAGCCACGGGTTGTGTCTAAACGTAAAATACGCAGTTTGGCGCCCAGACCCCAAGCAACGCTGTCCCATCATACTACTGCGTCTACCAAGATGGGCTGTTTGCAGGCCTTGGGGCCCCCGGAGAGACCTGAAAATCCAGGCTCCCTCTGGGTGGCACATGGGGGCCTCAACAGTCTCTGGGATGGAGGCCTCTGCTTCCCTGGGGACCTCCGAAAGGGGTGCGTGTCGTGGAGGGGCCAGTGTGGGCCTCCCTTGAGGGAAAGAAAAATGTGGCCCATGGAAGCAGGCTCAGGGACTCCCTGACTGGACCCCCACCATCTCCTCCTGGAGAGGCCCAGAAAACGGTCTCCACGTTTTACACGGTATCTGCGGACCAATGGGGGCTCAAGGGCTCTGATTTCCAAACTGTGACATGTGTGTCCTCTCTCACCCACGAACAGGAGCACCTGGGGAGCCCCAGCCGTGCCTGACAGGTGACTGACCACCCCACGCTCCCCCCGCGCTCCACCCACGGCCTGTGGCTGCCTTTGGCTGGAAGTCCAGGGTCATACGATGCTATCGCCAGAAGGAAGTGGCAAATACAAACAAAAGACAAAGGCGGTGTGCCCATTCCCTTGTCCCTGAATCATTTAAGAAAGTGACAAGTATTGTCCAGACAACTTCAGTGCCTTCCATGGCAATTTTCTTCTACCTTCTGCTTTACCCCAGAAGGCCGAGTGCCCAGGAGCCGAAGGAGGGGGTGACACGGGGGGTGGGAGTGTCAGGCAGACTGGGCGTGGCCAACACAGCTGCATGGCCCTGAGGGCCATGTCCCTGTCCAGGCCTCGGAGTCCCACTCTGTCCGCACAGATGCCTGTGGCCCTGCTTCTCCCTCCCGGGCCTCCCTCCCACTGCCCCTGCCCTGCCCAGGGCTCCCGTCCTGCAGCCACTCCCCGGGTTCCCTTCCCAGGCCCACGCACCTGCAAGGACCTGCGGGACCGGGGGTACTTCCTGAGCGGCTGGCACACCGTCTACCTGCCCGACTGCCGGCCCCTGACCGTGTTGTGTGACATGGACACGGACGGAGGGGGCTGGACCGTGAGTGTGGGGGGAGCTGAGGGGCCCTGGGCAGGGGCGGCCAGCCTGGGAGTCCCAGAGGCCAGGCTGCACACCTGCTGGGAGAACACTCTGGAGTTCTCTATCTCCCTGGACGGGGACAGGCAGAGATGATGGGGGGTGACCCGTGGGTAAAAGTCCAGGCCGTGGGGGCGGCTGGGAGGGGCCGGTGTTTTCCTGCTGTGCGGCCTGGGGCTTGCTGCCTCCCCTCCCGGGCCCCCCTTTCCTCCTTCATCTTCCCGTGGGGTCTGCGAGCTGCTGGCCCGGCCGTGATGCTCTGCCATCTGCACGTGCTGCTCCTCTGGAGGGCGGGTCCCCCCACGCTGTGGAACGTCGACCTGGCCCCTGGCTCCGTCCCCCGGCTCCTCCACAGGTTTTCCAGCGGAGGATGGACGGCTCCGTGGACTTCTACCGGGACTGGGCCGCGTACAAGCAGGGCTTTGGCAGTCAGCTGGGGGAGTTCTGGCTGGGGAATGACAACATCCACGCCCTGACCGCCCGGGGTAGGGCCGCTGCCGGGGGTCGGGGGTCGGGGGCCCTGAATGGAGGTGCCCCTGCCCCTTAGGCCTGGGCCGCCTGGAACATAAGCGCCTCTTGGCCCACAGGGCTTTGGGCCCTGAGCACACGCAGGGTGGCACTGGGACCCCCGAGGGCTGTGTCCCCTGCCGCTGGCTCTGGCGGCGTCGGGACGGGAGAGGGTTGGAGCTCTGGGCTGAAGCCTCTTCTGGTCTCGGCCCCACCGGCACCTTAGGTCCTGAGTGTGGGAAGGAGGGACCCAGTTGCCCCGTAGTGGAGTTAGGGCCCAACCCCAATTCTGCCTCTAAGCCTCGAGGATTTGGGAGTTGAGTCTCACCCTGTGGCTCAGCACCCCCAGCGGGTCAGAGCCGCGCGGGCCCCGGGGAAGCCGCAGTGCTCTCCACGCCCTGCCTCCATGGAACCCAGACCTCCTTCCAGCCCCTGCCCCAGTTCCCCAGCTCCCGCGTCTGGAGGCAGAGGGCCCTTCTGCCGGGATCCTGAAACCTTCCTCCCGCAGGAACCAGTGAGCTCCGCGTAGACCTGGTGGACTTTGAGGACAACCACCAATTTGCCACGTACAGATCCTTCCAGATGGCGGGCGAGGCGGAGAAGTACAGGCTGGTCCTGGGGGCCTTTGTGGAGGGCAGTGCGGGTGAGTGTCTGTGCCGGGCCGCGTGGCCTGGGCCTCTGAGGGGGGTTTGGAAGTAGAGAGTGTGTCCTGGCTGCCTTGTGGAAGAGGCCTCGCCTCTCTGAGCCTGGGTTGTCCATCTATACCTGCGACATTAACGTCTGTGCTCCGTGTGGCACACATCAGTGTGCGGCAGGTGCTGAAACCCCAGCAAGGACATCAGTAGGAAGGAAGTGTCTGCAGAGCAGGGACCTATGCACAGTGACAGCAGCTGACATCTCTGCGGGGCGTGGCTGGAAGGGGTCCGCCATGGTGGAATCCAGAGTAGGGAATGATGATCCTACCTCCTGTCCTTCTATGAAATAAACACACTACACATTAGGTGGCAGGGCTAGACCTAAAGGCAATTTTCTAAGGCCACTGCCAACAGCAGGGCAGTCTTCACTGAAGTCATGGACTGTACTCCTTGGATTGTGCAGTGAACAACCTACATAACCGTACATGGAGGACCACCAGGCCAGGCCTCAGGTGGAAAGACTTGTTCTGCCTATGACATTACTGCCTGTAATGACGCTCACATTTCCTCCTGAGCAGGTGATTCCCTGACGTCCCACAACAACCAGTCCTTCTCCACTAAAGACCAGGACAATGACCTTCACGCCCAAAGCTGTGCCGTGATGTACCAGGGAGCCTGGTGGTACAAAACGTGCCACGTGTCAAACCTGAATGGTCGCTACCTCGGCGGGGCCCATGACAGCTTCGCAAAGGGCATCAACTGGAAGTCGGGAAGAGGGTACAACTACAGCTACAGGGTGTCGGAGATGAAGCTGCGGCCCGCCTAGCCCGGTGGGCGCGGGGTCAGGACGCCCCGCACGCTGGTGGGGGTGGGGTCGGGAGCTCAGCCCTCGGGTTCGTAAAAGAAACACGTGTTGTGATTCCAAATTGCGTTTGTCTTGCTCTGCGGAAGAGGTTCAGGTCCTGCTCTTTCCACCATCGGCCCCTCCAGATTTGCGACATCAACTCATCTCAAACCTCCGTCTTTCCTTAGCAGAAAAGAGGGTGTTTCTGACTATCCAGCACGCGCCTTCCTTAAGAACAAATACAAGACTTTGATGCTGTGATGGGCTCAGAGGGCAGCCCTGGTCGGGGGCCCTGGCAGGATAAACCCATTCTGGGGCTCGTTACCCGGGCTCCTCTGTGAGCTGGATGGTGGGGGCTGAGAAGGCGCATCAGAGAGGAAGTTTCTCCTGCACTTGAGATGCCATTGTTGGTCCAACGGCCAGCCCTCGCCCCCCAGCTGCAGCCCTGCCTACGCACCCCTGCCGCCCAGGCTCCCTGCCTGCCCCGGCCCCCCAGCC
>NW_022437066.1:3032699-3077173 GCF_009761245.1 Sapajus apella | reverse complement strand
ACCCCTGCCGCCCAGGCTCCCTGCCTGCCCCGGCCCCCCAGCCCCAGCCCTGCCCACTCACCCCTGCCACCCAGGCTCCTGCCACCTGCTCTGCTGGGTGTTCATGGAACCCACTTACCACTTCCTCATGAGCAGAACCAAGAGTGACTGTGTGCCTGACTCCCTCATCAAAACGCAGAGACCGGTTAAACGAGGCAGGTGCGAGCCCCAGGCGCTCCCGAGGCGGGAAGAGCCCTCCCCTTGGCCCTGAGTGTCCGGCGCAAAGCCGGCCTGCAGCGAGCCCAGTGCAGACGGCCCCTTCCACCGCTTCTCCCAGGCAGGCCGCCTGCAAGAGAGCAAAGTGCATTTGCGCGGGAACTTGTGTCTGCCGAGAACGGGGCCTGGCCCTCTACTCTTACCTCCTCCCGATCCTCCTGAGGACCTGTGCCCTGTCCCCGGTCCCTGGCCAGCTCAGCCTGGAGAGGCTTTTGGAGGCTCCACACCCCAGCCTTGGCCAGAGCTGACTCTCAGATGGCTGTTTGGGCCCCGATCCCTCTCATGACAGCGCTGCCCTCGTCCTTTGCCCTCTACTCAGAGAGGATCTAGGAGGGACCGAGGAGGCCATGGTCCCTCTCTGAGCTTTTCAATGCAGGTCCCCTCCTTCCCCTCCTGGGTCTTGGCTGGTCTAAGCTCCACACGAATCATGGAGAGCGCTGCGTGTCTGGGTCTTCCCGGGGAGGAGAGTACCGTTTCCTCTGAGCTCCTGGGAGGGCTGCACCTTGAAGATCAGGACGCAGCGCCAGCCTCACCCTCTGTGATCCATCCCCACCTTCCCTCCTCACTCTGGGTCCAGGGCCTGGGATGAGCCAGGACAGGAGGAAGCAGGGACAGCCCTGGGTGTGGCCCTTTCTTCCTACTGGGACCCATAGGAGGGGGCCACACCACCCACCCCGGGGGCTGACCTGTCCTCAGGATAGAAACCAGCAAGCTGACAAATCTGAGGGTCTACAACTGAATGAAGGGGTGCTGCCACCAGGAAACTAGACACAGACGTCTCCTTCCTCACAGACCTGGGCCCTTAGCTTCTAGACAGCATTACGATTCACTGACAGGTGGTGACTTTACGTCAGCCTCCCCTCTCTGCGGCCTCACACTGCAGCCGTTCACGGCCACTCAGCCTTCTAGGGCAGCAAGGAGCTCAGCCCCACACCCGGCCACGGTCAGAATGAGACCCGGCGTCAGGACTCCCCTCAGTGCCGTCCACCCCCGAGTCTGGGCGTTTCAACCTCCAACAGGTGAAGAGAATGTGCACCTCACACCCCCATAAAGGGAGGACCTGCAGATTTCCCCCAAATCTTGACCCTTGAGTTCTGGAAAGGGGTCCTTCCCGGAATGTATTAGAGCATTATTCTGAAAGGCAAAAAGGCCTTGGTGCCAGTCGCCCTGCCTGGGGCCCTTTGGTCCCTGGTCCTGTTCAGCTGCCAGTACATGTTTATGGAGACACTGGCCACGTGGCGCTACGTGTGACGTGTGCTCCCAGGGAGGTCTCAGAGTAGAGCTTGACTCCTTCAAAAACAAAGTCTCTCTCTGTTTCGGCTGGTGAAGGGTAATGGCATTTGGTCTGCACAGACCTGGGCTGTGGGGCTTGATCAGTTACCTGACCTCTCTGGATCTTCCTTCTCATGTGACATGGGATGGCAGGGTGGATTTGAGGACTCCGGGGAGTGAGAAGAGGACACCAGGTTTGCAGGATGCTGAAGGGCCAGGAAGCACAGCCCAGCATCACCCCCCCGCCCAGCTGCCAGTCCTCCTGCTAGGGCACTCCCCCGCCCAGCTGATAGCCTTTGCCCGTGAGGGCTCCGCTTTTGTTCGGACCTTTCCCTGGGGGCAGGAGTCCTTGGCTATAGCTTTCTATTGTGGCTCCAGTCCTGCCTGGCCTCCCCCCACACCTCCTGTCACCTGCCTGTCTCCTTGGGCTGGGTCCAGCCTGTTCTGTTGAGGGTGCTGGGAGCTGTGCCCTGGGATGGGGCAATGGGCAGGGGTGGACCCCGCTATGTATCCAGACCTGGGAGAGGGTGATGGAGCCACCTGACTTGGGCCGGGCTCCAGCAAAGGCCTCCCTCACCTGCTGCCCACACTAGCCAGGGCAGGCTCCCTGGGGCCATAGCGGAGGCCAGGCTGTCTGCCTTCAATGCCTTCAGAATCTGCTCGGAGGAGAGCTGGCTGTCTTCTCTCTGTCCTGGCCTGAGGGACACTGTCTCCCTCTAATAAGCTGATTATTGGGAGCTGTGACTGGCAGGCACCCAAACCCTGAAGCCAGGTGGCTCTCGCTTCTGTCTACCCAAATCTCCACGTCCCTGCCCCTTCCCTTCACCGATGGGTTCCACGTTCTTCCAACGACTCCATGCCTGAGTGCAATTCACAAAGAAAGAACTGGGAAGGGACCATAGTGTCAACTCCAGGCTCAGCTGGCTCTGGGCGGAGCATGATGGTGCTCACTGAGTGTGGGACATTGTTTTAGGCTGCATTAACAAAGGCCTGACATCTACAGCAAGGAGGATGCCACGCTCGCCTCTGCAGAGGTCACTCCACACTTGCGCCCTGCGTTCTGAGGTTTGCACTTTACAGCGGCCAAGGAGGAAACAGTGCCGGCTGTGGGAGGGAGAGCTGGAAACAGCATTCGGGGAAGCCGCCGAAGGCAAACACAGAGTAACAGGCGCAAAACGTGGCCTGCCGCGGGGCGTCTTGGGAGGTGACCCCATGCTAGGAGAACATCCCTGTGCTAGGCCCCTGGGCTCAGGGCTCCTCCCATCTCGTTGTCCCCAGCCTCTCTGTGTGCCTGTCCTGGTCCCTTCATTCCTCTGTGTCCTAAGCTGCTTTCCTCTCCCAGTAACCTGTGGTCAGAAAGAGTGAGGTGACCAACTTGTCCCAGTGAGCCTGCGCCTGCCCAGTTTTAGCACTGAGCGTCCCATCTCCTGGAAAAGCCCTGGCCACCGAGATGGTTGGTTGTCTCAAGAGGAGTCTCAGTGGCCCCAGTCATTAGCAACAGAGAAAAAAATCCCCAAAACCCTTGATCCCCTATCCTCAAGGTCAGGGAGGACACAGGCTTCAGGACACCCGCCTGACAGAGCTTCACCTCTTCATGTCTTCACTAGAGTGACACTAATCACTTAGTGAAGAAAGACTAAGCCAAAGCCTTCTGCCACTACCCCCATGGAACATCAGCTGGGTGCACAGCTCTCTCCGGAGTACAGGGCAGTGAATTCCTGCTCCAAAGACGCCTATCCTCTCGCCAGGAGAGTGAGGCATTTTCCAACAGCATCAGACAAACAGCCTAAACAGAAGACTCAAGGCAGAGGCTCTGGCGAGTTCTCTCCTGTTTCTTTCCTCCAGGCTCAGCCTGAAGTCTCCTGAATCCTTACAGGACTCAGAACTCCTCAGTGGCTCCCTCACTGCCTGTCTGACCTGAGGGAGAGGCAGGCAGGGTGACTCTGCAGGCAGGGGCTTGGACACTGGATCAGATCGAGGGCGAGCTTTCCACAAGACACACCCACCAGCGTGCCACGTCGGTTTACCATTGCCACGGCAACACCCAAAATGACCGCCCGTTTCCGTCGCAATGACTTGATGGCCCAGAAGTTACCACCCTTGTCCTAGAAATTTCCACACAAACCACCCTTAATTTGCATATAGCTAAAGGTGGATGTACGTAAGCCTGCAAACTGCCTCTGAGCTGCTGGCCTGGGCGCATGGCCTACGGAGAGCCCTGCTCAGCAAGCAGGCTGCCTTGGTTGCTGCTGTGTCGGCCACTCCAGCAGAAGTTGCTGTTTAATGCAACCAGCTCACCCTTGAGTTCTTTCCTGGGTGAAGCCAAGAACCCTCCCGGGCTAAGCCCCAATTTTGGGTTCACCTGCCCTGCATCAGGTGGATTTCCAAATTTAAGTGCAAATATGGACAGTTCACATCCCAACCCACACACAGATGGCAAACGCATGGTGAAGACGGATGCTCATTACCGTATGTGCTCCCATCACTGCAGGAGGCTTTCTCATTATTGTTGTTTATAAAAACATGCCTTGTGGTGTTGAGACAGAGGTGATGTCACATATTCACCAAACCTGCATTTTCCCCTCCTGAAGGTACAAGAAAGCTCCTTTTCTATATCTCTCCTGCAGTTAGATGAGCCTATATGATGGACATTTAGTCAATGGGATGGTCACACAGATTATGCAGACCCCTGCCTAAACTGGCCCCCCAAACCTTCTGTCCCATGTCCTGGTGGAGAACCCCAAAGCCCTCTGTAAATCTGCATTGCACCACGTGGGCCCCGCATGGCTGGACAAGGGGAAATGATGACAGTGCCATCCTGAGGGGCTGTTCGTCACAGCAGCTACCGATGCTTACACTGACTCAGGCAGAGATTGGTCTCAGAAGTGCAAGAATGTGGCAGCATATACCTAAAATCCAAGGCACGGCCCAGCCGAGTTTTGTTTGATGAGCATGTTGCCGTCAGTAACTTGGAAGGCAATTCCCTGGCACAGCTCTTCCAGCCCCAGGGGAGCAGCTTGACAAACAGAATTCCAGTGCATGTTTACTTTGACTGGCTGCCTGACTAGGTGTTGCAGGAGGAAGAAGAACTTAGGAAAGAGCTCAGCAAGAGGAACGCGATGGACTAAAGGACCTAAGAACCGGAAGTCTTGCAGAGCTGGGAGATGCCGGAACACTGCCAGACTCCAGACAGTAAGAGATGAGATTTTAAAAGCACTAGGGTAACAAGGATCAATGGTATGTGTGGTTTTGAACAGAGTGACTCGGGTTTGTAGTGAAGATCCTTCCTGCTCGAGCCTGACAACTTCAAGGAAGACTTCTCAGATGAGAGATACAGGGAGGCCTGGGGCTAAATTAGCAAAGAAGTGCATCCAACCGGAGTCAAATAGGAACCAGATTTCTATCTCGGGAAAGAAGATGCCCGGAAGAAACCTGGTTTTTGGAATCACTGCAGGAGCGGTTCTCGTCACTGTGCCCTGCACTGTACCGTGACTTGGGCAAGAAACAAGCTTGCCTTGTGTTTCAGCGCTGAGGTACTAGGGCTCCCTGTTACAAGAGCTGCTGTTCCTTGTCTTTACAAAGAGGTGGCCCAGTCGAGGAGAGGAGAAAGCTGCATTCTCCTCCTGGTCTGAAAACCTACTCTGGGCTTTGCTCCAAGCTGGCCTCCTACTGATTTCTTTAGCTGCACTTGAGGTACATAGTTTGGTTGTCACTGTGACTCATCAGCCTGAGGCCTTATGAGGGGGGGCAGCCAATTGTCTGATTTCTGCAGCTTTACAGGAGTTTGGAAGCCCACCCGCTCACCCCAAGGTGTGGGGAAGCCAGCAGAGCCAAGGACAATCTGGAGATGTCCATCTGTCCCAAGGTAGCAAACTGGGCTTTCCAGGACGGGATCAGTGGTGTACGATTTAATTGGGGTTGGAATATAAACCATCAAATCTGAGAGCTGGAAGTGAAAGGACAGCCGCCCTGGGGGACCCTGCCGCCAGAACTCCACGCAGTGCCCCTGCAGCTCCCAGCCAAAGAAGCTCACTGCTGTCATGAGCAGCCACCAGACTGGCGTGGTCTCGGACGGTGGCGACTGACACTGGAAGGGCTTCCTCTTGTCAAATGCAGCTCTACTTCTCCATAAAAGCTAATCTCTGAAGGGGACCAAGTGACCTGTATGGCCGGAAGCCCAAGGTTATGTGCCCCATACCGTCAGGAACAGCCTCTCTTGGGCTGATGGCCAAGACATGCAAGTCAAGGGCAGAACACACATCCAAAAACAAAAACAAAACCCGGAGCGGCCGTCACATAGCCAGCATGCTCGGTTATGACGGATGCTCGGCTCAGGGGACACCTACCTGCCCGGCTTCCAGCTCCTGTTTCCCTGGGCCGTGCGAGCCTGGATTCTGATCGAAACCTATTTGTGTTAATTTGTTTATCTGTTTTCCCTCCCAGGATTGCTGTCTTCTTTAATATACGCTTGCTCTGATGAGCCAGAAGGTCTCCAGGTTTTATTTGCTTGCACTGAAATCATCAAGCCTTCTACTGAACTCTCTGAAACCAGCACATTAGTGGTTCCTCAACCTGACTGTCCATCGGAGCACCTGGGGAGACTCTGAAAAATACAGATTCAGGGGCCCCATCCCAGACCCTTAGAACCGAAATCTCAGTGGGCGATGCCTGGAGCCCTTCCTCTCCTCTGCTGATGAGCTGTGGTAGGGAGTCACACAATAGCCCATCAAACGGAGATGACAACTCGGCCTGCCTCCCACCCCATCTCCAGCCTTCTGTGGGCCGCGTGTTCCCCGGCCCCCACCCATCCCTCAGAATAAAGGAGACAGTGATCTGCAACAAGGGCATGTTCAAATTTTTTTTTTTAAACACAGAATAAGGATCAGGTTAATCACAGTGAATGTTTACAAAAGGCGATGTGGTACTATGACTTAAGTCTGTCTCATGAGTGTCACTTATGATACTATATAAACCGAAAGAAAAGTTTAAATTAGTAAACTTTGAATTAGTAAGCTCACCAGAGAACTTGGAAAACAAATGCAACGTAAGAGAAAAAAACGTGTACATAGAAGTGTTAATTGCTGGCTAGGATGTAAGTAAGCAACAGCAGCAGGAAACACTGGAGCAACAGATTACAAGTCTTCAACAATCACAGGATGTCCATTCCTCACATGAACACCGATGAAATGCTCAGTGTACAAACTCTAGTAACCTGGAATGCTAAGCGTAAAATTAGAACCTAGAACTGGAAGTGCAGACGTCTACTTCCAGTAACGATGGGTTAGAAAATAAGGCCAAACTTCCTTTTGAAAAGAACAAGCTGGACAAAGTTCAGAGATACTCTTCGTAAGCATTAAAGATAACCAGAGTAATGAAGAATTACCAGAACGAGATTCAGCAGAAATAGAAACCCAGAGTGGAGCTTCTGTGAGTATCTTTGCCTGGGGTCATTCACCAATCAGAGAAAAGCTTTCAAGGCTGTGCAGGAGTTTTGTCAACTCAGCAGGCTGCTGGCGACCAAGGTGCAGGTTTGGAGCCTGCCAGAGATGAAGTTTCAGGCTAGGAAATGTGCACTTCAGCCTGACAACTACACATATTTGTGTCCCAGCGGCAAGGGTCACTTGCACATAAACTAGCTCTCCCCCTAATTGCAAACAGGTTTTAAGTCACAGGGGTGCCCAGACCACCTTCTCGTGGTCTGGAACTGGATATTAGAAACTTCCGGAACACGCCTGGAAAAGCACGTGAAACCTGTGTTGGAGGAAGACAAGATATTGCTAGGTTTCAAGTTATCCAAGTCAACCTGTAAAAAGCAAAGTCCGTGGCTTCGGTAGCAGTCAAGGTGGCTGGTTAGCATTCTACTCCTGTGCAGCAAATTACCACAAACTGCACCCGTTCATTAACTCACAGTTTTGTAGATCAGGGGTCGGAGTGGGCTGAGCAAGCAAGGTTCTCTGGTTAGAGTCTCACAAAGCTGAAGTCAAGCCTTATGCTCAGCTGGAAAATCTGGGGAAGAAGCAGCTTCCAAGATCATTCAGGTTGCTGTCAGAACCCAGTGTTGCGTGGTTTTAGGAGTAAGGTTCCCGTTTTCTTGCTGGATGTCAGCTGGGGGCTGCTTTCAGCTATCGAAGGCCACTCTCAGTTTCTTTCTACATGAGCCTCCATCTTCAAAGCTCGAAAAAGAGTATCAAATCATCCTCATGCTGCAAATCTCTCTGACTCCTCTTCCGCTACCTGCCAGAGAAAACTCTCTGCATCTAAAAGGCTGCCATAATTAGATTAGGCCCACCCAGACAATCCCCTTTTTGAATGAACTCAATGTCAACTAATTAGCTGTCTTAATAGCATCTCACAATGTAACATAACATGATCACTGGCGGGATAGCTTGTATTTATAGCCCTGGGGATTAGAGCAGAAAACCTTTGGGGTCGGGTTGCATTTTAGAATGACACTCCCACAATGGAGCAAGCCCACGGCAGCACATCAAGCACTGGACAAAACGCCTGATGATCTGAAAAGTAACAAAGACAGATGGGAGAGGGAACACGACGTTTTTGTAAATAACCCATACAGGGAAAGCAAAAGAGGGCTTGCAGTCTAAACTCAGGTGCATTGCCTGCTGAAACAACAAAGCCAACATTTTCCCAGAAGACTTTGAAAGAATCTCGTAACATAATACTCCAAATGTCCTGGATGCATCAAAAATTGTACAAGGGATGCAAATAACCAGAAAAACATAAGCAACTCTGAAGGAAAAGGGCGGTCAACATCTCCCAATCCTGACATGATCAAGCGCTGTAAGTATTAAAGACTTTAAGGCAGCTGTTCTGACCATGCTCTAAGGAGGAAGGACAAACACTGTTGAAATGAATGCAATACTAGATATTCTCAGCATAGAACTAGAAGCTACGAAATAAACCCAAGGAAACTTTTACAACTGAACAATATAACAACAAAAGCAACACTTCCCCGAGGCGAATCAACACCAGAATGCAGAGGACAGAAGAGCCAGTGACCTTGAAGACAGGTCAGTAAAACTCTTCCATTTTGAACAACAGAGAGAAACCCCACGGGGAGAAATGAAGAATTCTGTTTTTGGTAATGTGGAGCAGACATACTTTTACCCTATTCCACTCAATAAATGTGACAGATATTTCTGACCTGAAGAAGCTGGTAACCTGAAAATACCAATAGCCACAGCCGGGAAAAAGGGGCCAGTGAAAACCTGCTCCCTCTATCAAAGGCTCAGGACGAAGGCAGCTCAGCAAGACAGAAAACTTTAGACAATAATCGCTGTATTCCAGTCAGATGCTGTGACTCACCTACTCCCCTACATACAAAGGCTAGATAGAGAGGCTAGATTTCCACCCTCAGCAGGCTGTAATGAGGCATCCCAGCAGCCTCTAGTGCTGAATGGGTTGGTATCAGAAAAGGCACTTTCATCTCCTCCGTGCACAAGCAGTAACAAGCAGTGTGAGCAGAGTCTACATGGGGTTCTAGACTTCCACCGCAACCCAGCAGTTGTTCGTCACTCATCTCCTTCCCCATGGGGCTGGTCTCAGAGAGACCTAGTGGAGATTCAGGACTTTCACCACCTCCCAGTAGCGATGACTCCACCCCTCCCCATGAGGTGTCAGCAGAGACCCTCGTATGCACAGAGGTACCAGGGGAGGTCTCCTGAGGAGCTGGATCTCTACTCCCACCCAGCAGTAATGAGGAGTCCTCACATTCAATAATCACATAAAGGTAAATGGCCTAAATGCACCCATTAAAAGAGAGAGACTGTCAGAGTGCATTTAAAAGCCTGACTAAGGCATATACTGTCTAAAAGAAAATTGAAAATAAGAGCATGGGAAAATGTATGTTATGCAAACAATCACAAGAAAGCAGGAGAGGTTCTATTAATAGACGGTAAAAGAGACTTCGGGAAAGAAAATCACTGGATACTGAATATAATAACACAGGGCCAGCCTGCTAAAAAGACACAGCAATTCCAAGTGTGTGCACACCGGACCACAGAGCTGCACAGCATGTCCTATACTAACAGGGCAGCAATGATCCGAACCACTGCATATTTGTTACAGAAACCACTGGGGGCCAGGAGCAGTGACTCACACCTGTAATCCCAGCATTTTGGGAGGCCAAGGTAGGTGGATCACCTGAGGTCAGGAAACATGGCGAAACCGCATTTCTACTAAAAATACACATACGCGCGCGCACACACACACACACACACACACGCACACACAAGATAGCCAGGTGTGGTGGCAGGCATCTGTAATCCCAGCTGCTTGGCTGGCTGAGGCAGGAGAATCACTTGAGCCTGGGAGGTGAAGGTTACAGTGAGCTGAAGCTGTGCCATTGCACTTTAGCCTGGGTGACAAGGACAAAACTCTGACAAAAATAATAAAGGAAGAAAGAGGAGGAGGAGGAGGAGGAGAAGAAGGAAAAGAAACAATAGCCTCCACCAGGCCAGTTGACAGTGAAATAACTTTTTTTTTTTTTGAGACAGGGTTTCACTCTGCTGCCCAGGCTGGAGCACAATGGTGTGACCAGGTCTCACTGCAGGCCTGACTTCCCAGGCTCAAGTGGTCCTCCCACGTCAGCTTCCCAAATAGCTGGGACTACAGGCCTGGACCACACCTGGCTATTTAAAAAAATTTTTTTTGTAGAGATGGGCCCTCACCATGTTGCCGAGGCTGGTCTCAAACTCCGGGACTGAAGCAATCCTCTCACTTCGGCCTCTCAAAGTGCTGAGATTACAGGCGTGAATATTCATGAACATTTATGAATATTCACACACATTCATACATGAATATTCACACACATTCATATTCATGAATATTCACACCTGTGATCTCAGCACTGTGAGAGGCCAAGGTGAGAAAACATTTTTAAAGCATGGGAAGAAAGCAGCTGTAAACTCAGACTGTCATAGTCAGTGAACACTTGCTTCACGTAGAAACTTGGGATACAGACATTCTCAAGGAAAGGAACACTATGCAAACTCATCATCGTTGGAGCTGCTTTAAAAGCAGGACTAGAGGGAGATCTTAGGTTGGAAAGAGAGTGAAAACAGAGGCAAGCACAGAACTTCAGGAATGAAAGACAGCAACAGGAATGATCAACAGTTGGATAAATACATCAGATTATTTTTTGCCTCTTTAGTTTTTTTTTAATGTGCATGACTGTTGACAGCAAAAGTTAGAACACTGTCTGATGGGTTTTAAGGTAGGCGGATCTAATAAATTTAATAATTGCAACATTTGGAGGTGGTGTGATGTAATCTATATCACTGTGAGGTTGCTATGTTTTCCTTTAAGTAGTGCAATTTCAACTCTCAGTATCCTGAGAAAAGTTAAGTATGCATATTGCCATGCCCACAGCAACCTGTAAAGGAACTACAAGAAGAGATACAGCCAAACGTCGATCAATTAAAACAGAATGCCGAAAGCAATTGGAGTACAACTAGCAGGATAGCAGGTTTCAATTAAACCTCATTCATGATCACGTCATGTGAAAGTGGTATAAACACAAAATTAAAGACATTCATTTTCAGACGGGATTTTTTAAAAACCAATTAAATGCTGTTTACAAGAAACCCAACCTCAACTATAAAATATAGAGTTGTTAAAAGTAATGTCGGGGGAAAACATATCATGTAAAATCCAAGTGAAAGAAAACTGGAAAGGCTAAGTTAATAGCAGATGCAGTAAAATTCAGAGCAAAGGCTACTATCAAGAATAAAGGGTGCTTTTCCACGTCGATAAAAGAGACAGTGCAACAAGGACCCAGTACAATTCCAGAAGCGCATTTACCTAAAAATGAAGCTTCAAAAATTGAGCAAAAAGCTGATAGAACTGAAGCGAGAAACAGGTCAACGCACAATTATAGTTAGAAAGCTTATACTTCTCTTTTAGTGATTAACGGAATGAGTCACAGAAAATCAGCAAGACTGTAAAAGTGGTGAAGCAGTTTATCAACAGTTTATTCATCCATTTTACATACACAGACGTTCCAACAGACAACAGCATAATACATACTCTTTTCAAGTTCAAATTGAACTTTCACCAGCATAGACCTCATTCTGGGCCATAAAATAAACATTGGCACATTTAAAATAATTAAAGTCATCTAAAATATGTTCTCTGACCCTAATAAAGGTAAGCCAGAAATCAATAACAGAACAATATCTAGAAAAATCCCAAATAATTTGGAAGTTAAAGAATACAATTTTACATGAACCATGGGCCAAAGACAAACGCACAAAGGAAGCTCTTAGAACTGAACTGAGATAAGTGAATTTTACAGTATTTAACCTACATCTCAAAAAAAATCTGACTTAAAAAACACCCTTTCTGCTTTCTTATATACTCTGTCTAGCATTCAATCAGAACCCTCCAAGCATGTCAAAAAGCTAAGATTAAAAAGAACAGAAAACAGAAGATAAAATCCACAGGCCACTGGGGTATTTAAAATGTCTTTAAAAACAACTCTGACTGGTATGTTGAAGAAAATGGAAGATGAGGTAAAAAATAGGTGAACAAGTGGTAAAGTGGAGTTGAGCATTGGAATCTACACTGGCAATTCTACAACTGAAATTAATCACTCAATAGATGGGTTTCCATTTATAAGCAAATGAGATACAGCTACAAACATTACTAGTGAACTGGAATATAGGTCAGACGAAAATATCCAGACTGAACATGGAGAGGAAAGAATAAAATACAGAAGCTAGCAGAAGAGACATATGGGACATGAAAAAACCTTGACCATAGGTGTAACTGAAGTATTTGAAAGAGAAGAGGACCTACAATCCCAGCACTTTGGGAGGCCGAGGCGGGTGGATCACGAGGTCAAGAGATCGAGACCATCCTGGTCAACAAGGTGAAACCCCGTCTCTATTAAAAATACAAAAATTAGCTGGGCATGGTGGCGCGTGCCTGTAATCCCAGCTACTCAGGAGGCTGGGGCAGGAGAATTGCTTGAACCCGGGAGGCGGAGGTTGCGGTGAGCCGAGATAGCGCCATTGCACTCCAGCCTGGGTAACAAGAGCGAAACTCTGTCTCAAAAAAAGAATTAAAAAAAAAAAAAAAAAAAAGGAAGAGACGAGGAAGTAGAGTAATGGCGATATTTAAGAGATAATGGCTAGCATTTTTCAAAACTCATGAAAGACATTAAGTCATAGATTCTATGAACCCCAAACAAGACAAATTCAGAGAAATTCTCATCCAGGTGCCTTATAGTAAAACTATCAAGGCAAGGGAAAAAAATCTTATAAATTTATTTTTTGAAAAAGTCATATTACCTTCAGAGGAGCAACAAGACTTTCAGGTAGCTTTTCAGCTAAAATAACTAAATCTGGAAGTACTGGATATCCATATTTACAGGGCTGAAAGAAACTAATTGGCAATGTAGAAGTCTGCACCTATTAAAAAAGAGGCAAAATAAAGATGTTTTCAGATATTGAACATGGACAGAAGTTATCTTCAGCAGACTTTCATCAAAAAAATATATGAGGCTGGACACAGTGCCTCACACCTGTAATCCCAGAACTTTGGGAGGCTGAGGCAGGTGGATCACTTGAGGTCAGGAGTTCAAGATCAGCCTGGCTAACATGTTGAAACCCCATCTCTACCAAAAAATAGAAAAATTAGCCCAGGGTGGTGGTGTGCCCCTGTAGTCCCAGCTACAGGTGGGAGAATCGCTTGAGCTAAAGAGGTGGAGGCTGCAGTGAGCTGAGATCGTGCCACTGCACGCCAGCTTCAGGGACAGAGTGAGACCCTGTTTCAAAAATAAAAATAAAAAACATATATGAAAAGGAGTTTGTCAGGTAGCAAGAAGATAATCTCAGACCAAAAAAAAAAAAAAGAAGGAATAAAGGACAACATAAAGTGTAAACTGTGCTAAAGATGAATACTGACTGCACAGAACAATACCAGCAGCCATTTCTTGCAGGGCTCTAAACACATCTGTCGTAGAATGAGCAACGATGGCATGAAAAGCAGAGGGAGTTAATGTAGCTAAAGGTGTTTAGAACTCTTCATTGGTAAAGCGGTAGAGGGAATAACTTATAGCACATCCTAAAAAATCCAGGCTATCTATTGCAATCCCAAGCACAAACACCAAAAGAGCAGGAAAAGAATGAACAAGTTATAAGCTGATAGAGCAGGTGACGGGGTAATAAAAACATTCAATGAAGATAAACGAAGGTGAGCAAGGAGAGGAAAAGGGGCAGAAGCAGCACCGTGTGGATGTCCTCCAATGCTGAAATGCCGCTGGAAGGGGTCACACCTAAACTCCCACTGGGAGACCCCACGACCGGGGCGAAGAGCACCGCCCCGGAGGAGGAGGGTTTGCTGTCTTCTCACCCATTCAGTTTCATCCCTTAGATCACCAACGCCGGCTCAGTGCTGCTGATGGGAGTTGGGGCGTGGAGGAGATGCTGTTGGGAAAAGACGCTTCATCGCTTCATAAGCTTGCTTTGCTTCTTTTTTCTTTGACGGTGTCTTGCTCTGTTGCCCAGGCTGGAGTTCAGCGGCACGATCTCAGCTCACTGCAACTTCTGCCTCCTGGGTTCAAGCGATTTCTGGCTAATTTTTGTATTTTTAGTAGAGACGAAGTTTCACCATGTTTGCTAGGTTGATCTCAAACTCCCAACCTCAGGTGATCCACCTGCCTCGGCCTCCCAAAGTGCTAGGATTATAGGCGTGAGCCGCCACATCCGGCCTAATTTGCTTCTTAAAATTAGCGTTGAGTTTCTGAAGTCTGCAAATTCAAAAACTCAATTCACCCTGAATATTTTAAGTTTGGCTTACAGTTGTTGTTTTTCTATTTATAAGACCTGCAAATCTGAAGAGTCACCTTTTAAGAGCTTTTGGATACCATAAATTTAGTTCTTTAAATACCTTCAAACATTTTAAATTGCAATAAGAAGTGAATACATTCTAATTTCCCCTTCGGCATTTCAGTAGTCTAATGAGAAAACCTCCTCAGCATTAATTCATCTCATGAAATCTAATAATTTAACCTAGAAATGCAATGAGCCCAAAGTCTCTTAAATACTCCAGTACTGTGTACAAATACACTAAGATTTCCCTGTACCATTACAAGATGATGTCCATTGGTTGATTCCACATTTTAAATTGGATCTGTGAGATTCTTCGTAATAGGTCAAATTCTTTAAACATTATAAGACTGTGAAAAATCAAACCTGTCCAGATTCCTTAATACAGAAGGCATATTCTGGCCAGGCACACTGTTTCACGCCTGTAATCCCAGCACTTTGGGAGGCTGAGACAGGTGGATCCCTTAAGGTCAGGAGTTCAAGACCAGCCTGGTCAACATGACGAAACTCCATCTCTACTGAAAATACAAAAAAATTGCTGGGCATGGTGGTGTGTGCCTGTGATCCCAGCTACTTGGGAGGCTGAAGCCTGAGAATTTCTTGAACCCAGGAGGTGGAGGTTGCAGTGAGCTGAGATCACACCACTGCACCCCAGCCTGGGTGACATAGTAAAACTGTCTCCAAAAGAGGGCATATTTCTTTGGCTATTTATATCTCTATTTAACTCGAAATCTCCCTAGGTTGTAAAAATGCTACGAATGTCCTATCCCAGTAGTAGAGTTTATGATGGGCTAGAGGTTATGGCAGGGCGTGGTCTGTTTTGCCCCCAGAGGACTCCAAGGACCTCTCCTCACAGTACTGAGTTGAGAACTTTGGACATTAGGGGAGGATGGGCCTGCAGCTCATGTCCGGGATCTGAGCGTGTGCAGTTTCTCTGTAAGCAGTTTTAAAACTGTGGAACATAACATGTGCCCAAAAGGGCATAGAACCAAAGTACAGCTGAATTTTTTTCACTAGTTCACAAACATTCTTAGAATCACCACCTGGGTCAAGAAACAGAACATTGCCAGAACCCAAAAGGCCTGTCCCTGTCCCTTCCCAGTGACCACGCCATCCCACCCTGAAACGCAATCACTTTCTTACCTTTTTCCTGTATACGTCACCCCTAAATATGCATCCAGAATACTATCAGCTACTTTTGCTTTTGAAAAACTTTACCTACCATGGAATCCACAGCACATACCCTCTTGAACTGGCTCTGTAGCCGTGTACGCCTTCTGTTTATTCGGGGTTTTTTGAGACAGTTTTGCTGCATCACCCAGGCTGGGGTACAGGGGCGCGATCTCAGCTCACGGCAACCTCCGCCTCCTGGGTTCAGTATCCACAGCACACACCCTCTCGAATCGGCTCCTTTTGCTGCCGTGTTTGTGAGACTCACGCTCCGTGTACGTAGGTGTCGCTGTGTCATTGTCGTGGCTGTATGGCGTTCTACCGAACGGCTATCCTTGTGTCTTAAAAAATCCATTCTCTTCCTGACGGGCATTTGGGCTGATTCCAGTTTGGTGCTGTGGTGAGTATTTGGTTATAAAGACTTCTGGCCACGCCCCTGATACACGTGACGGCCACTTCCAGGCCATGAGGTGGAACTGGCAGGTTACAGGCCTGTGTGTCTTCTGCTCCAACAGCCGACACCAAGCGGTTTTCCAGACGGGGTACATCAATTCGCATTGCTGCTAGCAGTGTATGCAGTCCCCTCCCACGGTCACCTCTGACGCTTGGTGCTGTCAGTCCTTCTGACTTCCAAGGCTCAGACGGGAGTGCCACGGAGGCTCCTGTGGGTGCTGGTTTGCATTTCTTCGGTCAGCGGAAGCGGGGCACCTTCTGGTAACTGCACCGCTGCCTGGCACGTCATCTTCCGTGCAGCGTCTGTTCCTATCGCATACCTTTGTTTTAACCGAGCTGCTCCAATTCTTTTATTGATTGCAGGAATTCTTTCAGACGCGAGCGTGTGATTTATTCATTTTTGCCTAGGGCGTAGTAGGCAGAATGATTCCTGCCCCCACCACGGCCCTGCCAAAGATGCCCTGCCCCAATACTCAAAAAGCCAGAGCCTGCAAATACCTGGATGTGGTTAAAGATACAGGCCTGGAGATGGGGGAGGATCCCAGATGATCCAGGTGGGCCTAGTCTAATCCCGTGAGACTCAGGAGGGTCAGAGAGGTGCAGTGCTGCCGGGTTGAGGGTTGGGGGAAGGAGTCCCAGCCCAGGAACCCCAGTGACCCCTGAGGGCTGGAAAAGGCAAGGAAGCAGGTTCTCTCCCAGAGGCCCAGAAGAAGCCTGCACTGCGGAGTCCTGCCTGCTGGCCCAGCAAGGCCCTGGGACTCCAGACATGCCAGGGTGACGCGTCCCTGCTGTTTTAGCCATTCCATTTGTGGTGACTGGTTGCATCGACAGCAGAAGCTGAAGACATGCGTGCCGCACAGCGACTCTGCCCTCTGGCCTTCCTTTGGTCCTCTCAGTGTCCTTTGGCAAGTGGGATCTCTCGATTTGAACGGGGTCATGCTTGCCACCTTCCCTTTGCTGCTTCTGAGGTCCTGGTTGGGAAATCTCCCCCGGCCTGGGAGCAGGAGAAGCCCCTTCTCCACCATCTCTGAGAAGCCTTGTGTAGCGTTTTGCTCTGAGGTCAGCAGTCCCCGCAGCTGAGGTCTGTGAGTGGGAGGAAGGCCACTTCGGAAACTTCTCTGAGTGCTGGCTGACCAGGAGCTCTCTTCCTGGGCTGAGTGCTCAGCGTTTCTCTCTTCTCAGCAGCAGCCAGCTGAAAGCAGGAACTCTGCCAAGGTGGGAAGCAGGAGAGTTCCCACTACACCTTCCCCCTTTTTAAAGGGTGTTTCCTGGACCCCGAAGTGATCTTTCTCAAGAAGCATGAAGTGCTGTGAGTGACGCTTGAGGGGATGAGGGAGGCTTGTGGGTGGAGGTGAGGACCACCCTGTGTCAATTACCGGAGGTTGAAAATCCTTGCAAAAGTCACTCAACCTCCCTGAACATCAGTCACGCCGTCTGCTAAGTGAGGATCCTGACTCTTCCCGACTCACCAAATTCCAGGGAAACATCTGTCACGCAACAGACGCAGGAAAGTGATCAAAACCACTGGCGCTTAAGAAACACACATTTAAAGTGGAAAAACTTGTCTGTCCCACAACAAACATACTGAGACACATAATTTTCCCTCGGGTGAGGTCGTGGGTATGTGGGGCAGGTTGACCAGGCTGGGGCAAAGGGGCCGCTGTGGGCGTCATGGGAGTGAGACTGGCTGGGGAAATGGGGTGACTGCCACACCGCAGCAGTTGTGGGTGCGGCCTCCCCCGGCAGGTGCGTGCGGAGGGTCCTGGCCCAGCGAGGCGGGCCGCACCTTCATCTCCGACACCTCGCAGCTGCAGCCCTTCCCCGCTTTCCAGTTGATGCCGTGAGCAAAGCTCTCGTGGGGTTCCCCGAGGTAGAGACTGTTCAGGTTTGAAGCACGGCAGCTGCTGAACCACCAGGCTCCCTGGAACTGCACAGCACAACTTGAAGGATCCAAATCATTGTCTTGGTCTTTGGTGGAGAAGAACTGGTTGTTGTGGCCTGAGAGAGAATCACCTGCTCACAAAAAACGTGGGTTTTGCAGATGTTAGGAAAAGCCGTGCCACCGTGAGACCCTCACCGCGTCCTGCCTCTGAGCAGAGCCAGCCTCACTTCAGAGATGCACCAGCCACGGTCAAGGTGTGCGAACCACCCCCCGCCCCCAGGCCATGGAGGAAGAAGCAGGAGGGAACCTCTGGCAGGCTGGGCTGGAAACTCCTGTCCCCAGCCTGGGACAATGACCTGCTTCCTCCAGGTTTTCTCTCTTGGAATGACCTCCCTCCTCAGCCTGCACCACTCCTTTGGTCTCTCCCCACGTCCCCTGGGGCCCTGGTGGCTCTTGGCAGGTGCAGTTCGGCCCTCATCACCTGGGGGCCCCTCCTCTGTCTCAAGCCCCAAGCCCAAAGCTCATCCCCGGCTCCTACAGCTGAGAAGTGTCACCCCCTGAGCCTCGGCTTTACCACCTGCAAAATGGGGGTAACATTCCCTGCCCTACCCCCTTCCTTGGAGGTCATGTGTGAGAGCCTGCCTGTGAAATGACTGGCCGGATCCCCAACGCTGCCATTTCCAAGGATCCCCCGGGACGGCCTTGTTCCATGTAGCAGTTAGTTACACGGGCTTCCTGCTACGTAAATTCCCAGCCCCTTTCATGAAAGAACGTACACTGGGACTTCCCCAGGCAGATGCCCTGTGGGAAATGCCCACCGAATCACGCAGCCAGAGACTCCTTTTAGTAAAGAACGTCCCACAAGGCTGGTGTTCCATGGAAGGCAGTTTGGGAAACAGCTCTAAGGCACCCATGAGAAAAGGACATCATCTTCCAGGGTTTCGCAGTGACGCTGGGGGGTCACGTCAGCCCTGCCCAGACAGCTCACTGTGCAGCAGACATTGCCTTTGGAAGGCCAGCCGCTGTGTCCTGAGAGCCCCACGCTGCCCAGAGACACAGACGCTAGTGTCTGCTCCACAGATGGAGAAATGGGATTCAGGGAAGGGGGGACCCAAGGTCACCGGGGGAGACAGGGCCAGGTTCTCTCTGCTTCCCAGCTCCCACTCAGGCCACCCGGCCCCAAGCAGACACTCGCCTGCACTGCCCCCGACAAAGATTCCCAGGGCCAGCCTGTACTTCTCTGCCTCCCGGCCACCTTGAATGAGCTGTGCTTAGCAAACTGGCAGTAGCCTGGAAGTCCACCGGGTCGACACGGAGCTCGCCTCTCCCTGTTGGAAAAAGACGTTAAGGTCCCGGCCTTTTAGATCTTTCTGTCGCCAGGCACGAGAGATGGGGATGGGTAAATTCTTAGGGGATGTCTGAACGTGGCGTCCAGGAGAAAAGTCAGCTGGGAATGTCTGGGAGCCGCTGGCTGCTTCCAGGCCCGTGGGAGCGGCTTTCTGTTTCTAAACAGCTTCCCTTTATTTCGGAGGGCTGCCCCCGTCCACTGCTGGTGTTAATATTGAGTGGAGCGGAGCATTCTTTGATTTTGAAAATGTGCCTTCTCCTTCCAAGGGTGGGTGAGCCCCTATCGCAGCGGTGGGAGAAGCTATCCTTGTGGTCTCTCTTGCAGGCATTTGAGGGACCTGAGTGGATGCCTTCAGTCATGGGGCCGTGGGCAGAGAGAGAATGCCCCAGAAATGTTACGGGCTGCCTCGGGACCAGTTGAGAAGCTCATCCCTGCCCCGGAGGGTTAGGACCGAGGCCCTCTCACTCACGTGAGTGGAGCTGCAGGGGGCCTGCCGAGGCGCGGGCTGGAAGAGGCAAGACTGTGCTCTCCGTGGGACTAAGATGCCAGCGTCAGAGGCAGACCCACAGCTGGAGATGGGGGAAGGCCACCCTAAGCCTCGGTGGTCTCTCTCTTGCTTCCCACTCTCAGGGTCTAAGGTGCCGGTGGGGCCGAGACCAGAAGAGGCTTCAGCCCAGAGCCCCAACCCTCTCCTGTCCCTATGCTGCCAGAGCCAGCGGCAGGGGACGCAGCCTTCCGTGGTCCCAGTGCCACCCTGCGTGTGCTCAGGGCCCAATGCCCTGTGGGCCAAGAGGCGCCTATGTTCCAGGCGGCCCAGGCCTAAGGGACAGGGGCACCTCCCTTCAGGGCCCCCAACCCCGGCAGCCTTACCCCCGGCGGTCAGGGCGTGGATGTTGTCATTCCCCAGCCAGAACTAAAGGCAAAGTGCAGATAGCCGTGATACTCTTGAGCAAGAAAAAAGAAGGGCGACTCGCTCTCAGCGATGCCCGCAGTTGCTATTAAGCGGTAGTGATGGAGACAGCGTGGTGCTGGCTTAGGTGTACTCAGCAAAGCAAGGGAACTGAGTGGGGAGTCCAGAAACAAATCCAGGCACCTACGGACCCTTGATTTATGACGCGGGGGCTCTGCAGAGCCATAGTGAAAGAATACGCTGTCAATGAGTGGCCAAACTACTGGATATTCATATGGAAAAACAAGAAGTGACACTTGGCTTTTATCAGACGAAAAAGTATCCATGTGGGGAGAACGGCAGACCCGGATGTGAAAGGTCAAACAGCAGCTTTAGATCATATCACAAGAGCCGGAAAGCCTTGCAGGTATTTTACATAGGATGGAAAAGCACAAACCAGAAAGGAAAAATCAAAAAATGGATCATGAAAGTAACGTTATTTCTTTTTCAAAATACACCACCGCGAGAGGGAGAAGACAAGCCACAGAGAAGGTGGAGCGATTTCATCGCGCAGAAGCGACGGGAGGCTGGTATCCAGGATAAAGGGTTTCTATAAATCAGCAGTGTTGTAGAAAGTGGGGAAGTGACTTCAACAGACACATATAAAACAGAATATCTGGTAGATGATGGAGTATGAAAACATGCTCAACTTCATAACTAATCCAAGAAATGAAAACTTAAACCTCACGAGCTAACCGCATGCTCTACATTGTTTCAAAACAGCAGACTGGACAAGGTTTTGGTGAGGATGTGTCGGAAACCTTGGTAGAAGCACTTTGGAAAACTGTCATTATTCCCAACAATTCCCTATGACCAGCATATTCCATAACCAGTGATACTCAGCTCCGTTCGACTCAACAGAAAGGTGTGCCCAGCTGCAGAGCAGACGTGTGTGAAAATGTCCAATCCCACGCTGGAGGTAACCCACACATCCATCTGCAGCAGAATGGGCCCATCAGCGGAGGTTCGTTCACACCGGAGCATCCTGCAGAGCCGTAAAAAGATCGATTCCAGCTTCACACAAAAGCGTTGATGAACTCCATAAGCACACAGAGCACACAGGCGCCAGCACTAAGGAATGCATGCTGTATAGAATGTGAAGGTGGGCAGAGCTGACAGCGGTGTGAAGGAATGCACGCTCAGTGGCAACACGGAGAGGAAGGTCATGCCAGTCGGATGACTGCTTCCTTAGATGGGGGAGCCTTTAACCTGGAAGGGGCATGGGGGGCTGGCGATGGGCTGTGGCTTCACCTGGGTGGCGCGTGTTGAGTTTACACACTCTGGTGAATGGGGGTTACCTTTCACTTAAAAGAAGCAGCATAAATAAACAATTTAAATAAAATAAACAGAACACATAAGGGCCACCATCGTCCTTTATTGCCCCGACCACAAGCTGCAGACCAGCTGTCTCTGGGAGGCTTGGGGATGTTGAGGGGCTGCTGGTTCGCTTCCCTGTTCCTGCTCTGGCTTCTGGGTGTTGCTCCGCTTGCTGGGTCTGCAGCCTGAGATGAGCTTTGGAAGGATACAGAGGGAGAGGACAGCCAGTGAGGCTGGTCAGAGGGGGGCCGGTCAGAGTGGACAGAGGGAGTTCCTTTCCCCTGGGTCATGCCCACCCCCCGAGGGGTGCCAACCCCATGGGTCAGCAAGGCAGAACCTCTCGCACTGTAAAATGCGACAGTTTATGATGAACAAAATGAAAACATAATATAGCTAAAAGCCTGGCTGCCCAAGCCCAGGAAGGGTCCTTCTGGATGAAAGTCACAGGCTGTGTGTCAATCATGGGATGACGCCCTCACCACACCCTTCCCCCTGAGATTACAGCCAGGGCAGCCAGCGGGCCCTGCTCCACCCCCTCCTGGGGTTGGTCATCCCCAGGACAGCCTCTGTGGCCGCCTCACCCTCCTCTCCAGGGGGCCTGTGGGTCCTTGATGTTTCTGGTTTTTGTTTTGTTGTGTTTTGAGACGGAGCATCACTCTGTCGCCCAGGCTGGAGTGCAACGGCATGATCTTGGCTCACTGAAGCCTCTGCTTCCCAGGTTCAAGTGATTCTCCTGCCTCAGTCCCCTGAGTAGCTGGGATTACAGGCACCTGCCACCACACCTTGCTAATTTTTTGTGTTTTTAGTAGAGACGAGGTTTCGCCATGTTGGCCAGGCTGGTCTCAAATTCCTGGCCTCAGGTGATCTGCCTGCCCCGGCCCCCCAAAGTGCTGGGATTACAGATGTGACCCACTGTGCCCAGCCAGTCCTTGGTGTTTCTGAAATCAAGAAACGTCCTTATAACTGGTTTTTGCTTGCCATGGGGGCACCACACTGTGCTCTCCTGTGGAAGCTCAGGTAACACAGCTGCATTGCCACGTAGTAAGAAGCCCCCTGATCCAGGGTAGGGCTGGCCGCACACCTGCTCTGGGTCCGCACACCCAGGAGCTGCCGGCAGCTGACTGCACAGAGGAGCCCCCTCAGGAGCTTTAGTTTGGGACTCCACAGGTGGAGGAGGGACGGCAGAGACTCAAATGACATTCTCCAAATATCCCCAACAACTGTGGGCAGGACAAAGCTGAGTTCCTGGCTCACTGCAGTGAGGGACAGCGCCAGCTCACAGCGCCTCAGCAGAGCCTCCGAGCAGGAGGGGAAGGAAAGGAAAGAGCTCCTGAGAGCTCCAAGCCTGGTTTAGGGTGGATCTTCAGTGGGGTGGGTCAGGGGATCACCATGTCGTGATTTAGGGTGGGTGCACATAGCACAGCGAGGACCTTGTGATGATGAGGGTTCAAGAGTCCTGGAGCACACGCTGTGGATTCCTGCCAAAGGGTCAGCGGGAAGAGTCTCTTGGTTGCAGAGATTAATCCCACCATCAAGACCTTGAAAGACACAGGGGTGGTGATTCCCACCACATCCCCGTTCACCTGTCCCATTTGGCCCGTGCAGAAGACAGATGGATCTTGGAGAATGACAGTGGATTACCGTGAGCTTAACCAAGTGGTGACTCCAGCTGCAGCTGCTGTACCTTACGTGGTTTCATTGCTTGAACAAATTAACACATCTCCTGGTACCTGCAGCCATGGACTTGGCAAATGCCTTTTTCTCCATTTCTGTCCATAAGGCCCACGAGAAGCAATTTGCCTTCAGGTGGCAAGGCCAGCAATACACCTCCACTGTCCTACCCCGGGGGCATATCACTCTTCAGCTTTGTGTCAGTCTTGTTTGCAGAGATCCTGAATGCTTTTCCCTAACGGACCAACCAGCTATCACAGTGGCCCACTGCATTGATGGCATTATGCTGATGGGATCCAGTGAGCAAGAAGTAGCAAACGGGCTGGACTTACTGGTGAGACGATGGCGTGCCGGGGGATGGGAAATAAATCAGACTAAAATTCAGGGACTTTCTACCTCAGTAGAATTTCTAGGGCTCCAGTGGTGTGGGGCTTGTCAAAATATTTCATCTAAGGTGCAGGCTAAGTTGCTTCATTAGGCCCCTCCTACAACCAAGAAAGAGCCACGTTGCCTAGTGGGCCTATTTGGAATTTTGGAGGCAACATGTTCCTCATTTGGGTGTGTTACTCTGGGCCGTTTATTGCGTGACCAGAAAGGCGGCCAGGTCTGAGTGGCGTCCAGAACAGGAGAAGGCTCTGCATGGGTCCAGCCTGCTGTGCCAGCTGCCCTGACACTTGGGCCACGTGATCCAGCAGACTCAGTGGTGCCTGAGGTGTCAGTGGCAGATAGGGATGAATAGGTGATAGGGATATACAAATAAACCATCACAGTTTTTAACAACTCAGAGAGGTCCATCCACATACCTCTTCCCCAAATTTCTTTGTCCCCAGTTTTCCAATCATGCTGCTTCCAAGTCCCTGGCCATCCAGCCAAACCGCTGGCTCCAGCCCATGAATCAGTGTACAATCACACATCCGGCCGCTTCTCCTTCCAGGCAAAGCGCACAGCCAGGTGCACTGCTCCAAGTTCTGCCGACGGGGATATATAGATAACAGGCATAGCCATAGGTGAATCACAGCAGAGGCAGCTAGGATTTTGGATCTTCTAAAATCCTACCGTCTTCTGCAGAGGTAGAAAGGAGAACTACTCTCCTTTTGCGACAGCGCTTGGCCTGTTACTGGGCTTTGGTGGAAACTGAACGTTTGACTCTGGGTCATGAAGTCACCAGGTGACCTGAACCACTGTCATGAACTGGGTGCTTTCTGACCCATCCAGCCATAAAGTGGGTCATGCACAGCAGCGTTGCATCATCGGATGGAAGTGGCATATATGGGATCAAGCTCCAGCAGGTCCTGAAGGCACAAGTAAGTCACAGGAGGAAGTGGCTCAAATGTCCACAGTCTCCGCTCCTGACACCTACCTTCTCTCCTCACAGCCTGCACTGATGGCCTCATGGGGAGTTGCCTATGATCAGTTGACAGAGGAAGAGAAGACTAGGGGCTGGTTCACAGATGGTTCTGCAGGACACGCAGGCACCACCCGAGAGTGGACAGCTGCAGCACCGCAGCCCCTTTCTAGGACATCCCTGAGGGACAGCGGTGAAGGGAGACCTTCCCAGTCGGCAGAACTTGGAGCAGTGCACCTGGCTGTGCGCTTTGCATGGAAGGAGAAGTGGCCGGATGTGTGATTGTACACTGATTCATGGGCTGGAGCCAGCGGTTTGGCTGGACAGCCAGGGACTTGGAAGCAGCATGATTGGAAAATTGGTGACAAAGAAATTTTGGGAAGAGGTATGTGGAGGGACCTCTCTGAGTTGTCAAAAACTGTGATGATATTTGTATATCTTGTGCATGCTCACCAACAGGCAGCCTCAGCAGAGCAGGGTTTTAATAATCAAGTGGACAGGATGACCCATTCTGTGGACACCACTCAGCCGCTTTTCCCAGCCACCCTTGTCATCACCCAGTGGGCCCATGAGCAAAGTCGTCATGGTGGCAGGGATGGAGGTTACGCATGGGCTCAGCCACATGGACCTCCACTCACCAAGGCTGACCTGGCTACGGCCGCTGCTGAGTGCCCAGCTTGCCAACAGTGGAGACCAGCACTGAGCCTGTCATATTGCACCATTTCCCAGGGTGATCACAGCTACTGGATGGCAGGTTGATTATAATGGACTTCTTCCATCATGGAAAGGGCAGACACTGGAACAGACACTTCAGGTGGGGGGTTGCCTATCCTGTACGCAGTGCTCTGCCAGTCGTGGACTCACGGAATGCCTCATCCACCATGATGGTATCCACACGGCATCGCCTCTGACCATGGCACTCACTTCACAGCTAAAGAAGGGTGGCAGCGGCTCATGCTCACGGAATCCCCTGGTCGTCCCATGTTCCCCGCCATCCTGAAGCAGCTGGATCGATGGAATGGTAAATGGCCTTTCAAGCTCACAATGACACCTCCAATTAGGTAACAATACTTTGCAAGCCTGCAGCAAAGTTCTCCAGAAGGCCGCGTATGTTCTGAATCTGCATCAAATCTATGATACTGTTTTCCCACATCCCGGATTCATGGGCCCAGTAGTCAAGCGGTGGAAGTGGAAGTGGCACCACCCACCGCCACCCCTGGCGATCCACTGGCAACATTTTTGCTTTCTGTCCCGGCAACATTATGATCTGCTGGCCTAGGGGTCTTAGTTCCAGAAGGACGAACGCTGCCACCAGGAGAAGCCACAGTGATTCCGTTAAACTGGAAGTTAAGATTGCCACCTGGCCACTTGGGGTCCCCCTACCTCTAAGTCAACAGGCTCAGGGAGTCACCGTGTTGGCCGGGGTGACTGACCCGGACATTTAAGATGAAGTCAGTCTACCACTCCACAGTGGAGGAAGGAAGAGGACACATGGGATACGGGAGGCCCGTTAGGGCCCCTGACTAAGGTCAGTGAGAAGCTGCAACAGCCAAGTCCAGGCAGGACTACAAATGGCCCAGACCCTTCAGGAAAAGAAGGGTTGGGTCACTCCACCAGGTAGAAGACCACGACCCGGCCAGAACATGTCTGTAATCCCAGCACTCTGGGAGGCCGAAGTGCATGGATCACCTGAGGTCAGGCGTTCGAGACCAGCCTGAGCAACATGGTGAAACCCTGTCTCTACTAAATACAAAAAATTAGCCGGGTGTGGTGGCGCATGCCTGTAATCCCAGCTACTTGGGAAGCTGAGGCAGGACAATGGCTTGGAGGTTGCAGTGAGCCGAGATTGCGCCATTGCACTCCAGCCTGGGCAGCAAGAGTGAAACTCCATTTCAAAAAAAATAAATAAAAAATAAGAACCACAACCCGCTGAGGTGCCTGCTGAGGGCAAAGGAAATACAGAATGGGTGGTGGAAGGTCGTCATCAATACCGGCTACAGCCACGTGACCGGCTGCAGAAATGAGGACTGTGTCAAGGGTAGTCCCTCCTTATTTTATTAGGAATATGTTTGTGCATGTATACACTCATACTAAGAAAATATCGTTATTTCCTTTCTTTTTCCTTCTATCATAAGATTTATTGACTTCATATCAGCATCTAAGTGTTGTTAACTTTATGTAATAGCATTTAGGTTAAGGATTACTGTGCACTTCCAGTTGTATGAAGGACAGCTATATTATAATTACGACTTTATGATTGCCTTTATTTGAAAATTATGTATGATATCAGATGTGTGTGGTTCAAGTGGACAAGGGGTGGACGTGTGATGGTTAATATCGGGTGTCAACTTGATTGGATTGAAGGATGCAAGGTACCGTCCCTGGGTGTGTCTGGGGGGGTGTTGCCAAAGGAGATTCACATTTTGAGTCAGTGGACGGGCAGAGGCAGCCCCGCCCTCAGTCCGGGTGGGCAGCGTCTCATCAGCTGCCAGCGTGGCCAGAATAAAGCCGGCAGAAGAGCACACCAGGACTAGACTTTCTGAGCCTTCCGGCCCCATCATTCTCCTGTGCTGGAAGCTTCCTGCCCTCGAACATCAGACTCCAAGTTCTTCAGCTGTGGGACTCTTGGACCTACACCAGTGGTCTGCCAGGGGCTCTGGGGCCTTTGGCCACAGACTGAAGGCTGTGCTGTCGGCGTCCCTACTTTTGAGGCTTTGGAACCCGGGCTGGCTTCCCGGCTCCTCAGCCTGCAGACGGTTATTGTGGGACTTCACCTTGTGATCGTGTGAGTCCATTCTCCTAACAAGCTCCCCTTCATATAGACATCTGTCCTATTAGTGCTGTCCCTCTAGAGAACTCTGACTACTACGGGGTCTTTAGGGCGATTCCTGCAATGGGCAACAAAGTCCTTTGCAAGTTTCATCTTCCTGAGCCAGTCTCCAGGGAGCGTAAAGTTATGCTGATGCAGACCTTGTGGGTAGAGGCAGATACTCAAGCTGTGGCCTCAGCAGGTGAAGCAACACCGCCAAACCCCAGTGGAGAGCCGTGGAGTCAGGAATTGACTCAGAGCGACACCTACAGCCAGGTTCTCCTTGGAACGTACCACCCTGGCTGGTGGAGCTTTCCAGGCCCCTCAGGCCCGGTGGGCATCTGAGAGCAGCAGGTGTGCCCCCCACATCCACCCAGAGACCTGGCTCCTCCAGGCCACCAGAGCTACCGTGGGGCGTCTGGCTCCCTCCAGAGTGGGGGCTGGAACCAGTGTCGAGGCCAGGAGTGTCCCCTGGGCTGAGCTGTCCCCGTCCCTCTGATGGGACCCACCCCCTCACTTTCTGCGCATTGTGTCTGGCAGGCAGTGAGAAGACGGACAGCCTGCCTGGCTGGAGCTGGTGGGGCCCTGCACACCCCACTCTTTAGGGTCCTGCAGGGAACCAGAGGGCACCTCTGCTCGGCTGTGAGGACAGGCTGCACTTGCAGCCGTGCCGCTGGTGAGAGGCTCTCTGCTGAGTCAGACCAGAGCCTGGACCCCAGGAAGGGAAAAGGGCCACTCGCTCCACCCCTGCTTGGTTATTTCCTACTTCTGGGAAGAGGAACCCAGGACCTTCCTTGAGCAATGCCAGATGTGTCCACACCCACAGCTTCCACGTCAGGACACGCGGCCTCTGCTCCCTGCTGTGGCTACACAGCCCCACTCCTGCCCTCATTTTGAAGGCTGCTCACTTCCTCATTCTCTCCTCCAGAGAGGCGAGCTCTGTCACCATGTGCCGGCTCCTGGAAGAGCCATGGAATCCTTCCATCCCCAACCCCTGGGCAGGGACCCAGCAGCTCACGGAGCTGACCCAGCCTGACCCCCACTACCTCTTCCTCACCAATATCCCGCCTCACCCAGGCCTCAGGACAGCCCGGGCCACCCCTGCCTCCTGGCCCAGGCACCAGGCCCCGACCCGGGAGCATGAGGTTTCAACACGAGTTTATTGAGCACCTGTTATCCCCCTGATCGGCAGGCGACCCGGCAGCCCCACACCCATGTGAGGAGCAGGGACCGGACCGTGGGCCCACACAGACCTGGGCTCCCCCAACCCAGGATGCAGGACTTTGGACCAGCTCCCGGCAGGCCACGCCGATGAGGGCAGGTGAGAGCTGCGGCCCCTTCTACTGAGACGGACACAACTGTGCTGAGAGCACAGAGAAGTGATGCTGAGTTTGGGGGACAGCCACGCCGAGTTGGGGGACGGTCGTTCTGTGCAGAGCGGCCCCCAGTCAGGCTCCCCCTCGCTCCCAACCCCATGTGCCCAGGTCCACACACCGGTTTCTCTTGGCCTTCCTTCGCTTTGCCCATCTCCCAGCCAGATAGCCACAGTCCTCCGGAGGGCTCTTCCAGCAAAGGGAGCCCCTGGATGGAATGCCAGTCGTCCTTGGGTCTCCAGGGAAGAGTGGGTAGGTTTGGTTTCCCTGCCTCTGGTTGGGGGGAAATGCTGCTGCAGAGAGCACGGAGTGAGCATGGCCTGGGGCTCTGCAGACGCCGCAGACACAGAGAAGCAGAAAATCCAACCTCCAAAGGCCTGGGGCTGGGGTAGGCGCCATCATCCACCAGCACTGCGCCCCCATCCCCACGGGCTCCTTTCTCTCCTCTTTCCCTTGCCCCTCCTTCCCCTGCCTCTCTGCCGTGCCTGTGCACCACTTACATGCGTTTAGTGAGTAGCTTTTTATTTGAACCATGTTCTTGCAAAATGAATCTGTGTATGTGTATTTATAACTTAGGTAAATGGCAACCGCGGCACCGGGTTCTGAACTCCGCTTCCTCCACCGAGCTCGCGTGCGCACGTGTGACTTTCACCATCACCCATCCTGGTGCATCTGCATTCAGCCCGCACCCTCCACAGCCACGCGCACCCCCAGGCTGCAGCCGCCTCCCTATTCGCACTGTCTTGGCCGGTGATCCAGGCGGCTCTAAACCCACCTCCACTCCCAGCACCAGTGCCGCAGTGCCGCCCTCCCCCCGCCCCGAACCTGTGCCGGAGTCCTTCTAGCTCACACCAAGGCGAGGACTTCTGCGTCAAGTTATTCTGAGCCTTAATGTGACGAAGTAAAACTGGACTGTTTAGAAAGACCGTGACCGGGGGGACCGTGCTGGCTTCTGCGCTTTCCCACCGAGCCTTTGCCTGCTCCTGCTTCCTGAGCGAGCCTGGGGCTGGGATATCTTTGCTGGTGCTCATCAGCTTTATGGTGGACAGCAAAACGGTCGCCCAAGGAGACTGCCCCTCCTTAGCTTTCTCCGTGGGGCTGCTGGCTTTCACTGACAAAGCCTCAGCTCTACACATCCACCTTTGTGGGCTTGAGACATTGCAGACCTCTCTTCCGTTCCATTAGCTGTCCATGGCCTTTGCCCCTATAGTTTTTGAGCTAATAATTTTGGCCTCTAAAGTTTTCTTAGCTGGGTGTGATGGCTTATGCCTGTAATCCCAGATCAGCTGTGTGTGTGACCCATGGGGCTCTGCAGCAGAGAAGACAGACCAGGTGTGTGCGTGCGTGTGCATGTGTGCATGTGTGTGCATGTGTGTGCATGCGTGTGTGTGCCTGTGTGTGTGTATGTGCACGAGCATACATGTTCCCCCTTGGAGCCTCAGTTTCCCCATGTGTAACAAGTTTGAACCAGAATCCCAGCATTTCAGGAGGCCGAGGTGGGAGGATTGATTGAGCTCAAGACTTCAAGACCGCATGACGAGAGGCTATCTCTACAAAAAAATAAACTGGCCAGGTGTGTTGGCACAGGCCAGTAGCCATAGCTGCTCAGGAGGCTGAGGTGGAAGGATCCCTTAAGCCCAGGAGGTGGAGGCTGCAGTGAGCTGTGATTATACCACTGCGCTCCAGCCTGGATGACAGAGGGAGACTCTGTCTAAATAAGTAAGTTTTCTTTAAGACACCTTTCGTGGCCCCTAAGCCCTCAAGACACTCTCCAGTCTTTTGGCTTACTGACTTTCTACCTTTCCAACCTGGCCCTTTGATCCATGGAGTCCTCCTGTGTCTGTGGCCCACAGCTGCGGGGACTCATTGCTGCCCTCCCCCTGCCAAGCAAACATCCGCAGACCACATGCTCCTTCCCACTGGATCTGCAGTGCTGTCTTTGGGATTTCGCCTCCCACTTGGGGTGCATGTTGGCTGTGTCTCTGGGCTCTTGGTTCTAGGCCATTGCTCTTCTGGCCAGTGCCACGTGGCATTTATTTCTGCATCTTTGTAGGGCGTCTTTCTATCTCACGGAACAAACCCATGGCTTTTGCCCTTCTTTGCTAATGTTGAGCTATCTAAGGCCTTAACTCCTCCAGCACTGCTGAACTCCCCAAACACTGCTGACTGTGGCTGCGTTGAATTTGTGGGTTCCTCTGGAGATACTCGGCATCGTCCCGACACTGGGCCGCTGCTTCGGAGAGTGTGGCCAGCACGGAGCCATCCCCTGTCTTCAGTCTTCCACGTCTTGTATCAGAGTGTACGTTTTTGCTTGATTCCTAGATACATAATGAATTCCGTTCCTGTGGCGAATGGCCTCAGAAAATGACATTCTGGGGAAAACAAAGGTTTTGAACTTCTTTAGGTCCCACATGTCTAGCAGAAACAGGCAACATATCTGTCAGTCCTATGGGTTGTTTTTCTAGGTAGATCATTAGGAAGAAGTCAATGACTCGCTAAAAATGGAGCCCAGAAAAACTAGTTCTCTGTTGTTTAGAGTCAGAAGAACTCATTCTTTACACACGTGCATGAACACATGCATGAATGCACACACATACATGCACGCACACGCACACAAACGCACACACATGCACACACATACATGCACATACACGCATGCTCACACACGCACACACATGCGCGCACACACGGTCTGTCTTCTCCGCTGCAGAGCCCCATGGGTCCTGCTTCCTGTCACGTCTCATGCTCCATCCACACCACACCAGGGACACAGGTAGCAGAGCTCAAGCCTGCTGGAACAACAGGCCAGGTATTCAGAGAGTGCTGGCAGCAAGGGAGCAAATTCTGCCCCGTTTCTCCCCTCCAGCCTCAGCGGCGTCTTCTCCTTCTTCTTCCTGGAGTGACTGGGAGGGGTTGCTACTTAGTTTGAAAGGCAAAAGCAGACCCAGCAGACCCAGGCCTTGGCCCCTGATGGCTTCTCTGGCGGACACCTGACGGTGGGCCTCTCTGGAGCACAGGTGCCTCCTGCGAGATAAACTCCCTGACTCCGGGTAGTCCTGGCTGTGGTGCCCAGCGGCAGCCCAGGCCAGGGAAAGGGCGGGTGAGAAGCCAGAGCCCCAGTGCAGCTCTGAGTGAGGTCTGTCACCGGGCGGACTCCCCCGCTCGGAGCCTGGGTCCCCCACGTGTAGCGAGTTTGGATCGGATGGCCTTACAGAGCCTTCTCTGCTGAAGCTGAAGCTCCTCTCCACCCCTACTCGCTCCCTCCCTGGCCCCATGTTCCAATTCCAGAAGTCACTGTCGCCGTCAGCTGGTAACCCCGCCACTACTCAGGCCTCAGGGGCAGGCAAGGGACCCCCGGCTCTTGTGTCAGGGTCCCCTTTGGGATAAGAGATCCTAACTTCTGTAGGGAAAGGGTTCAGTAAAGACACACCTGCCCTCAGGGTGGATTTCCCTGGTGCTCAAGGCAAAGCCGACCAACAGCAATGCTTAGGAGGTGGGAACGGGAGACCAAGCAGCCGAGGTGGAAACAGGCTGGCGGCCCCTCCGACCGCCCCAGTAGCGCCAGCAGCGCCCTCGGGAATATTCCCGAGAGAAATGAAACAGGCTCCACACAAACCCTCGCACAAGCCCGTTCACAGTGGCACACATCAGTCAGCAAAAGGCAGAGGCGACTCCGATGACCCACGGCTGAGAAAGGGATGAACGCAGTGCGGCCTCCCCGAACAGCGGAACCCAGCAGCCATAGAAGGCAGGTGGCGGGGGTACCAGCAACGACAGGGTGGGCCCTCCACACACCCCACATGAGAAGCCAGGCCCCATGTCTCAGGATTCCACTGACAGTGGGCAGATCCACAGACAGAGAGGAGATTCCTTGTGGCCAGAGGGTGATGGGAAGAAGGGAGGCGGTGGGGGGTGGTGAGGGCCAAAGGGTCCTGGGTTTCTCTTAAGGTGATGAACATGTCCTAAAACTAGAATATGGTGATGGCAGCACAATTCTGTGACTGTACAAAAAACCATGGGCCTGTGCACTTTAAACGGGCGAATTCAGTGGGCACCATGGCTCATACCTGTAATCCCAGCACTTTGGGAGGCAAAGCAGGTGGATCATGAGGTCAGGAGTTCAAGAGCCTGAACGACATGGTGAAATCCTGCCTCTACTAAAAATACAAAAAAATGAGCTGGGTGTGGTGGCGGGTGCCTGTAATCCCAGCTGCTCGGGCTGCTGAGGCAGAGAATTGCTTGAGCCCGGCGTGGGGAGGGGGCAGAGGCTGCAGTGAGCCAAGATGGCGCCGCAGCACTTCAGCCTGGGTGACAGAGTGAGACTCTGTCTCAGAAAATTAAATAAAATAAAGAGGGACTTTCTGTAGCCCAGGATGGCCGGGTGGCGCAGGCCGCACTGCTACGCAGCACGGTGCTTTCCTTCTCTCCCTTCTTCCTTCTCTCTTTCCTCCGTCCCATTTCCTCTGTCCCAGTACTACGATGTCCTCCCTGCCCAGACCCCTGGGTGGGCAGCAACCTTGCCTTTTATAAAGCCCCCTACCAGCTACAAAAGGTGAGGGGCTTCTCAGCCCTTATGAGGGCGCAGAGGGCGAGAGAGGACGTCGGGCAGCGCCAGCCAGAGAGACAAATTCACCCTCGGAACCGCCTGGAGGTCAGCCTGGGCCTCGAGGCAGAGGGACCTGGGGCTCCGGCAGGAGGCATCCCTCACCCTGCGGCTCACTTTAATTTCCCAGAGATAATAGCCCCGGCACCAAGTATCTGCCAGGCACCTGAAGACGGATGGCCAGTGTTTGCAGGGTAATAGTTTGTGTCAGAGTAAATTGGAATTTATACCCCAGGAGGCAGATTATCCCCTTTAGAACTCTCCAGCCTCCCCGGGACCGGGGCGCTTTCACAGCTGCTGGCTGAAGACACAAAGACAGCTCCTCGGAAGAGCCCTGCTGGACTGAGTCCTATTTTTAATGTCTTAATTGAGTCTCCAAGCCCGAGAACACGGTGGCACAACCACGTCTCCAGCCTCCACCTCCAGCTCTGGGTAGAGAGAGGTCACTGTCACCTTCTGGAAACCCGGGGAAAACAAACCAGGAAGGAGGGCCGGCTTCCGGGCAGGAGCCATTGCTGTTTTCTCGTGGTGGTTTTTCGGGTTGTTTAGCTTTGTGTATGTTTTTAAAACTCATGAAAAGATGAGAGAAATCCAGGCGCATGTTCTCACCTAAGTTGCATGAGTGGTTCCCAAATTCTTTTACTGCTTTTTGCTCCCCGAAAAACCAGCTCACAGTCTGCTTTGCGCTTGATTTAACGGCGCTGACAATCTGCTGTCCTCGCCCCGGCACGGCGGCGGGACTGGATTGGGACTGTCATCTATAATGCATGGAGTCGGCGCTGGGAGCCGTGTTGAGTGTGTGTGTTATCCGCTCTGGAGCGCTGTTCCCAGAGCCATTGTGCAAACATATTTACTCTGCATAAAAGAATGGGATGAAGCTGCAAAGGACATTTGTTCATCGAAGTGGATTTAATTTTTAAACTCGCATTAGGACAGGCTTAACCTTGCTGAAGGATACCGCCATGTGGGTGGAATGCATAAAACGCATCTAGGGCCCAGGCTGCTACAGAGGGAGCACTGGGTGGAATTAAACATTTATTGCACATAAATACCTTCTCCTCCACCTCCCTCGCCCCAGCACAGGCACCTCTGTGTAGCGGGTTCTCTGCTACAGTAGAGGGCAGAGCACGGGACCGAGGCTTCTTCCGTCCTCCCAGCACCCCGATCTGGTCATGGCAGTGACAAGGGACAGCTGGGGGTGGGTGCATGGGTCTGCAGGCTCACACACGCACATGCACACACGCACATGCACACATGCACACACGCACATAGGCACACACGCTGCCCCTGCCTGAGTTCTTTCTTTCCTTCTACAGAGGAGCGCTCCCTCAGAGGCAGAGAGCGTCACGCTGGCCACAGTCACTGCTAAGTCACCTCCATCATGCTCTGAGTTTGGGGGTCAAGTGAGGATGTCAGTCACCAATCCCCAATGAAGAATCCTAGGGAAGAATCTGATTGGCGGGTCACCTGTCAATCATCACAGCGGAGGGAAATGAGGGGCGGAGCTGCTGGCTGAAGACAGTGACCAGGACACAGGCAGGCTGACCACCCCATCGGTTTGCCTGGATCTGTCCCAATTTTAGCATTGACGGCCCCATGTCCCCGGGGCAAACCAGGGTGGTTGGTCACTGAAGTGAGAGTCCCTCTAGAAATTTCCAAACCTGGCCGGGCGCAGTGGCTCAAGCCTGTAATCCCAGCACTTTGGGAGGCCGAGGCGGGTGGATCACAAGGTCAAGAGATCGAGACCATCCTGGTCAACATGGTGAAACCCGGTCTCTACTAAAAATACAAAACATTAGCTGGGCATGGTGGCGCGTGCCTGTAATCCCAGCTACTCAGGAGGCTGAGGCAGGAGAATTGCCTGAACCCAGGAGGCGGAGGTTGCAGTGAGCCGAGATCACGCCATTGCACTCCAGCCTGGGTAACATGAGTGAAACTCCGTCTCAAAAAAAAAAAGAAATTTCCAAACCTAATTAGCAAGTTGGGTGAGCGGGCTATCACCTGTCTTTGTGTGATTTGCCCAGAAACTGTTTCAGTAAGAGACATTTGAAAAGGAACCACAAGTACAAACTGAAACAAGGTCACAGGGTGCCTCGCGGTCTCCCCAGCAAAGTGCAAATCCTCCATCATCTTGTGGTTTAAACCAAGGCTGCCTTCTGGAAACTCCTGCTGATTCTCCATCTTCGTGGAGGGTGGCAGGTTCCTCTTTTAAGCATTGCAGCCCGGGAGCTGCATGGTTAATGTTGGGGAACTACACGCTCTGTATTGCCTACCACAGCCCCCACCCCTAGAAGTCTCCCAAGAGGAAATGGGTAGTGCGGTCACGCCCAGCTCCTGTGCTTCTGGCAGAGGCTGTCATGGGCCCCGGACCATCTAGACTTCTAGGTATTTTCCGCTTTCTTCCCTTGGAACAAGAGGACCAGGTGCTGAGCAGCCCCGAATGGCTCCCGGGATGGCCCAGACAGGCACGGAGGAGGGTGACTGGTCCCTGAGAGTGTGGATGCCTGCGGTGGCGCAAGGGGCTGTTTCTGCCCCGTTCTGCCCCTGCACTGAGGTCTTGGGTTCCTGCAGAGCTGGTGGCCCACAGCTGGCAGCACTGTCCAAGTGCACGTTTCAACCATCTTCCATGTAAACAATGTGCACGTGACCTAACAATAGCAGCCGACCTTCAGTAAGAGCCACCTGGGATGACGCAGATCACCGGACCACCTTTCTCCACCTGTGTCCCTTCTGCAGGGGGAGGGGGCGGGAGGGAGACTTCATTCTGCATTTTACATTTGGGGAAACTGAGGCAACCTGGAGGAGGTCACAGAGCTAAGTGGCGTGGGAGGGCATCAGGCACAGGAGGACATGCAGCTTTGCAGGAGAGACCCTGGTGCAGCTTTGCAGGAGGGAGACCCTGGGGCCCCCAGCTGTCCTCTTGGGGGGCACTCTTTGCTGGAGGCTCATCTTCCAAATCAGCCCTGCCTCCTCCAGTCAGCTCTGTGTGGTAGCTCAGCTAACAGGATGCATACACTTACCTGATTAAAACACTTTACGCCCTCACGTAAGGACTGATAAGCTTAACCTATAGGGTTGGGTCTGGTTTGGCTTTGTCCATTCCTGTCACAGGCTTCAGCTGCCGTGTGGACGAGCAAGTCAGGGAGGTGACTGACCAGACCATGGCACCTTCTCCCTGCCCCTGGCTGACTAGCTGGAACCTTTCCCCCTCTGCCACTCCAAACCTGAAGGCTGGAAGGGGCCTATGGGGTGTGTTTGGGATTCTGTGAGATTGCCAAGCCCCGTCTACCAAGGTGGGCTGTGTCTGTCCCTGAGTTGGAGCTCAGGACCGGCTTCAGCCAAGGCAGCGTCCAGAGCCTTTGAGAGATTCCAGGCTGGGGTGGGTGGGGTGGGCTGGCTCTCGGGGGAAGGCTGCTGTCAGGGAGCACGGGCTGCTGCAAGATCTCCCCCTGATACTGGCAGTGATGGACGTCGTCAGGGCAGGAGCCAGACGGGGAAGAGCTGGGGTTCTTGGCGGGTCAGTGTGGCTCTTCCCTGCCCTGCTCTGTGGCTGCAAATACAAACCTGGGGTCCTGCAGGGACAGGCGCCCTGCCTGCCAGAGGCCTACGGGCCCAGACTGGGGGGCACGGCTCCTCACGGCCCTGGTGTCAGGAGCACAGGATGACCGACTGCTGTGTCAAGAGGCGAAGGAGGGCGGGATGTGGCTCCCAAGGCCCCGCTGGGCGCGTGGACGCTCAGTTTCCAAACAGGTCCCTCTGCCCTCCTGCCCCGCAGGTGACAAAGCTCGTCACCCCGACCGTGGGTCACCATGGAGCCTGGCTGAGGGACCTGGGCTGAGCCTGGCTGAGGGTCCTGGGCTGGGCCTGTGCAGGTGTGGGCCCTGCCTCTCTGGGCCTCCATCTCCTGAGTCACACAGTGAGGACGAGGCCGGGTTTGCCCTGAGAGCAAAGCCAACAGCTGAGGCTGTGTGCCACAAGTCTGGACTCACCGCTCACTATGCAGGCAGGTCCCAGCCCCAGAAGCTCCTGGAACTTGCAGCTCTGTGCAGGAGCCCCCACAGCCAAGCAGCCCGGTTCTGCCTCTCCCCAGCTTCCCCCAGAGCCTGCTGCCTCATCTGCAGGGGCAGAGAGGACCGTGACACCCCCCTACACTCACATCCAGACTGCCCCGCATTCCACAGACCTGTCCACTTCACCTCCATTCAAGTCCTTCTCCCCTGCTGCCACCGCCCAGGCCCAGCCACCCCACCCCTCTGCTGCTGCAGCCTGAAAGATCGATGCCTGCTTCTCTACCCTAGACAGCACTGCACCGCTGGGCCCAGCTGTGAGACAGAGCACAAAGGTGTGTGGCGCCCCTGAGCACAGGTCCTCCCTGCTATCCTGCCACAGTGAGAGGCAGATGTCCCTCCGCATGGCCCCCAGGCCCCATGTGCTCTGGGCCTTCGTGGTCTGGCCGCATTCATGCCCAACTCATTGTGTGAGTGCCAGGCACGGCCCTCTCCAGGGCACTCACCCTGCCACCCCCAGGCCTCTTAGGGCCAGAGCCTCTGCCCGGGACACTTGTATTTGCCTGTAACTGCCTTGCCACTCCTCCTTCCATCTTGTCTTCGCGGACAGTGACGCCCTGTGGTCTCCCCCGCCCCGGCAGGGCACGCTGCACCTTCTGAATTCCCCAGTGGCCCTGGGACCATTTCACTCATCTGTCGGTACACGGAGGCCAGGTGCTCAGAGACTGCGTTGCCTTCCTGAACAATGTACCTGCAGCACTTGGCGCGGGGCTGGGTGCATCACTGACCCACAACCCCTCCTGAATGAATGATGAACGGATAAGTGAATGAACACAGGCAGGTCTCCGGAGGTCCTTCGAGCCGTGGAACTGACGTGGGGGGCGTGATTAATGCCAGAGGGAGATTTTCTTGCTCTAGAGACAGATGGGAGGAGTGGAGACTGAGCCCTGCGTGCGGGCAGTCACCTGGCACTGGGAGAGGATGGTGGCTCTGGGGGGGGGCCAGGGGATGGTGCCTGCAAGACACTCCCTGGGGCTCCCTGGGGAGACGGATGGGTAAATGTCAGTCTGAGTCGTGTAATAAGGGCTCTGCCAGGGGAAGCCCCCAGTATCAGGGAGACAAGAGAAGGGTGTCCACCACGGGAGGATGGACATCAACAGAGTGGGCAGGTGGGGGCGAGGCATCCATCATGGCTGGGTTGGGGTCCTCAGCACTTCAAGCTCTGGAGACAAGCCCAGAGCCCTGGAAAGAGAACCTCGCCTCAGCCCACAGGGGCCTGGCCGGTCGTCCAAGGCAGACACCTGGGCCCCTTCTATGTGAACCGATGGGTGGACGCTCAGCTGGTCTGGGTGGGGGCTGGTCCAGGTCCCATCCCAGTCCTGGCTGTCCATGCAGAACGTGGCACCCAGGCCCCACGACTAGCAGATCATCCTTCAAGAGGGTCCACGTTCTCCGTGAGGCAGAGGCCTCTGGACACAGCCCGAGGTGCTCACAGTGAAACGGGACTCTCTAATCACAGTCAGGCACCAAGCAAACATCGGTTTCCATACTGAGGCCTGCTGGCTTCTCTCTCTCAGTGGACCGTGCTCCCGTCAGCCTCTGTGTGACATCCCACATGGCCTCCACCGCCTCTCGCTCCGTGTCCAGGAGCAGGAGTGTCCGGGGTGGAGGCTCTGCAGTCCCAAGGGCTGTGGGGCGGTCCATGCCAGGAGGAAGGACCCCCACCCGCACTGCCGTGTGCCTGCCCAGGGGTGGAGGCAGCTGTGCAGCTCACAGAGAGGACAGCAGCCCCGTGCCAGGCTGCCACGGCCCTCCATGACCTCCTGTCCTCGGAATCCTCTGCTGGCCCCTCCTGCTCCTCCTGGGCTGTCCCGGTGCCCTCGCCATCTTTCCTAGAAGGCCTTGCGTCACTCAGCACAGCCTCACTGAGCACCCAGTGCGGGCCTCATGTGCCCCAGAAACACAGCCGGGAACACAGCAGCGGGTTCCCTCTCAGGGGCTTCCCCATCTTCCCCTGGGTGGGGAGAGGGAGCCCAGCACTGTGGCGTGCCCGGTGTCAGGCGGAGAGCAACTTGAAGAAAAGCAAAGTGGGGTGGTGGCGGGGAGGGACGGCAGGGGGCACTATCTCAGGGGTCTCTGTAGGGCCCTAGGAGCAGAAGCCCGTGGCTGTGGCTTGTAGTGCACCTGCCCTTGTGGCAGCCCCTTGCCAGTTTGCAGACCAAAGAAGAAGGTTCAGAGAGGCTGAGTGGCTGGCAAGAGAACACACAGCAGCTAGTGGCAGGAGCTGAGCCCCTTCCTTCCCTCAGCAGCTCTGCCCTTCGAAGCGCTTCCCATCCCCGAGTCCAGAGATGGTCAAGTCCGATGGCTGTGTTCAGGAGGACCCTGGCCAGGCGGCATAATTACACGCCCAGGAAAAACGGCAGAAAATAGAGATTCCGAGACGTTAGCAGCCGGCGTGGCCTTCTCCACTGCTTTACGTTATTTATTCCTTACTTTCCAAACTTTATGCTGTGAGAATTTATTACTTTAATTAGGAGGTGCAAAAAACAGAAACACACAAAAAACCGTGTGTGAGCTGTAAGACTAGTTCAAATGTCTTCTTTTCTAGAACGAGGGTGGCCAGGAGGACATTGGGGCATGAAAGTGTCCCTACAAGCCTTAACCGGTGCTACAGAATGGCAGACAAGCAGGAGGAAGACTGCCCCAGGCAGATTGGACCCCGAGCAGCTTCGGGGAACAGTGAGGCTGCAGGTCAGTGTGGAGTGGCCCTTTACAAAGAACCGTGACCCACATGGTCCTGGACAAGGGGTCAGATAAGCAAGCCCAGGTGTTCAGGGGCCGTGGCCTCAGGAAGGGTCAGCAGGGAAGTTCCCTATCCCTCAGGCTCCCTGCTGACCGGGGCTGGAGACAGAGCACACCGTGGGCTGAACTCCCTGGAGGGTCCTAGCCACAACCACCCAGGCCAGCTTCCAGGCAAGGCCATGCTCCCTGCCCCACCCTGCCCCTTGGGGCCAAGAACTCCCTTCCCGTAGGCTTGGGAGGAAACAGAATCCAGTTCAATTTTTAAATCACTACATTAGAGCCATTTCTGCCTCTCCCTGGCCCTTCCCCTCGGGAGCTGCGAGGCGTCTCTCCGGCAGACGCTGCTTTTGTTATCTCTCATTCCATAAAGACACTCCGAGCCTTTCTGCTGCTGCAGAGAGAGCTTTGATTCTTCGCCGAGAATCCGTACCGTGGGCTCCAAACGGCGGCGTTTCTCCGGAGAGGAGCAGGAGGAGAATCATTTTGTCGACGGCGGGTAATTAAGTCGCTGCGCAGAGAGGGAGCATGCGTTATAGGATGATTAATCCCCAGGACAGTGGGACATTTTTCATCTTCAGATCTCTCCTTGGTTGTTCATGAATCATCTCAGCTCCTGGGAGGGAAGCGCTGGAGCTCACCCTAAGAGCGAGGGAAACTGAGTCGGCTGTGCCCCCTGCCCCCACCACGCGGCGCAGAGTGGAAGCGGCCTCGGGAGGACGTGAGCTGGGGGGCCGTGGGCCTTCTCCCCAGGCGTCTCGTCCACGTGGCTTCCTGCCTCCCCACCTCATCTGGGCAGGAATTCAGGAATCAATACAAATGTTATTTTAAATAAAAAAAAAAAAAGCCACTGTGCTCTGCTCGGCACAGGCTGCCGCGGACTGCCGGCTGCACCCGCTTTGTTCGGTTTTTCTCAGGTATCTGCCCATTTGCAGCTCCCAGCCTCCCTCGGCCGCAGACCGCCTTGCCATTTTCTCAGCGAGCAGTTTGCAGCAAAGTGCTGTTCTGCTCTCCAACGCCTTCCTTTCCAATTGGGACAAACGGCTATGAATAAGGCGCACCCTGTTTTGCATTCAAATTGCCGTGAAAGTTTCACGGCTGTAAATAATATGCTCTTGCTGCTCAAGACAGAATAATTATTACTTTTCCCTCAGTTCTTGGAACCAGTGATAAATTAAACATTTCTTTTGCCCCCGCCCCTGGCAGCCGGCAGGCAAGGGGCAAAGCTGATTGCTCTGCCTGTGTCCCTCCCCATGTGCCCCGAGGCCGGGAGAGGAACAAGGCAACAGTGACTTGCCAGGGGCACGGGCACATGGAGCAGGGGGGTGGGGGGGTGGGGGGGGGGGGGGGGTGGGGAGGGGAGCAGGTGTAAATGGGGGAGGGGCACATGCAGGAGCCACTTTTCTGAGACAGGGCTTCTCCTTGGTGTATTCTCTGGACAATATTCCAATAATGAAGACAGCTTACCCTCAGAGCTCAGAAGCTGGCGTTTGACACGGAGGGAAACTGAGGCACAGGGGAGGTCTCTGGAGGGATTCTGTCTCCACACACTGCTCTCTCTCCACAGGCCACTCAGGGTCAGATCCTGGGAAGTGGCGTTTTTCCTCTGGGGTGGGTGCTGGGCATGTGGAGGCCGGAGAGCCTAGTGCCCGGGCCCTGCCAGGTGGAAACGGAGGGCCCTGTGCCTCTTGGACTTAAACAGTGAGCCTGGCAGGTGCCCTGTCCTGACTCACATTCCCGCTGCGAGGTCATGAGCACCTCCTCGGAGCCTCAGTTTCCTCACCTGCAAATGATCTTGAAGATGTTCAAACACCTTCTTCCTTCTTGAGGTCCTGAAAACAGCTGGGGGAGGTCTGGGGCGGGGGGATTAAGTGAGGCACGTGGGATCCGCCATGGCTCAGGCCACGGGGTCTGCCGGGCATCCCGCCCAGAATGCCCACCGAGAGCTGCCGTGCACAGGTGGGTGGTGGAGGCTGCAGCCCCGCTCGAACCCGCAGACACACTTTCGCACACGGATCCCCACACATCCCCTCCTGTGAGCAGGGATGGCGGGGGACTCATGCCCACCTGCCCAGCAGCACCCTCCGCCCCATCCTGCCTCCACCCTGTCTGCCTTGCTCAGGTGCAACAAGGACCCTCCCAGCCTCACCTCCCAGGTCTGGAGGAGGGAATGAGGCCCCTACTGTTTCCTCCTGGACCTGGGCTCTCAGACGACCCTGCCACACGACGAGAGTCCGGGGCTGCTGGGGGCATCGCAGCTGAGACAGAAGCAGCCAGGTGCTCATCACACAGGCCCCCAGGTTGCTCCAGGGGCTGGCCTGGGGCCTGGCCTGGGGATATGGGTTCCTCCCTCTCCCCATCCCCAGCCCGCCAGCCCCTCCACGTGGAGGTGAGAATAAGATGCCCACCCCTCACCATGGAGAGCCTTTTTCTGTAGCCATGCAGGGGTGGGAGCTGGGGGAGACAGGGCTTTGTCTAGTAAGAGGAATCCATTTGGTTGGATAAACCACCTTTCCCTCTGGAGCCCTGCGGCTCCTCTCCCAGGGGCTGGGCCTGGCCGGGCCTGCAAGCTTCGCCTCCTCCCAGCCCCACCCTGGCTTTTGCCTTTTGTCTCTGGCGCCTGCGTTCCTTCTGCGTGTGCTTCGCTCCTTTCTGCTGCTCGCTGGCTAATAGGACTGAGCAGAGAGACGCCAGGAGAGTGGCAGCCCAGCCCAGGAGGGGCTCTCACTCCTCCTCTGCCAGGAGCTTACTGAGTGCCTGGTGTTTGACTTCAGAAACATGTCCCCGTGGCTTTCCTGTCCACCTCCCTCCTGGGACTAGTTTATTTATTTCCAACGTTCGCCGTCCCTCCTGCTGAGGGGTTTGCCGGAGCACAGGTCCCCAGTGCCCTGGACCCAGCGTGTTGGGAATGGGGTATCAGAGACACTAGCACAGGCAGGGTCAGCTCATCTCATCCAGCCTCACAGCCCTGAGTACTGCAATGCCGCATCGCAATTTAAAGACAGGGAAACTGAGGCCCGGAGACTGCAGAGAAAGGAAATGAGTGGAGGCTGAGGCCGAATTGGACCCAGATCCTCTGGTTCCCACAGCTGGGCTTGTCCCGAGGCTGCGTGCTGCCCCTGGGAATTCCTTGGGTGGAGAACCCCTCCTTGTCCCTCCCTGCTCCCCTGGCTTGGACACAGGGCACCCCTGCTCATGCCTGAAATTCCACCCTTAGCCACCCTCCCCCGTTCAGTGTTGCCCTCACACCTCCTCCTGAGGGACACAGAAACCCTGCCCATGGGTGCCTTCACCGCGGGTCTCCCTACCTGGCAGGCTGGGAATATTTTGGGACAGGTGGTGGGGGGTGGGGGAGAACCAGCGAGCAGGGATTGCAGAAGGAAGAAAGCCAGCAAGGTGAGCAGGTCGACAGAAGATCACCCGTGCCACCTCGCGCACCTGTCACCAGACAGCCTGGCTTTCACCTTGCACTTGGAAGATCTGATCCTGGTCCTCGAAGAGCCTGGAGACCCTCTTTATACAAATGGGACTCCTGAGCCATGGCGTTCCAGAGGATTGACCGGGCCGCTTGGCTGGTTGAAGTGGGTCAAGTCCTGGGACCCTAATTCCTGCCAAGAGACGCTTGTTCCATTCTCTTCAGGGCAGAGCCACGCTTAGTCCTGGGGAAAGCCACCTGGAGAGCAGGGGGAGGAGAGCAGAGGGCGGAGGGCAGAGGGCGGGGCAGAGGGTGGGAAAGCACCCGTCACTTCTGCCCGTGCAGCCTACCCTGTTCCCAGTTCACAAGACAGTTAGCTTGGTTTTTGCTCTGAGCCAGGCCCTGGCCCATTGCCTGGGGCCCAAGGTGCCCTCAAATGCACACAGGACTCAGGTGTGTGAGCCATGGCCTCACCCAAGAGGGTGGTCACTGTGGGCTGGGGGAGGCTACGTGGCTCCTCTGGCCATCCCACCTGCAAAAGTCAAGTTGAAGAGTGAGTTTAGTCTGTGCTGGCTCGTCTGCCCCACTCCTCTCTGTTCACGGCCACGGAGCTTCCCTAACAGGTAGCTGTGACTGATGAAGTCACCTAGTGCTGGGGGCATGGGGCGGGGTTGGGGGCACCAGTGGAAGTCCACTGCTTGGTTATCCCAAATGTCGTGGTCTGCAACCCATGAAGGTTGGCTGGACCACTTCTTAGGACAGGGTTACACCACACACGTACAGACACATTCACACCAGACATACACACAGACACACACACAGACACACTCATACCAGACACACACACACACACACACACACAGACACAGACACATTCACACCAGACATACACACATTCTCACCAGACACATGCACAGACACACAGATACACAGACACATTTGCACCACACACATTCAC
>NW_022437066.1:3022904-3032689 GCF_009761245.1 Sapajus apella | reverse complement strand
ACACATTTGCACCACACACATTCACACCAGACACACACATAGACACACACACACACAGACACATTCACACCAGACACACATAGACACAGACACACACACACACATTCACACCAGACACAGTCACATTCACACCACACACACAGACACATTCACACCAGATACACACACACAGACACACACACACATTCACACCAGACACACAGACACATTCACACCAGACACACACACATTCATACCACACACACACATTCACACCAGACACACACACAGACACATTCACACCAGCCACACACACAGACACATTCACACCAGCCACACAGACACATTCACACCAGACACATTCACATCAGGCACACACAGACACAGACACAGGCACACCCCTGCACACAGCCACTGTAATCTCTCACACACTCACGCACACCCTGGCACACCAGTTTGCACACTCACGCTCGCTCACCCCACACTCTCCCCTTCCTCCCCACTTTCTCTCCTGGTCCTGCAGCGCGTGTTCCCGCTAGGTCGCTGGGGGGCCAGGCAGAGCCAGACAGGCCTGCGGCCATCCCAGCCCACAGGGCGATGCCATGTGCCCAGAGCAGCAGCGGGCGTGGGTGGCAGAGCCTGGAGCTCCCAGAGCCAGCGGCCCACGGCCTCACCTCCAGCCAAGAGGGTGCAGAAATCTCCCCCGCCCAGCAGAGGCCCCAGCCATCTGTCTCCGAGGATGCTGGGGGCGGCCGGGCTGTGCTGCTCTGGGGCTGCTCTGCCTGACGGACGGCGGTGTTGACCACCCACGTTTGTTCCACAGACTGCAGCTTCCACGTCCCTCCCCACCCCAGCAGCCAAGGGAAGGCAGGCTGGGGGTCCCTGCATGACAGGTGAGGATGGAGGAAGGGGGCCCAGCGCTCTCTCTCAGCACCACCCCAGCCGGGCTGCACATCAGGACCCCACACTGGTCTCTTACATTCAGAAGCTGAGCCCTGCCCCAAATCCAGCTATCGAAGTCTCTGGGAGCAACACCAACAGGGCAGAGGGCGTGGGTTCCCTTAGAATGTGCTAGAAGGCTTGTCCTGCAGGAGGAGCCCCCTTGGGTGTCCATGCCCCTACACAGCCTGGCGCCATCCACTCACTCACTTGCCGGTCACCCTAGCTTCTCAGCGGCTCAGCTGTTGTAACCCTGACGCCCCTCCATGGGGCCACTTGGAAGATTCAGCTCAGAACAGGACAGAAGGGTCCTGCTCTGCCTGGCACAGCTGCAGGCCCTTGTCACCTGCAGCTGCATGAAACACTAAGATTCAAACCAATCTTCCTGGCCCGAAAGGTAGATCTCACTCCACTACCCCTTCTCTGGGCTCTGGGCTCTCAGCCAGTGGGGTCGGGGGGCCAGGCCAGTTACTCTCATTTCCAGAGGAGGTGAGAGGCAGCGTGAAGGCCACGGACAGCAAGCCACTGGGCCACAGCACAGCCTCAGGTCATCCCTGACACCGCTGCGCCTCCCACAGCCTCCCCAGGAAAACCGCAGCAGAGTTCACCCCACTCCCAGGGTGCTCACCTGTGACCTCCTCACTTCTGCACCTGCCCTGGGTGTCCGCAGCCCTGACCCTGGCCTGGCACTGCTGGTGGACAGGGTGCAGCCAGCCCAACTCCCTGGGGGCAAGAGGCCCATCACTGGCCACCCACAGGTGTCCTCTGCTTTCTGGAGCAGCGTCCAGGGTTCCCTTCATGTCCTTGGAATCTACATGGGCCTGACTGGCAAGCTCACTCCGGGCCCAGGCGCTCTGCACACACTGAACGCCGTGCTGTTAATCGAGGTTACGTTACAAAGTGAATCTGTGGCCAAGAAATGGATTTGTATGGTCACGTGCTGTTAAGATAGATATGGGCTTTTGTCTGCAGCCTCTGACTCATAATTCCCATAGCCCTTGTTCCCACGTTAGAATGTTGGGGGTGTTGGGCCTCATGGGCAGCCTCTGCCTTCTCCTGCCCTCCTTTCGCCTGCCCCAAGGCGGCACCCCAACTTTCTCTGGCCTTTCTGATTATGAGAGGGTCCCATCCTATGGCATGGGAGAAGGAATGCTGACGTCCTGAAGCTTCCGTAAAAACCCAAGAGGACTGGGTCCAGTGAGGTTCTCAGAGGGTGGCACGCCCAGGAAGGATGCAGAAGCTCTGAAGCCCCCCTCCCACTCGGCCTACACGTGTCTTCATCTGTGTCCTTTGCAATATTCTTTTAAACTGATCTGTAAACGTAAGTGTTTGCCTGAGCTCTGTGAGCTGCCCCAGCAAATTAAAAGAATCGGAAAGAGGGTGTCGGGGACGCCACCTTGAAGCCGGCCTGTCAAAAGTCCCGAAGGCCCAGGCTTGCGGCTGGTGTGTGCAGGGGCAGCCTGGGGTAACAGAGGTCTCCTCCCATGTGGATGATCGCGTGCTGTGAGAGCAGAGGAGAAGCGTGGCTCAGACGAGGCACAAGTTGCCAACCACACCACCTGGCACAACCTCCCCGTCCCGTGCCCTTCCTCACCCACTGGGCGATAATGAGATCAACGCTGTAGCCTGAGCCAGAGCCCAGAACCGGGCCAGGTGCGTGGGCAAACGCTGAGAAATGTGAGCGCGTCTGTGGGGCAGAAGACAGGGCAAACGGTGTGCCATGTCTGTGGTGCCACACCCCAGGGTGGCTTCGGGTGCAATGGCTCTCTTAGTTTTCTGATTCTAAAGGCCCTGCATACTCAGTAAGGAGTTGGAGAAATACAGAAAAAAATGAAGAACTGCCCCAAAATAACAACTGTGAATGTTTCAGGGGCGCCCCCATCCTTTTCCTGTGTACAGAGGGGCACAGCCACATCGGGCCTTGCCTGGGGTCTCAGAACACGAGAGCGGCCACTGCCACCCCGACTCACGCCTGTTCTCAGCTGAGCTCTCGCGCCAACCACAACCCCATTCCTCCCTGATGACAGCCGGCCAGTCTGCCAGGATATTCTGCTGGGCTCAGGGGAGCCCCCCACTGAGTCCCCGACCTGCACTGACTCGGGTACTCCCGGCCTCCAGTCGACCATTAGACCCATCATGCTGGGGCAGAGCGGGGAGCCCCAGTGTGGGGCTGAGCCCACAAGTGTTCTTCACTTGGCCCAGGAAAGACCCGCGGTGGGGTGGGAGAAATGGCTTTATTGAAGAGGCAGCGTTGCAGCTCCGTGATGGCCCCTGCAGAGCGGGGCTACCCCATAGGCAGTGAGCCAACAGAGCTCAGGGTGCTTCAGCAGTCGCATCCATGTCTACTTCTAATTACATGCAGATTAAGGGGACGTTTATGCAGAAATTTCTAGATCCTGGGGTTACTGCCATGGAAAGAGGAGGTAAGGCCCAGGTGTTGCCATGGCAACGGTCAACTCACCTGGCACACTGGGGGCGTGTCTTATGGAAAGGTGCTTCCACCCCATCCTGTTTTAGCTGGTCTTCAATTCGGTCCAGTGTCTGAGCCCCGCCTCTGGGGTAGAGTTCCACCTCTCGGTTGTGATACGGGTGGGAAACAGATTCCCTGGCGCACCTAGCGGAAGGTCACATCCTGCCGGGAGAGCTAAGAGCAAACCTGCTGTCTGATTTCTGAAGCTGAGCTCCAATCCCTTGGCTCTCTGGCTCCCTTCTTGTCCTAGAGGCCGACAGGAGGTGGCAAATATTTCGTGACCTTTAGGCCACACTTGTAGAGGGGTGTGCAGGCGGAGGAACCAAGTCCAGGTTCCGGCTCTGGCTGGGGGCCTACCCAGGCCCTGAGATTTCTCCAGCAACAACCCCGTGGCTCACTGGCAGCTGAGTCGCACAGAGCGATTGCTGGTCATGCCCTTGACTTAGAACGATGCACTCAGAGCGTCCTCTGATCATAAATAGCAGGAAGCAAAGGACATTACGAGAGCATATGGTACCTCTAGGCCATTTCTGCCTCTGGCCCCACCACTGCCACGGTGGCTGAAGCTCATCTTCCGTCCTGACCGGTTTCCCTAGAAACCCATCAATTCATAGTGTCTGTAGCTGGCCTTTTGGAGGCCCCAGATCAAACTGTGTTGGAAAACAGCAGCAACAACAAAACTCTGATTTCTCCAAACGGCCCCAGAAGCCGCGCCGGCACTGTGCCCTCAAGACGCTGTGTGTGGACGCATGGCGCTGGCTGGTGGCCAGGGTGTAGGGGTGCATACCGGGTGAGCCCGGCCTGAGGCAGGTGGCAAGGTCTGCGCCACCCCCACCCATCCACGGTCCCTGGTCACGAAGGATACGCGCATCCATCCACCTTCCTGAAACTGTTGCCAGTGCGTCCCGAATTCAGGAACGCTCTCCTCTCTCTTCCTTCTCCCCTTGCCAGACTCACGGCGGAAATGGTCACTGACGTTTTTCCCCAAGGTCGAGGACAAGGGATGACCAAACAGTCATCATCCCAGGGGCTTCTGGAGTGTGGGCCCTGCTGCGTTTCCTCCAGCAGAGTGTTCCTTTCCTTCAGCCGCCATCAGCTCCCGGGGAGGACAAAGGTTCCTTTTGTGAGACGCTCCCTCAAGCTCTGCACACCCGTCCTGTAGGCTGCAGGCACGGCCTCACTTGGGAGTCCAGCCTCCTTTCTCTCACTCCTTCTCCGTGACTTCCCAAAACCCTGGCTGTGTGTGTGCTCGAGGGAACATTCTAGGGTGATGGCAATATGCCGTAATTTGGGGGTCTTAGGGGGCTCGTTACATGAGTGCCTATGATTGTTAAAATTTACTAAACTAAGATCTGTGCATTTTATTGTATTAAGTTGTATCTCAAATAGAAAAGGACGAGAACGTACCTTGTGTCGGGCAAACCTGTGCCGCGCATCCAGCCCGGCTGGTGCTCCGTGGCTGGCCTGCGCTCACGCCCTGCAAGCCCTCACCTGCAGATGCAGCCTGCTGGCTCAGCGTGCTCACGCGTGTACACCACGGGTCAGCTGAGATCTGCACCATGGGTAGGTACAGAATCTTTCTTGGTTATTGTGATTCTTTTAACAGCTTTATTGAGCTACAATTCACTTACTATCAAATTTACACATTGAAAATGCGCAACTCAGTGGTTTTTAGTAACTGTCTCCACAGAGCTGTGAGAAAACATTGTCCCCCCCCCAGGGAAGGCCTACGTGTATCAGGAGTCATCCCCCAGCCCCACGCCTCCCCTGGGTCTCACTTGACCCCAGGCCACCACCAGTCTCCCTCCTGTCTCTATGGATTTGCTGATCCTGGACATTTTGTACAAATGGAATCAGACAGTGGATGCTCTTGGCGACTGGCTTCTCCGCTTAGCAGAAGGTGTTTAAGCTTCATCCATGTGGAGGCACACAGCCATACTCCACTCTTTTTTGCTGCTTGCATAGTACTCCACGGCTGCTGAGTAATATTCCGTGGTATTACTTGTCAGTTGGGCATTTGGGTCGTTTCCACTCTGGCTGTTAAGACCTAATGCTGCTGTGAAATTCACGTACGAGTTGTTATGCGAACCTGTTTCCAGTTTTCATGGACCTATACCTAGGGGTGCAACAGCTGGGTGGTATAGTAACTGGATAGTTAATCTCTTGATGAACTGCCAGGCTGTTTTCAAATCAGCTGCATGATTTTGCATCCCATCCGCAGCATGTGAACGTTCCAATTCCTCTTCACCTTTGCCAACACTTGTTATTATCTGTCTTCACCACTGTCGCCATGCCAGTGGATGTGCAGTGGCATCTGGCTGTGATTTTGATTTGCATTTCCCTGATGGCGAAACCAGCTGAGCATCTTTTCATGTGCTTATCGGCCGTTTGTGTATCTTCTTTGGAGAAATGTCTACTCAAGTCTTTTGCCCCTTTTTAAAAAATTAAGTTCTCTGTCTTTTAATTATTGCATAGTGAGTTCTTTATTCTAGATACAAGTCCCTCATCGGATACATGACTTATAACAATTTTCTCCCATTTTGTCAGTTGTCTTTTCAATTTTTTGTGTCTTGAAGCACGAAAGCTTTTAATTTTAATGAAGTCCAATTCATCTTTTTTGTTCCTTGTGCTTTTGATTTCACATCTAAGAAATGTGTTGAGTAACACCAAGTCACAAAGATTTATGCCTGTTTTTTCTAAGAACTTTTATAGTTTTAGCTCTTACATTTAAATCTTTTATCTTTTTTTTGTGTGTGTGTGATGAGTCTTGCTCCAGCCCAACCTGGAGTGCAGTGTGATCTCAGTTCACTGCAACCATCGCTTCCTGGGTTCAAGCAATTCTCCTGCCTCAGCCTCCCAAGCAGCTGGGACTGCAGGCACGTGCCACCATGCCCAGCTAATTTTTGGGTTTTTAGTAGTAACAGGGTTTCACCAGTTACTACTAAAGCGTTGGCCAGGCTGGTCTGGAACTCCTGACTTTAGGTGATCTGCCTGCCTCAGCCTCCCAAAGTGCTGGGATTACAGGCGTGAGCCACCATGCCTGGCCTAATCTTTGATTTATTTGAATTAATTTGTATATATGGATAATTTTTGAATATGCATGTGGATATTCTGTTATCCCAGCATCATTTGTTGAAAAGACTGTTTTTCCCTAGTGAATGGTCTTGGCACCCTTATCAAACATCAATAAGCCATAGACGTGAGGGTTTATTTCCGGACTCTCAGTTCTATTCCATTGAGCCGTACATCTATTCTTATGCCAGTAAACACTGTCTTCATTGTTGCCTTGTAGTGGGTTTTGAAATCAGGAAGTGTGAGCCCTTCGACTTTGTTCTATTCAAGAATATTTTGGGTGCTCTGAATGTCTTGGGTTTCCACATGAACTTTAGGACAAGCTTGTTTATTTCTACCAAAAAAGTCAGGCAGAATTTTGAGAGCGGCCACATCAAATCTGTAGGTAAATGTGGGGGCACGCCGCCACCTTAACGACAGCAAGTCATCCCCTTCAAGAATGCGGGATAGCTTTCCGTTTATCGAGGTCTTTAAACATTTCTGTTAACAACCTTTTGTAGCTTTCAGTGTGCAAGTCTTGGGCTTCTTTTGTTAAGTTTATCCCTAGGTATTTTATTCTTTTTAATGCAATTATAAGTGGAAATTTCTTTAAGTTTCATTTTTGGATGGTTTGTCGCAAGTGTGTAGAAATAAAATTGATTTTTGCATATTAATCTTGTATCCTGCCACATTGCCGAACTTGTTTATTTGTTCTGAAAGTTTTTTAATGGGTTTCTTGGGAAGATCATGTCATTTGCACATTGAGATGGTTTTCCCTTTCCTATCTGGATATCTTTAGTTTCTTTTTCCTGACTTTTTGGCTAGAACCCGCGTGTTCAATAGAAGTGGGGAGAAGGAACGTCCTTGTCATGTTTCTGATCAGAGAAGAAAGCTTTTTCAGTGCTTCTGAATTAAGTGTGAAGTTAGCTGTGGACATGACAGGCGCTCTGAGTATTTTTAGACGGTGCCAAAGCAAAGCCCTCCTGTGATCTCAGCAGACCCGTGAATAGCCGTGAGCTCCAGCATCCTTCGCTTTCTCTGCTCCGTTCATGCTTGTCCTCCACCCACCTCTGTGCTGACTCCTCAGGACTGCAGACAACCCCCCAGCTGCTTCCCAGGCCACTCTCAATGCATCAGCTAAAGTTGGAATCTCAGCACCAAACCGGAGCCCTCGGTGCCTAAGGCCTCGTGGCACAATAATCTCCAACACAGTCGTTAGGGTGAGACCTTGAGGAGTGAACCAGCACTATGCAAATGCCCAAAAATGTATTCAGATGTCACCTACCTTTGTACTTGCCACTGTCACAAATCCTTCAGAAGTGAGCCGTTGGGTGGGTGGATGAATGGAGGAAGATAGGAGACGCTTTCTGATTTAACAACCGTCAAGTGTCAGGAAATACAGTCTGACAGTAGCACTGATTATGGCAGCGATTTTATAACAACTCACGCAAAGTGCATTCATTCAATAAACACTGACTGAGCTCCTTTATGTACCTGGCACTGGGAAGAAAAGAATGAAGAAGACATACAAGCCCCGCCCTCTGGCACCCAAGCCTGGTGAATTCAGGGAGATGCATCCAGTGGTCCTGCTGGAGCCTAGGCATGAGGAAGCTGGGCTGTCTGTCCTAGTTGTCTGAGCCAGAATGTGGCGGACTTCTCCCAAGCTGAGTGAGTGTGTCCAGAAGACTAGCATTACCGGGGACCCCACCTTGCAGCCACAGCTTAGAGTGCCCTGAAGTCTGAGCTCGGGACCCGCATTTCAGAGCAGAGGGAAGGCAGCTGCAGAGTGAGGGAAGTAAGGAGAATCCACGTTCATTCTTGTCTTCCTCTATGTGACCCTGAGCCTGGGGCAGGAGTGGCAGGTGCCACAGCTGGACAGCCGGGGTTCCAGACCACACCTTCTGTCACTCTGGGAGCCATCATGTCAGAGGAAGGTGATGATTAATGCACAAATATGTGTTTTCTCAATTGGTCTGGTCTTTAACCAGCCTCTAGGTTCATAACACCCTATTCAGGACAGGGTTTTCGGATGGAGCCTCCATAATGTAGGTGCGCACACAGGTTATGAGTGAGGTTGGTCCTGGAGCAGTGATGAGCGAGGCTTTCTTGGACGGCAGGGCTCGGCTGACAGCTGTGGGCCCTGCAGTGACTCCTCTCTGTGCTCAGGAGGGACCCGGGAGCCTCCAGCTCTGTGCCACCTCCTCAGATGCACAGTGCAGAGTGGCAGGCTCTCCTGTCCCGCTGACGCAGCTGGTCCCAGCGTGGCCAGCCAGCCAGGGGCCACCACATGCTTCTGTGTCACAGTAGCATGTCTCCTCGCCTTGCCCTTTGCTGTGGAAGGAGCTCCCTAACGGAGACTGTGGCCTGGGCCAGGGACATCTGTGCCATCATAGCTGGGCGTGGCTGTACCATCTCCCCGGGCAGCCCAGACTGGCAAGAGAGGGGCTGCCCACTTCGGGGTCGTGACACCTACAGGAGACATGTGCTCCAGCACGTGGTCTTCAGGCCACCCGACTTGGACCCCCTTTCAAACCGTACTGCACTGGGAAGTCCTTCACCACGGTGGGGCTCGCCCTCACCACCAGCCCATGGCAAGGGGGGGTAATACTTTCTGGGCCCCTTTTCTCCTCCAGCAACTGCAGAGAATGAACAAGAGAGAGTCTAGAAGGTACAGCTGGAGGTGCCATTTTTCCTGGCGTGGTGTTAAACATTTTGATAGCGCTGCAGTAAACTTTCGGGCTGTGTGTGTCTATCTGCACATGTGTGTTGTGTGTGTGTGTGTTGTGTGTGTGTGTGTCTATCTGTCCATGTGTGTTGTGTGTGTGTGTCTATCTGCACATGTGTGTTGTGTGTGTGTGTTGTGTGTGTGTGTCTATCTGTCCATGTGTGTTGTGTGTGTGTGTGTCTCTCGCTGTGTGTCTATCTGTCCATGTGTGTTGTGTGTGTGTGTCTCTGCACATGTGTGTGTCTGCACATGTGTGTGTCTGTGCACGTGTGTGTTTTATATGTGCTTGTATGTCTGTCTATGTGTATTCATATGTATGCAAGTGTTGCTGTGTATTTGTGTGCATATATATGTGTCTATGTCTCTGTTTCTGTATGTGTCTGTGTCTGTGTGTGTATCTCTGTGCCTCTGTATGTGTCTGTGTATATCTGTGTGTGTCTGTGGGTATATCTGTGTGTTTTTGTGTATATTTCTATGTGTCTGTGTCTGTGTGCCTGTGTGTCTATATTTCTACGTGTGTCTGTGTCTGTTTCTGTGTGTATCCCTGTGTGTCTGTGTCTGTGTGCATGTGTGTCTGTGTGTATTTCTGTGTGTCTGTGTCTGTGTGCATGTGTGTCTGTG
>NW_022437066.1:2967515-3022894 GCF_009761245.1 Sapajus apella | reverse complement strand
TGTCTGTGTCTGTGTGCATGTGTGTCTGTGTGTATTTCTGTGTCTGTCTGTGTGCATGTGTCTGTGTGTATCCCTGTGTGTCTGTGCCTGTGTGCAGGTGTGTCTGTGTGCATTTATGTCTGTATTTCTGTGTGTGTTTGTGCATGTGCACACATGGATGCTCCAGTCACTAAGCCCAGCCCTGGGGCACAGAAACCTCCGGCCACAGGGGTTTGTTCTCTGCCTCCTAAAGGGTACGGCAGATGTCTACGAGATTTGTGGGTGTCCCTGTGTGATGCCCTCACTGGCGAGTCTGTCTGGCCGCAGACACTGCTGCTATCCTCCTGGTGACTGCTGCAAACCGCAGAGAGCTTCTTGCTTATCCTTTGGGAGCAGGGGAACAGGGCTTCCCTACACAGGGATTAGGTTTGTATTAGGCTTTGATCAGAGAGGCAGAACCACCGGGAAATGTGGTTGAGGGATTTATTGTAGGATTTGCCCATATTTGATAACAGTCAAAGGAGGCCCTTCCTTCTGTGCCTGGCGTGGCAGCCTGGTGTCCGAAGGGTGGGCAGTGGGGCAGGAGAGCTGCATGTCACGTGGGGCAGCAGAAGCCCCCTGGAAACTGCCGGAACGGATGTCCGCTGCAAGGCAGCCTCACTGCTGCAGCCCCGGCTTTAATCCTGGGATCCCACAGGAGAAGCTGGGGCCCTGTATCAGGTGCTGCGTGTCTCACCTGTCCTGGGAGTTAAAGAGCTCATGGAGGAATCTGGCAGGAACAGGGCTGCTGCGGGTCCCCTGCGGCACAGTGGCGAGGTGCCCGCCCATGGGTGACAGCGTGCAGGGCTGCAGCAGCTCCAACCTTTGGGCACAGAGGGAACACGGCCACAGCGTCCCACCTTCCCAAGTCCGCATCATGCCTCTTGGGGCCTCACTGACTAGGGGCTCCATAGGAAAGGGCACTCTGGGCAGTGTAGCTCTGCTTGGGTGGGGTGATGCAATAGAAACCCACCACGGTCTGCCCCTTGTCAAGCTGGCACTGCATGTGAGTCACTTAGACACACTTAATGTTGGAATAAAGACAACGGCAAAATCCCTGCTTATGTCCAACCTGGGGCACGATCCTTCCAACCACTGAAAACACACTCTGCCCAGAAGAGGAAACAGAATCCCTTCCTCCACCCCTGGGTGACGTCCTTTCCTCCTACAGCTAAGTCACACGCCCTTCCTGTGGCCTAAATGTCAAACATATTGATTATCTATTGCCAGGTAACAAATCACCCCAAAGCCCAGAGGCCTAAAACAGCAAGTGTGCGTGATCTGGCCTCTTTGGCAGACAGAAGTCTGGGCATGACTGAATCAGCTCCTCACCAGGCCTCAGCGAAGCTTCCAGCCAAGGCCGGGATCTCATCTGAACGCCGGGCTGGGACGGGGTCGTCTTCTGCGCTCACATGCATGGCTGTTGGCTCGTGTCAGCAGCTTCCCATCCCACGGGCCACTCTGTGGGGCTACTCATGACGTGACAGCCTGCTTCTTTCAGAAAAAAAGAGCTGCAAAAGAGAGAAAGCGAGAGACTGCATGCAGGATGGAGCTAGTGGTCTTTTTGTGACTTAACCTGTAATCGTGGAAGTGACAACTCTTTGCTTTTGTCACATTCTGTCCATCCTTTGAAGTGAGGCACTAGGTCCAGCCCACACTCCATGGGAGGGGACAGTAGGCCATAGATACAGAGAGGAGGGGGTCATGGGCCTGTCTTAGAGGCCGCCCAGCCTGTTGAGACAGAAGGTCACTCCTATCAATGCAACATATATTAGATGCAGGGAAACGGAAGAGGAAGAAGCGTCAGTCCTATCTACCGACAGACTTACAGCTCCACAAGGAATACGAACTCGTGACTGTTATACCTCATGGTTCTACCTGGGCACGTGGCTGCAGCTGTCCTGTGACCACCCTCCTGCTGCTGCTTCCTAGTCCCCGTGCCCTCAGCCAGGCCTTCAGAGGGTCGCGATTCCTTGTTTGGTGGGGTGGCCCAAACCATCATTCCCAAAGCATCTGAATGTCTGAAACCCGCTACCGTGTCGGGTCACTGCTGACCATTTCAGTGCGGCTCATAGTCATCCTGGAGGGAAGGCAGGTGTCTCGGGGCCCGGACAGTGGGACTCTAGGAGCACTGTGTGCTGCCCTGGGGCCCCTGGGTGGAGTGCGGCCCAGCCTCGGGTGCCCCGGGGGTTCTCAGAGGTGGGTCAGTAGAGGCTCTGAGCCACAGCCACCTGTCCTCCTGACACTTCCTCCTAGGACGATCTCTGAAAGGCTCTCCCTGGTGGATGCTGGGTGGGATGTCCCTGAGGAAGGCCTGGCTCTGGCTGGAGGTGCCTCACACCACCTTGGCTGCGGCTGCCAGTCCTGGCCACAGCCCTGACCCCTATGAGGCACCAGCATCCACAGAGGTGGCAGGAATCCATCTGACATCCACGCCTTCATCCACTCATTAAGCAAATGCACACTGGGGCTGACTTCTCCAGCTAACTGGGAACCAGCCAGGTGGGCTCTGCCGTGGTGGGGCTGCTGCCCCGGGGAGAGGAAACTCACCCTGAACGCATACTGTGTGGGTCTATTTCAGATTGTAATCAAGGCCCTGGCAAAACAAGGGGGCATGGCTCCAGAGCACCACTGCCGGGATGGGATCCTCGATGGGTGCAGTGAGGTGTCTCCAAGGACCAGTGGGTGGGCCTGAAGCCAGAGGACCCGGGAATAAGCAAGCCACGACGCACCTCCCAGGCACGGGGAGGACTCTGTGAAGGATGGAGGCGCAGGGTGCCGTGCTGGCTGAATGGGGCTGAGGGAGGAGACCCATTCAGGTGCTGCGGCCTGCCAGGTCGAAGACCAGTCGGCTCCTCTTGCTGTCAGCCAGGCCAACCCTTGAGAGTCTCAGACTTCACTGCTCACCACTCCCCTACACACAGAGAGCCTCTGAAAGTCACTTCTCTAGATCCCCAGAGACATACACCCCTTAGCACTAGCTCAGGTGGAGCCTGAGGGCAAGCTGGGTGGCCAGAGGAGGGCGAATTCAAGGCAGATGGCAAAGCCATTCCCACCCCAGGGGCACCAGTGGGCATGGCTGGGCACAGCCCACCACCTGCCAGACCTTCCAGAGGGAATTTGTCTCCCTCCCAGCCAGTCCCAGCTGGGATCTCCCAGCTAGAGAGGTTTCCTTGGGCAGAAGCTAGAAGCGAATTGGAAGGTAGAGGCCCTGACCCTCCAGGAGGCTCCATTTCTGCCTGTGGCCCTGAGAGAGAGCAGGAAGGAGTAGCTCTAACTTCTTCACAGTGACTTTGAGAACTGGAAGATGGAGGCCGCTCCCCACCTGGAAAGAAGCGGCCAGTGGAAACCAACACCTTCCCCTCCAGCCTCATCTCTGGCTCTTCAGAGTGCACAGGGAGACGCCTCACGGAGGGCCGTGCAGCTGTAAGGATTAGTATTCCAACCCGGGCAGCAGGATTTTAATTAGTCATTAGGTCCTTTCTGCAGAACCTCACTGAACAGGCAAGGGCAGGGTGACCTTTTTCCGCCGGCGCGTGGCAGCCTGTCTGCTCTGCAGGTGCTTGGGGCTCTGTCAAGACCACCAAGTGGAGAGGACCCGGGCTGGGCCGGGAAGGAGGCCCTAGCTGCTCTGCTCCTGGGTGTGGCCCCCAGCGTGGGGCACTGCAGGCCTTTGCTCCCATCTGGGCCCACGGCTCGTACCCCTCATCCACAAGTGACACTGACAGCGGCCCCTGAGATGGCTCTCCCAGTGCGAGCCCACGGGCAAGGCCAAGAACAAGCTGCCCAGCAGCTGAAGCGCTTCCCCGGTGCCTGTGAGGACGGAGCGGGCCTCCTGCGGCCAGTCCCCACCAGATTCCAGGAATGTGAGCGAACCCCTGCGGAGGGTCAGCCCTCAGCCAGGCATCTGGGACTCCCATCACCGAGCTGCCCCCTTCTTGGCCAAATGTCACCACATACCATAAAATCACAGAGAACCTTCCAGCTTGCCTGCCTTCGGAGCCGACTCTCCCAACCTCCTGGTTTCCCGAGGGCCGTGAGGCCAGGAGTAGCCGTGACCAGGGGCGTGCGGAGGCTGGTGGCTGAGCTGGGGCCAGGACCCCGGACTATGGCTGTTTACAGCTCGAAATAAAACCCTAATGGCCACCAGCACCTGCTGACAAAGATTTCAAATTAGCGTCCTCACGAGGACTTCTTCTGGGGCTTTCTACCGAGTTCATGGCGTGCCGCTGCCCAGTGGGGTCAGCAAGACCCGGTGTCTGAGGGCCCCACACTCCTTTCTGCCACTGCTCCCCGCTCTCTGGGGCGAGTCTGGCCTCTCGGCTTCTGCCCTGCCCGCAGTGCCCCAGGCCACGCTCCCGTGGGCTGTTGGGCTGTTCAGCTCCTGGTCTCCTCCCTCCTCCCCACCTTGGCCCAGGTCATGCACTGATCAGACGCCAGGCTTTCCTTCCCAGCTTCGCTGCCAACACTGCTGGTGGGGCTTGGGGTCATCCGGCTCAGCACATCACAGGGAGCCCACTAGCTCTTATCTGCTGTATGGGGGTCCCATAGCCGTTGGCTGGGCATTTCATAGGAAATAGACATCTGTGACCTCCAACAGGTTACAGACGTACCCTCAACGGGGAGGGGACAGAATTGCTGGAAGTCACCCCCACGATCAGAGCCTGGAGCCACTGTGGGGACCCTGGTGTGTGTGCCTCATTCATGCTGCCACCAGTGCAGGCGCCCTGAGCTCCGCCTCTCAGGAGCAGCCGCCTGGCTATGTAGGGCAATGGCACGTCTGGCCCGCTGCAGCTCCTGCACGGCACAAGGACGATGTGACGGGTTTGTTTCACGCCTTCTTGCCTGCCTTTAGTTCCTGGTGCCAGGCCCTTCCCGGGAGGCTGACCAGCAGGCGGGCTCTCAGGCCGGCAGCAGGAAGGCAGGAAGTCCTCCCGCCCCGATGCCTCCAGCCTGCAGACTTCATAATAAATGGGAAGTTGGCTTTCCCAGCCAGTCATAAACTTTAATTGGGCTTTTTAAAGGCCACAAAAGCAAATATATGCCCTTAAAGAAACTCTTTGGTAACCTGCTCAGAACATAAAGGTGACTATTAGCGTGTGCTGATTTGGAATACCAAGAAGAAAACTTCTCCCGCATCTGCACACGCTTGTGTAAGGACGCCCTCTTTTGCCTCGGTCTCACCATTCCCCGCCGTAAGACTGGGCCCGGCTGTCCTACAGGGCGGCAGGCTGGAAATCAGAAGAACGCTTCTGCTCGGTTCTAGACGCCCCTTAATGTTGATCTTTTTTGTTTTCTTTGAGACAGGTTCTGTCACCCAGGCTGGAGTGCAGAGGCTCAATCTCAGCTCACTGCAACCTCCTCCTCCCAGGTTCAAGCCATTCTTGTGCCTCAGCCTACCAAGTAGCTGGGATTATAGGCATGCAAGCCAGGTGGGGCTCTGCCTGGCTCATTTTTGTATTTTTAGTAGAGACTGCAGTTTTGTCATGTTGGCCAGGCTGGTCTCGAACCCCTGACCTCAAGTGATCCGCCCGCCTCAGCCTCCCAAAGCGCTGGGATTACAGCCCTGAACCACCACACCCGGCCACGCCTTAACATTGTGGAGTCTCCCTTTTCTCCGCTGAGTAATTAGTAAGATCTCTTCCACCTGCCACACGGGCTGGCTGCGGGAAGATCCCGACAGGGATGATGATGACAGCGCTGTTGACTGACTGACTGACTGTGGGGCTGGGCACTGTGCTGACCACTTTACGCATCTGGGATGGAAATGATCTCAGCCACCTGCACAGATGGGGAATCCAACGCAAAGAGGTTAAGTAACTTGCCCTTGCTCATGCAGACAGTGGCTGAGCCCAGATCCAACCCCAGCGTCTTTCACGCCAGGTGTGGCCGCAGCGGCTCCAGCACGCGTGAGGCCCCGGGAGCCAGACGGTGACGGTGCTCGCAGCACGGGAGGCTCACATGTTCCTCGGAGGCGCATCCACGCGGAGTTCACACACACGTACATCGCAGTTGCTTGCGCCTCTTTTTCCCTCTCACTCATCATGGGGCATGACTTCTCTCCAAGTTGCCTGAAATAAAATGAATAACTTTTTATGTGAAGTTCTTCGTGCTGAAGAGAGCTGCTCCGAATGGGGGATAATTGGCCTTCCAGGGCTCTGTACTGGCAATGGGCTGAAATACGCTGACGTTTCAGAGGTGTGGAAATAAAAGGACTAAAAATGGGATTCGGAGCAGCTAATGAGGGCAGATCCGCAGGGCTTGAGAGACAAAATGGGCATCGCAGGTGGGAGCTGGCACCGCGGCCAGGGGCACCCACGCAGCGGCGAGCGGGGCTGGGGTCGGGGCGGGCATCCAGGCCCTCATCACAGGAACCCGCCGGACCCCCAGAGGCCCCTGGCCTCTGTCGTCTTTGAGGCCTCAGACCTCCCTAGTCCAGCCGCAAGCTACCAAGCCCCCTATATGAGTCTGCTCGGACGCTGTATCGAAGCACGTTCTGTTTGATGGAGGAAATGTATTGTCCCCGGTTCTGGAGGCTGGAAGTCTGAGATCAAGGGGACAATACAAGGCTGCAGCCTCTCTTCCTGGCCTCTGGGTGCTGTCTTCTCCCTCTGGGGGTGTCCGTGTCTTTGCCTCCCCTCCTTATAAGGACACCAGTCCTATTGGATTAGGGTCCAGGCTAATGGCCTCATTTTAACTTAGTGACCTCTGTGAACATCCTACCTCCAAATACAATCACAGACTCCAAGGCGCTGGGATGAGGACTTCCACATGTGAATTTGCGGTGCGGGGTGGCTCGGTTCAGCTCCGAGCCTGCGCCTCAGCCAGCGCTCACTCACTCATGCCTGTTTCAATTTGTTCACACAGTGCCTGTCTCCTGACCTACTGTGTGCGAAGCTGGGACGAGGCAGAAGTTGCCCACCAGGAACCTAGTGCCCAGTGGAGGAGGAGGGAGGGGGTCACAGGACCGCAGGACGGGACGTGGCTGTGCCCCCACAGAGGAGTTACCCCTGGCCCCACGAGCACTGAAGCCCCAGGTGCCCACTGCCCCGGGACCACAGAGTAGCTCCTTGGAGATTCCTGTCTTCAGAACTGAGCCCTGAGATGACCCAGTTGGCCCATTCAGGCAGTTTCCGGTCCAGGAGAGGAGGGGGTGCCCTCAAGACAAGAGAACTGGAAGGACCTGGGCTCTGGGGAGCACATTTTGGGGCCGACACTCTTGCTTTGTTTGTGAAATGCCTGCAGGAGCTGGAGGCCAGGCCGCAGAGCCCGTGCGCTGGTTGGTAAGAACGGGTGCCAATGCCCAGGGGGTGAGACAGCAAGCTTAGCAGAGCCAGGTGGGCATGCCCCCCCATTCACTGGGCCTCCTCCCTGCTGATACCAGGGTCTTCCTGGAAAGGCCACTAGGGAGCTGGTTCTGATGCACCTGTGGGCCGATCAGGCGCCTAATGGCCTGAGGCCGACGCCTGTTTAAGAACCACTTTTCCAAGTTCCCATTTCTCCCATGACAGAGAGCTCAGGGGTGATCCCTGCAGGCCCCATGTGCCAGGATGGCCAGCACGATGGCCAGCACCGGCCGGTCTGTGACCTTTTCTGGGGGCTGCAGAGAGAAGAGGAGGAGGAGGGGGCATCCCAGCCGCCTGGAGCCTGCAGCTCACTCATGCCCGCCCTGCATTTAGCAGCCACAGCCCTGGCAGGGGACAGTGGCCTCACCAGGCTTGGTTGGCAGTGGCACCAGAGGTCAGGGCTGGCCGATACCCTCTGAGGGCCCTGGACCTTCCTTTCTCAAACGTCTGGACCAGTTCCCTCCTCCATGAGTCACGGCTGCTGGTGGATTTCGGCTCCACAGATGCCACGGGCAGTTCTGGTCCTGGGAATGGCTTTGCAGTAGGGCTCAACTGGCGTAAAAGCAATAAGTGGGTCCCCAAGTGCCTCCCAGCCCAGACTGGGGCAGGAGGGGGTTCTCAAGGGGTTTTCAACTCAGGCTGAGGGGAACAATCCTGAGAAAAACCTCTAGTTATGCGCCCCAATTACTCAGCCTCCTTGGGGGATACTGGGCCATCCACATCCCTCAACTCAAGTCCCTCATCAGTGACTCAGGGACAAGGCATGTGCCCCCTCAGAGCTGCCGCACAGATGAAAGGAGGGAGAACATCCCACAGCAGTGCCCCACGTGGGAACGCCAGGCGGGGGTGCCTTCGTGGGTCACCATACACACGCAGCTTTACATCCACGCTTCACCAGAAGCCCGCAGGCTCCGTGTGTGCTCAGCTTTAGGAGACACGTCCAGGTGCCCTTCAGCAGTGCCCCTGCCACTTGCCACCTAAAGGGTGGCTGACCTTCCTGTGTGCCCTGAGCTCGTCCTGGTGGAGAGAAAAAGGCTCCTCGAGGCGACTCCCTGTCTGTATGGTCACTGCTCCCCTTCTCAGACCATGAGAGGGACCCTGAGACAGGACTTCTTCCATGTAGAGGGAGCGCGTCTATGTCTGCAGAGGGCGGTAGCCACAGGCAGTGGCCTGGGCAAGGGCAGCTGTCAGCTCAGAGCAGGCATCGGGCATCCGAGAAGGCTGCATCTGCGGTTCCATCCGCCCACATGGACCTGGGGCTTGCTCACCAAAGCCCCAGACCGCAGCCTCAGCAGAACCAGCCTGCTCACGGCAGCCTCCCGTGTGATTAATTGGGGGAGGAAGGGCTGGCTAGAAGCAGACTTATTTTTTCTAATGCTGCTTTCTCGAGATTTTAATTTTCCATAGTGCTACATTCCAGTCCCCTTTCCTTAAAAAAAAAAAAAAAAAGAAGAGACATAATTGTGATAATTCTCTCTCACATACACGCTATCTCATTCGACCTCAAGGGGTACTTCCAAAAAGCAATTGTATACTACTTCATGGACAGGAACTCCATGACTGGGGGAGAACAGAGCTCGGATTTCAAGATTCCAGCAGGATGTGGGCGGCCTGACTGTTCCCGTGGCAGGAGGGACCATCCTCCGTCCCAGCTCCAGAGCAGCTGCCCGGCCTTGCGCAGAGCCCCTGGGGCCTCGTCCTGGAGCTGCTTCCCTGGAATTAATTGCTGCAAATTCCGCCCACCCAACAGCGCTGGAAGTGGGCTGAGCACCTACCTCTTCCACTTGTCAGTGGCGGCAAATCCGACACAGGCTTCCTGTAATGGAAGGGATGAGGAGGAGTCCAGGCAGCCACGGGCAGTGATGCCTCCAGGGAACCTGAGGGAACTCAAGCCCCTTGGATGCACTTTATTTTATTTTTATTTTTATTTTTTTTTTGCGACGGAGTGTCGCTCTGGTTGCCCTGGTTGGAGTGCAGTGGCGCGATCTCAGCCCACCGCAACCTCTGCCTCCCGGGTTCAAGTGATTCTCCTGCCTCAGCCTCCCGAGTAGCTGGGATTACAGGCATCCACCACCACGCCTGGCTGATTTCGTACTTTTAGTAGAGACAGGGTTTCTCCACGTTGGTCAGGCTGGTCTCAAACTCCCGACCTCAGGCGACCTGCCTGTTTCAGCCTCCCAAGGTGCTGGGATTACAGGCGAGAGCCACCGCGCCCAGCCCTTGGGTGCATTTTAAATGCTGCCACCCTAGGGATGTCCGGGGCCCAGAATGTGTCTGGTCAGGATAACGCAGCAGTTCCTGACCCTGTCTGGGAAGGTGGAGGGACCGGAGTATTTCAGGAGCCCCTCTCTATGCCAAGTGGGGAACTGGGTGTCCAGTGGCCAGGTCTCAGTGGCTCACTGACATCTCCCGGCATGGCTCAGAGAGGTGCAGAGAGCTGTTCAAGATCACACAGGCGAGGAGCAGCAGAGGGGAAGTCCACCCTATCGGGTCTCCCGGCCCCAGCTCACCCCACCACATCGCAGGGTTGCCCAGGCAGCTCCAGCACCAGAAGGCCAGTTGCCTGGTTCCCAAAACAGTCCCTGGGGCCAGCGGCATAGACTTGAGGCATGTCCAGGAGCCAAGTCAAAGAAATTTCCTGAGGGCATCCCCAGGGCCTCCTCTCTGCAAGATGCAACCATCTGCAGGGGCCAGAAAGTTCTGCTGTGGAAAAGGTTCAGGTCCCAGCCCCTTTGCTGACAGTCATGTGACCTCAGCTTGCCTGGCCCAGCCCTGTTTCTGCACGTGGAAGAAGACACAGGGGACTGCAGCCGGGGGGTGAAATGTGAGCCTGGAAATGCTTGCTAAGCCGCAGTGGCTGAGAAATACTAAATCCTCATTATTCGGACAAAGCAGAGAAGCCCCAGTGTCAATCTTCTGGGTGTAAACGTGGCCGTGTCGCTGCTGCAGCTGAGCTCTCAACAGGGTTGGAGAGGAGCGAGCTGCTCATCACCTCCTGGGGTGGAATCTTAACTCAGGGCTAACGTCACCCCAGGGAGACAAAGCACCAGGGCAGGGGAGGCTGGGAGGCCCAGACCAGGGGCTTGGGTCTCATCCCCGGGTTTCATAGCTGGAAACACCAGATGGGGCCTGAAAGGCAACCTCTGGGTCTGGGGCTGAACCCTGGCCTGGGAACAGGAAGGGGTGCATGAAAGACACTGTGGGACCTAGGACTGGGCTTCCCCGGTGTTTCTGAGGGTGCTGCATTAGCAGTGAATGTGGGAGTGGGGAAGGCAGAGGGTGTGCTTGCAGGTCACACTGACTGCCTGGCCCACCTGAAGACCACCTCCTCCAGGAGGCCTGCCAGGAGTCCTGCTTCCCAGCTCCTGATCCCACCTGCCTGCAGAGAAGCACCCCAACAGGACCCCAGTCATGGCTCACTTCCTGCAGGCATTTCAGGAGCCAAGGTCCATGGTCCCTGACAGCCCTGATGGGAAACCTCTGTTCTCTCAGCTGCATCGGCACCGAGCACTGGGGAGCCTCCTCGTCTCCTCCTGCATCCCGGGCTCCCCACTGCCAGCCATGCTGAACCCTGCTCTCATCTCCCACAGGACCCAAGACCCACCCGTGTTCTCTGCTCTCCAGGACCCCAAGGTCTCCTTCCTGCTTTTCACGGCTCCACCTGCCGGACCGTGTCCTGGAGGGAGGTGGGAGGGCAGCTGTGTGGCCTGGGGTGGGGGCTGGTGCTGACTGCCTTCCTCATACGATGCTTTTCCTGTGATCACCCCCAGAGCCTAGTGGGGGGCTTGTGCCCTCCTTGCTCACAGCCACCCTGTGGCTTCTCCTGGGAGGCTGGGTCTCCTTGCCTGGCTGCTCCCTGTTCATTTTTCTTCTCTCCTTCCCCTTCCTCACTTGACTGGGAGCTTGGAGAGGAGGTGGGCTGTGTCTGCTGTGCTTCTCCACTTTCACTCATTCATAGAGTGTGGCTCAGGGCACATGAGCGATGATTGCATGCACGAATGAATGTATGAATGAATGAATGCACAAATGAATGTATCAACAAAGGAATGAATACACAAATGAATGTATGAATAAGTGAATGAATGAATACATGAATGAATGAATGAATGCATAAGTGAATAAATCAATGAATGAATGAATGCATGCATAAATGAATGCATGAATGAATGAATGAATGCAGGAATGAATGAGTGCATAGCTGGATGCCTTCCTCAGACTCAGAAGGTCTGTGGTGCCCTTCCAGTTCTAGCAGGACCAGATGGATGTCACGCTACCTGGTAGGTCTGTCTAATGCCTTAAGTCTCCATCAATCTGCTTTTAATAATGAAGTGACATTAAACCACACACAGTACCTGACTTATTAAATTGAAATTAAGTTTCTCACAGAGACATTAACGTTGACTGAGTTCTTGGCAGCTGTGCCTAGGCCCCAGAGCAGGTGGTCAGGCTGACGCCTGGCACCTCTGACCCCCAAAGCTGACCTTATTTGTAGCCTGGAAACTGCCTGCTCTTCCCTGGTCTCTCGTCACCTCCAGGTGGGAGAGAAGGGCTGGCCGGCTGCCTTTCCCAGGCAGCGTTCGTATTGATTCAGAGGAGCAAGGGTGGAATCGTTTATCATTCAATTAACGGTGTCAGCAGAGCCATTATTTAAATGGCCAGCCACATGTGTAATCAATCTTTAATGAAACAATAATTGTACTTCCTAGTCAATGAGTGCCCAGCCTCCCCTAAAACCATCTCACTATGAATAATAAATAGCAATGGGTCCACGGCAAGGACCGTGAGTTGGTGAGTTGATCCTTTTTTAAAAAATTCATTTATTGTACTTTAAATTCTGGGGCACATGTGCAGATCGTGGAGGTTTGTTACATAGGCATACGCGTGCCATGGTGGTGGTTTGCGGCATCCATCACCCCGTCATCTACATTAGGTATTTCTCCTAATGCTATCCCTCCCCAATCCCCCCATACCCTGCTATTCCTCCCCTAGCCCCCACACCCCAGGTCTAGGTGTGTGATGTTCCCCTCCCTGTGTCCATGTGTTTTCATTGTTCAACACCCACTTATGAGTGAGAACATGCGGTGTTTGGTTTTCTGTTTCTGTGTTAGTTTGCTGAGAATGACGGTTTCCAGTTTCATGCATGTCCCTGCAAAGGACATGAACTCATCTTTTTTTATGGCTGCATAGTATTCCATGGTATATATGTGCCACATTTTCTTTATCCAGTCTATCATTGATGGGCATTTGGATTGGTTCCAAGTCTTTGCCATTGTGAACAGTGCCGCAGTAAACATACATGTGCATGTGTCTTTATAACAGAATGATTTATAATCCTTTGGGTATATACCCAGCAATGGGATTGCTGGGCCTTTCCAAGACAGCTGGGACAGGAATACCAATGGCACCGAGGAAAAAGGGGCTGGTAATGCACAACGGGGGTGAGAGTCTGAGCAGGAGCCCCCCAGCCCCACCCTTCCCAGCACCATCGGGCAGGCCCTGGTTCAGGGGGGTCTGGCCATGCTGGCAAGGGCTGGGGGACTTGGGACTGGATGTCAGGGGATGTGGGGTCTAATTCTAGCTGGGTCTCCATCTCCTGTGGGACCTCCGTGGACTCCGTGACCTCCGTGGACTCCCCTCGATCTCTGTGCCTCCTTTTCTGCATCTAAAGGGTAGGGTGGGCAAGAATAGAAGAGGCCCCCAAGGGCTGCTTTGGGGCAGATATTTTGAGTATGTGAGCTGTGCAGGAGAGAGGAAAGAACACAGGAACGGGCCCAGCTGCAGGTGTAGGTGAGACATCTTCCCTCCCTGGCAGCTTCCCTGCAGCCCAGCAACCCAAACTCAAAAGGCATCTCCTGCAGTTTGCCACAGTAGAATGTTCTTTCCCCATGCAAAGGTCCAGGCCCTCGTGAGCAACAAAGCTCAGGTCCAGAGGGGCTGGGGACAGGCAGAGCCTGGACTGTGCAGAGCCTGTTTTACGCTGCCTGTGAGAGAGTGCTATCCTGGGATGATTTCCTCCCTGGGTCTGTGTGCCAGCCCTCCTCCTGGTTGCACCAGGGACCTGATCAAGGAACAGGCACTGCCAGCGGATTGTCACATGGTCTTGGGGGTCTCCGAAAAGCTCAGTTTGCTCGGTTCTTCTGCGGAGCTGTGGTGTGGGGAGGTGTGGAAGACGGGACTCAGCAGCACCTTCCATGGGGCGGGTACAGTCCCGGTGCCTGCGTCTTGTCCTCTTCACAGTGGAGAAGCTGAGTCACCCCACCCAACCCTGCTGCCCTCAGTGTCCTCCCCAGAATCTCCTACAACACTTAAGAAGGTGCTGCGCTGGCCCTCCACTCACCTAAGAAGGGGCAGGGAGCCAACCTCTCTACCTGCCTAAGAAGGCACAGGACACTGACCTCTCCCTCTGCCTAAGCAGGTGCATGGCTGACCCCTCTACTCACCTAGGAAGGCACAGGACGCCGACCTCTCCAACTGCCTAAGCAGGCGGGTCACTGACACCTGTCAGCCTAACAAGGTGCATTGCTGACCCTTCCACCTGCCTAAGAAGGTGTGGGGTGCTGACCTCTCCACCCAGCTATGACCTTTGGGGGTCATCATTGGATTCAAAGTGCTCAGGACATGAAGGGGCACCCTTGCCTATCACAACTGAAATTAAATAGCTAATTGTGAGATTCATTTCATATCTCTCTCAACTCTGAAGGCAGAGATCCTCTCTGTCTTTATTCACAGCTCTAGGCATATTGATCTTCACAGAAGACAATACATAAATATTTGTTGAATAAATGTTTCTGGTAAAATTTTCTCTTGACTGAAGTAAATTTTAAAAAAATAATGTAACTTTCAGCTAAGATAGAGTAATGGGAACCAGACTATTCTGTCTTGTGAGATAAGAAAGAAGGAAGGAAGGAAGGAAGGAAGGAAGGAAGGAAGGAGGGAGGGAGCGAGGGAGGGAGAAAAACTGGACAAAATATATTAACCAGTGGTTTGGACAAAATATGTCAGACAACAAACAAAACCCAGCCTGAAGGGTGTGAAACAGGAGAGGGAGCCCTGCACGGGAGCTGCGACTTCTCTACCTTGCTGTCTGGAGAAAGTTTTCAGGTAGCAGCTCGGGAAGGGGGAGCCCATAGGTCTCCCACAGTGGAGAAAACAGAGCTAGGAGCTCAGGAAGACCACAGAGGGTAGAGCCCACGGGAGAGGGCACTGGAGGGGAGATGGCTGCACAAAGAACTCTAGAAATCAGCACATGTGTGTGAAAAAAAAAAACACCTAAGGCCAGGGAAGAATCACCACGGGAACTACAGGGAAGGATTGTGGGGGCTCATGTGGGACCAGGAACAGAGCCGGTTCTCCCAGCCAGAGCACAAAGCACCCTCTGTTGCCAGGCGTCGAGTGCACACGCAGAGGAGGATGGCCTCGGTGGTAAGGAGAGTTAGCCCTAGGCTAAATTCTGCTCTGTTCTCACTTGAAAAAGCCTAAAAGCAAGACCCAAGAGGATAAATTGTTTACATGTAACTTAACTGTGTTCCAGAATAAACTCAAGGGTATTACGTGCGTGTGTGTGTGTGGATGTGTGCACACGTGTGTATCCAGCGTCAAATAAGGTCAGCTGCAGAATGCCCAGCATCCAACAAAAACTTACCAGGTGTGCAAAAAGCAAGAGATACAATCCATACCAAGGAGAAAAACCAATCACTTGGAAGTGACCCAGAAACGACACCCATAATAAAATTAGTAGCTAAGGACATTGAGCAGTTAGTATAATTTAATTTTATATGCTCAAGAAGCACAGGAAATAATAAACCCATCAAGTAGAGACACAGAAGAACCAAAATTTTAAAAAGAACAAAATCAAAATTCTAGACGTGAAAGCTCTAATGTGTAAGATGTAATATACACTGTATAGGGTCAATGGCAGAATTCACACTGAAGAATAAAGGTTAGTGCAATTTAAAACATAGTAATGGAAACTATACAACATAAAACCCAGAGAAAGAAAAACTAAGAAAAAATAACAGCACCAGTGATTCCTGGGGCAACGTCAAAAAGCCTAGTATATATGTAATTGGAGGCTGCAAAGGAGAGAAAAGGAAAGTCAGGAAAAATATTGGAAGAAATAAAATACAAACATTTTCTAAATTTGATGAAAACCACGAATCTGCAGATCCAGGAATCTCAATGAAACCTAAACATGAAAAACCATAAAACAGGAGCACCAAGGCACAAATAAATGCTTTAAACCACTAGCAAAGACAAAATCTTGACAGGAGCCAGAGAAAAAAGACATATGACATGCAGAACCAGCAATGGTGGGGACCTTTCGTCTGAATCGATGCCAGCGAAAAGGAAGTGGAGAAATAGCCCTAAAGTCTGAAAGAAAAGCAAAGCTGTCAAACAGGAATTCCTTACCAGCAAAAATCTCTTCAGAAAATGAACACGGAGCATTTCCTAAGATTAACCACGTTGCAGACCAGGAAGCCAGTCTCAAGGAACTTGAAAGGATTCAAGTCACATAAAGTATGTTCTCTGACCGCGATGGATTTAAATTAGAAATGGACCACAGAAAGCTACCTGGAAATCTCCAAATATTTGGAAATGAAATAGGACACTTCCTAATAAACCATGGATCAAAGAAGAAACCAAAAAGCAAATTAGGAAGTATTTTGAACTGAATAAATATGAAAATACAACAAATAAAAAACAAGGAAATAGAGAACTGAAGAATAATAAATAAAATTATTAAAAAAACCAAAGTTTCTTCTTAAAGATCAATAAAATCTTTAGACAGATTGGTCAGGAAAAAGAAAAGAAATGAATTAACCAAATTAGGACTGAGACAGGTGACATTTATAAAGATTTCCCAGATAGTAAAAGGATAATGATAAGATCGTATAAATAATTTGTCACTAAGTTCAACAACTTAAATGGAATGGACGTGTGATTTGAAAAACATAAACTACCAAGCACCAAAGCCCACTTAAGAATAAATAGATATCATGACTTTTCCAAATCTTTTAAAGAAATTTAACTTGTGGTTGAAGCCCACCCACAAGGAAATGTCCACTCTCATGTGGCTTCACCAGTGAATTCCACCAAATAAGAACAAGGAATATCAATTTAAAATAATCTCTTCTAAACTCTTGAGAAGAAGGTACTACTCAAGTCATTCCACGAAGCCAGAATTCTGAAACCAAAATTAGACAAAGAGATTATGAGAAAATAAGCCTAAAGACAAATATTCCTTATAAGCATAAATGCAAACTTTCCTGGCAAAGTTTTAGCAAATAAAACCTAACAGTTGCTAAAAACAGATATAACTCATGAGCACATGTTTATCTCAGAAATGTAACATTGACCTAACATTCAAAAGTAACTTATATTAACAAACCCAAACGCCAAAACACATAAACCTCTCAATATATGCAGAAAAGGTGTTTCACAAAATCTGATTGCGTTACTGATAAAAGCTCTCAGAAAACTAGAAGGAACTTTCTTGCATAATAAAAGGTGTCTCTAAAAATCCCACTGGGGGTACTGTATTTACTGGACAACCAAGTGCTATCCCACTAAGGTAAAATGCGAATAAGGACACCGGCCCTCCCCACTCCTACTCAACATTGTACTGGGGGTTAGCCCTTCCGTAAGGCAAGAAAAGTAAAATGAAAGGCATCCTGCATGTAAAGAAAGAAGGAAGCTGTCCGCAGTCACAGGAGACATGGTCATCTATGTAGAAAATAGCATGAACTCTAAAACAACAGCAGCGACAACCCCTCGTACTGATAGTGGGTTTAACAAGGATGCAGGGTACAAGATTCACATACAAAAATCAGTTTTTATATATTAGTGACAAAGACCTGGAACATGAAATTGAAAATGCAAAACTACACTTTAAGAGGCCGACGCAGGTGGATCACTTGAGGCCAGGAATTTGAGCCCAACCTGGTCAACGTGGTGAAACCCTGTCTCTAATAAAATACACAAATTAGCTGGGTGTGGTGACGCACGCCTGTAATCTCAGCTACTTGGGAGCCTGAAGCATGAGAATCGCTTGAACCTAAGAGGTAGAGGTTGCTGTGAGTCGAGATTGTGCCACTGCACTCCAGTCTGGGTGACACAGTGAGACTCCGTCTCAAAAAAAGAAAATACAAAACAATTTACAATAACATAAAAAGACATGGTATGCTTAGAGATAAGCTGGCAAAAGTTTTCCATGGCCTGCACCCTGAAACTACAAAATACTGCTGAGAAAAATTTAAAAAGAACAAAGTGTAATGACAGCCACATTCAGAAACTGGAAGACTCAATATTGTTAAGATGTAATTTCTTCCCAATGTGACCTATGGATTCTATAGAACGCCAATCAAAATCTCAGCAAGATTTTTTTTAGATAATAACAAACTGATTCTAAGATTTCTACAGGTTTTGGGCATTTCAGTGTTTCAGAAAATGAATAAAAAGAAAAGTAAAATTTACATGGAAATTCAAAGTAACTAGAACAACGAAAACAACTTTGAAAATGAAGAACAAAAAGGAGGATTTGCTCAATTCTGATGACAAAGCTGGAGTGATCAGAAGGCACCGTGCTGTAGAAAGGGTGGAAGAGGCATGCATCGGTGGGACAGGGTAGAAAGGCCAGAGATAGACCCACGTGTGTGTGGTCAGCTGATTTCCCCTTCCTTCCTCCCTCCCTTCCTCTGTTCCTCCCTCCCTCCCTCCCTCCCTCCCTCCCTCCCTCCTTCCTCCTTCGTTCTCTCCTTCCCTCCTTCCTTCCCTACTTCCCTCCTTCCTTCCCTTCTTCCTTCCTTCCTTCTTCCCTCCCTCACTCCTCTCTCCCTCCCTTCCTCACTCTCTCCCTCCCTTCCCCTCCCCTCCCCTGCCCTCCCTTCCCCTTCCCTTCCTTTGTCTTGTTTTTTTGAGACAGAGTCTCACTGTCACCCAGGCCGAATGCAGTAATACGGTCATAACTCTCTGCAGCCTTAAACTCCCAGGCTCAAATGATCCTCCCACCTCAGCCTCCCCAGCAGGTGAGAATATGGGCACATGCCGCCTCACTCAGCTTATTTTGGATTTTTGTAGAGAGGAGGTCTTACTGTGTTGCCCAGGCTGGTCTCAAACTCCTAGACACAAGCAATCCTCCCATCTTGGCCTCTCAAAGTTCCGGGATTACAGGCATGAGCCACCACATGCAGCCAATCGGTCTGATTTGTGGAGAAAGGGTAGGGTTCTCCCAAATGGTGCCGGAGCCATTGTGTGTGCATATCCACAGGCACAGAAACAAACTTCGGCACTGCCTGCAGCATATGCAAAAATCAGCTTAGGATGAATCGCAGGCTCGAGTGTGAAAGCTAAAACCATAAAACATCTAATAACAACAATCAAAAAAAAGGGAGAAAAGTATTTGTGATCTTGGGTTAGGCAATAATTTCTTAGCTACAATACTAAAAGCATGAAATAAAAACATTGAGTAGATTAGATGTTCTTCAAAAGACGCCACTGAGAGAATATTTGCAATCCTGTATCTGAAAAAGAACTTATATCCAGAAAATGCAAAGAAATCTCAAAGCTTAATAATAAGCCAATGAAAATAATAAGCCAATTCAGTAAGTGGGGAAAAGGTTTGAATGGATAGCTCACCAAAGAAGATACATACACGGCAAATAAGCACATAAAAATGCTCACTATCCGGCCAGGGACGGTGGCTCACACCTGTAACCCCAGCACTTTGAGAGGCTCAGGCAGGACGATCGCTTGAGCCCGAGTTTGAGACCAGCCTGGGCAACATGGCAAAACTCCGTCCCTACAAAAAATACAAAAATTAGCCAGGCACGGTGGGGAGCGCCTATAGTCCCAGCTAGCTGGGTGGCTGAGGCCGGAGGGTCACGGAGCCTGGGTGACAGAGTGAGACTGACTCCAAAACAAACATGCTCAGTCTCATTCGTCATTAGGGAAATATAAATTAAAACCACAACGCGACCTTTCGGGGGGAAAGCAGCGCCTAGAGCACAAGGAAACTGAGGAACGGGGTGTGTGTGTCTCACGGCCATCGTGGTGACAGGCTCGAGCGCTCACACGGCTCAAAGCTGATCAAAGCGCACAGTTCAGGTGTGTGCCGTTTACTCTGTCAGTCACACCTCAACTAGGCTGATACAAAATAATAAACACCGATTAAATCGCTCAATTTGATAGGCCTATTACGAGGCCTGGCCACGCCCAGCGCCACATGGAAGACCCAGGGATGTTAAAAGGGACGAGGCTTTGACAGCCATTTGGAAGGTTCCAGCTACACGCTCACCCCCATAGGACAAGGCCATTTCCTGCGCGTGTATTTACAGAAGCGATGAACGCGTGCATCTGTCCAAAGGCTCACAGCAGCTTCATCTGTAATAGTCAGGACCTGGGAAAAGCCCAGCTGGCACGAGCCAGTGAAGAAACAAGCACGCCGGGGGTACCCACACCGCGGGGCTCTGCCTGTCAACATGAAGGATGCGCTGTGGATGACTGCCACTGTGAATGCAAACCGGGCTGCGTGTGCGGCGGCTCACACCCATCCCCAGCACTTGCAGTCCTGGCTACTCGAGAGGCTGAGGCGGGAGGATCCCTCGAGCCCAGGAGTTCGAGGCTGCAATGAGCTATGATGATGACACTGTGCTCAGCCTGGGTGACAGAGTGAGGAAAGGGAGGAAGGAAGAGGGGGAGGGAGGGAAGGAGAGAGGAAGGAAGGAAGGAGGGAGGGAGGGAGGGAGGGAGGGAGGGAAAGAAGGAAGGAAGGAGAGAGGGAGTGAGGGAAGGAGGGAGGGAAGGAAGGAAGGAGAGAGGGAGTGAGGGAGGGAGGGAAGGAAGGAGGGAGGGAGGGAGTGAGGGAGGGAGGGAGGGAGTGAGGGAGGGAGGGAGGGAAGGAAGGAGGGAGGGAGGGAGGGAGGGAAGGAAAGAAGGAAGGAAGGAGAGAGGGAGTGAGGGAGGGAGGGAGGGAGGGAAGGAAAGAGGGAGGGAAGGAGAAAGGAAGGAGCAGAGTAATCTGTGGCGACCTAAAGTAGGGTTTCTAGCTGCCTGGAAGGAAGGGAGGAACCAGGGGCAGGGAAGGGAAGAAGTTCCAGGGGCCCAGGAGCCCCTCAGAAGTGGGGTCTGCGTGTCTCCCCACCATCGTGGCCATAGTATCACAAGTACACACACGTGTCAAAGCTGATCAAATTGTACACTTTAGACATCACTGTTTGTCAGTTATACCTCAGTAAAGCAGATAAAAAATACACAGAGCTTCCACAGCAGATACGTGTGGCCGGCAATTGCTAATGCGGTTTTCTCTGTGAAAACAGGAGGGGCAGAGGAACCTAGGGAAGGCTGCCGTGGCCAGCCCCCAATTTTCTATTCAGAAAGAACCTGTCCGGCCTCCTCCATGCTCCGATCTGTTTGCTGGGCCCCCGGGATTGGCCTCAATCTGTAAAGGACCTCAGGTCACTTTTGTGTTTTGGGAGCAGACTCTCTAAGCCTGTGGGGCAGGAGCGGTTCAGAGTGTCTGAGCCAGGGGTCTCATCCCCTGGGTATCTCCTGTCGCCCCTGGAACGCTTTTTGGGATGTTTGCAAATGACATATCACATGGTTTTAAAATTCTTAACAAACTAGTCAGGATTTCTAAATAAACCACTTACTTTAAATACTGCTATGAGATAGCGTCTTCAGGTGGACACAGTGGCCTGACCCTGGCCTGTCCCTTTACCCGGCCACGTGGCAGGAAGAGGTCTGCATGGTGTATGGCCGGGGGTGTTAACGCCTCCGTAAGTGCCCAGCGGTGGTGAATGGGGAGGATATTTGCAGTTGGCAGCAACGGCTGACTCCAGTGATGAACAGCCTGTGGTTTCTCTGTGCACAAAGTCACAGGCACTGTGGTTGTCTGTAAGAACGATGGGGAGAAATGAGAGATGATGGGAAATTTAGTTTTAAAAAGCGTAGCATCATGTTTCCGATCTCAATTCACAGACCCCGGGGTAAAACCCCTGTCAGGGGTGCCAGGCTGTAGCCTCCATGCCCAGGCTAGTCCGCCTGCAGAGGTGGGCAGCATCTGTGAAGCTGCAGGCATTGGTCTCTGGAAGTGACCCCAAATCTGAGGGGTGAGGGCAGCCAGCACAAGGCCTTGCACCTGGGGAGAAAGCCAGACAAAACCTTCCAGTGAAGAGTAAAAATAACCCAGCTGTGCGATCCAGGGCATTCACGGACTCCACAGCTAAATAAGTGGGGGAGGCACCTTCCCAGCCTCTGCTGGAGGCAGGCAGGCGGGAGCTGGGTGGCCAGGAGGGGGTTGCTGGCACAGAGGAGCGTAGGTTGAGCTAGAATCTCCTTGACCTAGGCGCCTAGGACCCAGCCCTGGGAGAAAGGGGCCTGCCCAGATCAGGGCCTGCAGGACACACGCCTCTGTGCACAGCCACTCAGCAGGTGCCCCAGCCCATGAGGACGCTCAGCCTCTCACCAGCAAGACCTCCTTCACAGCGATGCTCTGAAACATGTCACCGTGTGTCGGAGAACAAGTTTGCATTGCTCACTTGGGAGAAACAGCAAGACAGGCTGTATTCCAGCGGCTGCAGTAGATGAAGGACTTCAGAATCCAGCTCAGTTCAGACACAGTGCAGACAGCTGCAGATGCCCAGCCCAGAGCAGAGTGAGGGTCCCGGCTGGAAACCACTCACCTGGTTACACATCAAGGGCGGGGTTCTCCTAAAGGCAGGCCGAGGATTTAGACATGGCTGGCTAGGGGCGAGGAATGTGATCAGATGCTGAGGACGGGAGGGTTCTCAATGTCACAGGACTCAGCAGGCCGTGGACACAGAGGTCAAGGTGGAGGCTAGTTGAACTGGGCTCAGAAGCCTGGCTCACGGTGGGTCAGGGAGGGAGTCTTTGCCAGTCAGTTGTCTGCCCACAAAGGCTCATCACACACTGGACCAGTCCACCCGGAGGGGATGGTCATACAGTGAGGGGGGACAGTGGGAGGAGGAGGATGGTTATGTGGGGAGGAGGGACAGTGGGAGGAGGAGGATGGTCATACAGGGAGGAGGAACAGTAGGAGGATGATGGTTATGTGGGGAGGAGGGACAGTGGGAGGAGGATGATGGTTATGTGGGGAGGAGGGACGGTGGGAGGAGGATGATGGTTATACAGGGAGGAGGGACAGTGGGAGGAGGATAATGGTTATACAGGGAGGAGGGACGGTGGGAGGAGGATGATGGTTATGTGGGGAGGAGGGACAGTGGGAGGAGGAGGATGGTTATACGGGGAGGAGGGACGGTGGGAGGAGGAGGATGGTTATACAGGGAGGAGGGACAGTGGGAGGAGGAGGATGGTTATGTGGGGAGGAGGGACAGTGGGAGGAGGATGATGGATATACATGGAGGATTGCCGGCAATATATTGATCATGACGCAGGAAGGGTGCACAGTGAGCAGATGGTGTTATACAGGGAGCACAGTAGGAGCTGCATTTCCTGTTAAATTATCTGAATTTTTAACTTTATCTTTTAAAATAAGATAAATTATTTAAATGACAGGCAGCTGCTCTAAGATTCCACTGACTTGGAAGGGTGCCCTCATCTTTAAGGCGGAAGAAGAGGAACGGGGCACAGCAGGGCTGGGTGGGCTGTGGCTCCTGTGCCAGGCTGGCTAGGCCGGGAGCAGGCTTAGGACTGCTGCCCACGGCCAGCGCCCCGGGCCGGTGGCTTCAGCTGTGCATCCTCACAAGCAGCTGAACTCCACCTTGTTCCTTTCCAGGGGCTGTGGTAGCAAAAGCCCAGGGACGAGCAGGCTTTCGCAGACAGGAATCCCTTCCCTCGCTGCCCAGAGGCCAGGAGTCCCCTGTCCAGGTCGGTGGGGCTGGCTCCTCTCCTCGTGGGGGCTCTGCGGCGTCTGCTGCCCTGCTGCTGTCTTGGCTTCTGGTGGCTGCTGTCCTCCTCCGCGTTCCTCAGCTGTGGCCGCATCACTCCAGGCTCCGCTGCCGTCTTCCTCTTCTGAGTGTGTCTCCAGAACTCCCTGTCTTTACCCGGTGTGATCCCATCCCACCTGATCACACCCAGAAGACCCTGTTTGCAAATGAGGTCTCCTTTGCAGGTATCGGGAACTAGGACTTCCCCATATCTTTCTGGGGGACAGAGTTCAACCCCACAGCACCCACTAAATGCCTGTGTGGCCCTGAGCTCCTGGAAAATCGCCATGAACAAAACACACATTGTTTGTCCTCAGGCAGCTTATGTTCTGTGGAGGCCAGACAGTGAACTTGGGGATGATCATTTGCCTACGGGACGGGCAGGGTGAAGGGGCGAAGCGTGGGCAGCATTTTGGGCGTGTGGTGGAGAGAGCGTGACGCTGAAAACAGAGCCCCGGTGGAGAGGGGAAGGACGACTACGCCAAGGCCTGAGGGGAGGTTTTCTCCGTGTGTGCTGGGAATGGCAGCTGCAGAAAACCATGGGTACAGGGTGCATGGCCGGGGCTGGGGAGTGCACTTCACCCAGAGAGCTTGACCTTTATGCAAGTCCGAGAGCTGCCTGAGGTCAGTTACCCGCAGAGCCCGCAGGATCAGACCCGACTATCCGCCACCCTTCCCTTCCCTTCCCTCCTAAATGACTAAGGTAAAGAACACTCAGGTGGGCTGAATAACGCCCCAAGGATGCCCACACCCTAAACCCAGAGCCTGTGACTATGTTCCCTGGCATGGCGAGAGGGACCGCACAGGTGGGGTTAGGTGAAGGGCCTGGATTATCTGGGTGGCCCCATGTGCCACAAGGGTCGTTATGAGAGGGAAGCAGGAGAGTCCAGGTCGGCGGATGTGGCCATGACAGCAGAGGTCAGCGGGAGGTTCAAAGACACTGTTGTCAATCTAAGCATCAGAGACAGCTCCTCCAGAGATGCCGAGTGTATCCAGGCGTGTGGGGGGCTCAGTGCAGGCTGCGAGGGCTGCGGGGACCGCAGGCATGTGGGAGGAGGTTAAGGCAAGGGGAAGCTTTTAAAGGCAAGGGGAGGCAGGTGCGCAAGTCGTCTGCAGCAAAGAGAACGCAGGTTACAGGAGCTTCTTGCGGGAGCTGATGTCAGCTCACGTGTGGAGGGAGCGTGTCGGGCAGGGGTTCCTGAGCTCGGCCAGCCATCCTCGTGACTCATGTAGCAAGCTGCCATTTGGAAAGTCCTTGAGAAAACTTCTGGCTGTAGGCATGTGTGCGAAAGAGCCCTTTGCAGAGCCTCCACGATAGCTCTTATCACAGGCAGGTGTGCGGGGTGGGGAGGGCCCTTCTTAACCTCTTGACTCTGTTTTTTTGTTAGGGTTTGACACAAGTGACTGTATTTTGATTCTGACAGTTTTCACATGTGGTTGCCAGCTTTGAAGGGGAAGGGGCCACGAGCCAAGGAGTGCAGGAGGCCTCTAGAAGAGGGAAAGGCAGGAACAGGTTCTCCCCTGAAGCCTCCAGGAGGAGCCAGCCCCATCCACACCTTGGTTTCAGACCTCTGACTTTCAGAACTGCAAGAAAATGCATGTGCGTTGTTTGAAGACCACAAGGGTGTGGAGCTCTCTTCCAGCGCCATGGGAAAGTCACGCAAGCCGTTCTTGCATGCCAGGCCTGAGGGTAAGGCAGGGGAGCAGCTGGAGAGGCCACTTCCATCACAGTCTCACCACGGGTGGGTCCCATGGGGCTCCCGCTGTTGCTGAGACGCAAACAGCAGGGGTCCTTCCACCCCAGCCCCGGCCATGGAACAGCCTCGGGAGTGGGGAACCAGGGCCAGTCACGGAGTCACAGAGAAGCAGAGGGCAGGGTGAAAAAACTCAAGACGCTTCATGAACGTGAGCCCGGAGCCGACTGGAGCCCTGAGTGGAAGGTGGGGATTCCTCTAGGTTGGAATCTCCAGAAGCGGAGGCCACGGTGGAGTCTGGGAACGGGATGTGCAGGAGATCCGACACCTGGGAGTGGGGGAGGCAGGACCAGGCAGGGCGATGCTCCTGCGTGCCACCTGAAAAGCCCCCAGCACACCCGGTGGGGAGCTGTGGGGTGCACGGTCCTCACTGGACTCCCCAGGAAGGGCGTGAACTCAGTGGGGCAGCTTTCGGCAGCCCGGGCTGACCCCGAAGATGCAGACAGCTGAGGCCGTGTGCTGATGGCTCCCTGCAGCTGGGCAGCGAGGCCATCTGTCAGGGGCGTCTGCAGCCCATCTCCGTGTCTACCACAGCGCTCTGAGGGTCATTTGAGTTCATCTGTGGCCAGCAACAGACAGACCTCTGGCCATCTGCCATGAGATGGGGCAAGGACATTAGGGTGGGCTTGGCTGCTCACATCCAGCTTCCAGTGCCCTGGTTTTGAAGGATGTGCCAAGTCCCACACAGACCCACTGAGCCCCCATCCTTCCTCTGCTGCCTCCTTGGGGACGAGTCCCCATCACTGAGCGCACGAGAAGGAACTGCCCGCTGGGACGTTACAGGTGGAGGAGGCGTCCAGCGCCGAGATGTGAGTAAGAATTTCACAAACAGGTGTCCTGCTGGCTGGGTGAGGTTGAATATGTAGCGCAGTCAAGCACGCAGCAGAAGCGCCTGCACGAGCGCAAACAGGACCTTGATTCATTTCTTTCCTTCCTTCATTTACTCCACAGATGTCTTCCTGGGGACTCATAGGTAAGGCAGCCCTTCTCTCCAGAGTCACACTGTGGACAGACCCTAAGGTTAATTCTGGGGAATCCCTTATGCCCTTTGGCATCTGCCAATCACACCTCCTGGTGTCTGATCTGCATAGCCACCACCTCACGCCCTTGGCTGCCAGCAGGCCGCAGTGTCCCTCACGGACGGCAAACTCAGCTTCCTACTGGGTCACTGACTGCACAGCCCTGGCGTGGAACCGCCCGGATTCCAGTCCTGGTTTAGCCACCGCCTTTCTTTGTGCCGTTGAGAAAGTCTTTTACTGCGTGGACTCAGTTTCCTTATTGATGAAATGTGGAGCGGGCACCAAAGCCCTCTCCTGAGGGCCACTCTGTGCCTATAAGATCCAGGGTCCTGCCTTCAGGTCCCTGGCCTGTGGTTCATGACCCCATTAACCTATGGCTGCGGGTGCTCAGCCTTCCCCTTGATATTTGCTCCATTTCTGAGAATGTGGTTGGGTCAGAGGCTCAGGAATACCCCCTTTGAGGCTGATGACAGGAATGCTGAGGTCTTCCCACGGGTGTGGAATCGTTTGCATGATGGACGCCACCAAGTCTTCCATCCCACACGCAGGGCCCTTTTCAATGTGGCCTTGCAGCTCCTTCCCCTGAAAGCGGAGGCCATGGCTGCCCTTTGCATCTGGGCCAGCCTTGAGACTGGCTTTGAGCAATAGAAGGTGGTGAGGAGAGTGGGGAGAATGTAGATCTCACAGCCTCCCCTCCGGCATCCCACGACCCTGAGACGAACACAGGCCACGTGGAGGACAGGGGCCCTGCTAACAGCTGGTGCTAACCACCACTCATGTGCGTGAGGTCGTCTTGGACCATCTGGCACCAGCCAACTGCCAGATGTCTGCAGCGGTAGGAGTAGCCCCAGCCAGGGCCAGCAGAAGAGCCATTTGCTGAGCTCAGCCCAAATGCCGACCCATGGTGTCACGAGCACAGGAAATAGTGGTTGTTTCAAAGCCTAGTGTGAAAGCCACCTCTTCCCTGAAGCCTCTCTTGACTTCCCCTCCACACATACATTCCTCCTTTCCTCGACTCCTATGCTTTTGAGTAAGCACCCACTGTTTACTGTGTTGTCTTCTTTGTAATTTGCTGTTTAGTGGGAAAACACTCTCCTCTCACAACTAGATTGTGAGTGATCCAGGGTTGGGAACCGACACGGAGTGGAAACTCAGTATGTCGCTGTTTGCTCGAAATATGGAGACCCCCTTAGTGAAGGGAAAGGGTTGGACAACTTGTGTTACTGGAATTCGAAGGCCACCATCCCAGCAGTGAGAGGGGATTCACTCGGGTGCCTTGGCGCGTAGGTTGGTGTGCAGGGGCTCCAACCGAACGGTGAGATGTGAGTGGCGTCCTGGGTTTTCACCCAGCTTCCTGCTATGGAGGGGCCCAGTTCGTACTTCTCCCAGCTGCCAATATGGATTATTCCAGGACTTTGCTTCTAAAATGGCATTTCAACGTCTTAATCAAATAATGCCTGAGGAGCTTCCACAGATAAGTCGCTTGCTGGCTGAGCAATTGCAAAATGACAGAAGAAGTTAGGGAGAAAGTCAGAAAAGACCAAGGTGACTTGTGCAAAGGGTCACCTGGCTGGGAAATACAGGGAGGCCCTTGGGGGTCCCTGCTTTCTCTGCAGTGGGCAAGGAGCAGGGGTCATCCCCTTTTTGAGCAGTGACAAGGAAGCAGCCTGAGTCCCTGGCCTTCCCCACCCGGGGAGTGGCAGGTGAGCAGCCACCTGTCCCTGGCCTGTGTGAAGGTCACGTGAGAGCAGAGGCGTGTGCAGGTGCCCAGGACGCATCTGGCCTCTTCTCTGCCACTGCCTGGAAGGGACATGAGCCGTGAGGGCAGCACGGCCCTTGCCTCTGCCCCCACCCTCCCTGCTTCCTCCACCCTCTTCCCACCAGAGCCCAGGATATTCTCTGTCAATCTTCACCGGCAGTGACGCCCCTCTGGTGTGTCCGGATCTGGCTAGCTGCACAGAAGGAAGCCACAACTTTTCCTCGTGGAAATTGGGGTTTTTCTGTGATGTGGCCCCATTCTCTGGTTTTGGCCATACTTAGTGACAACGTGGCTGAAATGGCACCCGGACCTTTACCCCACAGGGAAGGGCAGACCCAAAACCAACTTCCTTCTATCTGCCCCAAGCAGGAGGGGGTCCCCCGACCCAGGGCTCAGTAGTCGCCTTCCCCAGCCTCTGCTGTGGCCTCCAGACACCCCAGTAGGCCCTCACCCACCTGATTCAGACAGAGGGAGGGGAGCAAAGGGGCTGCCTCCCTCCTGGGAGCTTGTGTTGGGGTTTGTTTGGGCCCAGGGGTCAGAGACCTGGGTACTGTGTTAGTCTGTTCCTGCCTTGCTGTAAGGGAATGTCTGGGGCTGGGGGATAAAGAAAAGAGGTGCCATTGGCTCACAGTTCTGCAGGCTCTACAAGCACAGCTCCAGCACCTGCTCAGCTCCTGGGGAGGCCTCAGGGAGCTGTCACTCAAGGCGAGGCGGGAGCGGGCGAGTCACATGGCCACACCAGGAGCAGAGGGCAAAGGCAGGCCCGGGGCAGAGGGCACACACTTTCAACACCCAGACCTCACAGGAACTCACTCACCCTGGGCATGACAGCACCAAGCCGTGTGGGATCTGCCATGTGACTCAGACGCCTGCCACCAGGCCCCGCTCCGACACTGGGATCAAGTTTGAATGTGGGGTTCGGAGGGGCATCCAGATTGTGCGAGGCACCTTCTGCTGTTCATCCTGTGTGTGTTGGGGTTGGGAACGGGGGTCTCCTAAGCCCACAGCACCGACCGCTGCATCTGCTGCATCTTCAGACGCTAACAGGTGGTTTTTTTTTAAATCGGGAATGGGTGGGGGTTGGACACTTAGGATTGGGGAAAACGAACAATCACTCTGCAGGTCGAGGCAGCTTGTGGCCACATAGAAAGGACTGTCCCGGTCAGCGGTGTGAGGGGAGACTGAGGAAACGGGGCTGCAGCCTGACGCTGGGAGACTGAAACTTCACGCAGAGATCAGCGCCACCAATTCAAGACAGTGCCAAGGGTGATGCCAGCCCCAGCACGCAGTGTCCACTGTCCACACTGTGAGCGGGGAGGTGAACAGTGCTGGGCTTGGCAGGTGGCAATGGGGAAGCCTGAGCCGGGCCGGGAGGGTGGGATGAGTGTGGGCACGCCATGGCATGCTCCTGCAGACACTGGGTGGAAGGACAGCTGCCTTCCTCCCTGCCCCAGGAAGCAGTGCCGACCGCTCCTTACTCTCTACCGCACCCCTGAGTCTGTAGAGGGCCCAGCTCGCCACGGGGCACATGGTCCACGTGTGGCCTGCGTGCACATGTCTGGCTTCCCACTTGTCCCTGACAGCACTGGTACATGGATGCCACGTTGATGTCCACGTCCCAGTGCCTGGTATAGTGGCATGCTGCAGAAAGAAAACTCAAAACACGCAGGTCACAACCCACCGAAGGGAGCCAGCCTCCTGCCCCAGAGTCCTCTACCAGGTTTCAGGACAGAATCACTCCTCAGACACCCAGCAGGCTCGGCGGGTTTCTGCTTCTGCCCGGCTGGGAATCCTGCTGCAGATGACCTCTCACCTGGCACGGCGGCAGCCCTGGGGAGAGGTGGGTGAAAGGCGGGGACTCCCTGGCCAGCCTGGACCCAGCCCCGCTTCTCGTCACCCCTCTTTTTCTGTCTTTTTTCAGGTTTCCTGGGCCATTTGGAGCTCATTTCTGCCAGACAAGCGTGAGAGGCACTCTGAAGAGCGAAGTCCCCTGCTTCTGCCTCGGGCAGGTGTTCCGAGCTTGATGAAGTCCAGGCTTCCCTGTGTATTGAAGGCTCTGGCAGTGCTGGGCTGGCCAGGGAGCTTCTGCTGCTCGCCCCCGCCTCGGGTCTGGCCTGGAACAAAATCCTCAGAGCTGCCAGCCAGGCCTTGGGCTGGGTTCAGGCCACAGGTGTCAGAGAAGAGAGACGGGAGACCCCGTAGGGAACTCCGCAGCCAACATCTCTTGTGATACTCAAGATGGGTCTCCACACCAAACGAAGGCACACAGAGGGCTCAGGAAGCCCATTTAATTAAACAGGAAGTCTTCAAATTAATTTAACACGAAAATCATAAATCCCTTTTGTATGAATTTCAAAGACAGCTGCTGAGTCGCTGGGATGGTGGGAGATGTCTCCACCCCTTCTTTTCCTAACTGTCCATGAGGTCGGAGTGGTCAGGTCAGCCCAGGGCCCAGGTGCAGAATCAGAAAGGCCCAGCTGTGGGCAGAGGAAGCAGCTTGAGACGCAATAAGACCAGTGAGACTGCATGACCAGACGCAAGTCGGGGGTCCAAGGCGCCTCTGCAACTGGGAGGCTGGGGAAGGGCTGGGAAGGAGGAAAGGGCTCCCCCACTGAGGGTCTCCCGGAAGGAGGAAGGAGCCCCCCCAGGGTCTCTCGGAAGGAGGAAGGAGCCCCCATGGAGGATCCCTCGGAAGGAGGAAGGAGCCCCCACAGAGGGTCTCCCAGAAAGAGGAAGGATCCCCCCTGGAGGGTCCCCGGAAGGAGGAAGGAGCCCCCCTGGGGAGGGTCCCCTGGCAGGAGGAAGGGGCCTCCCACGGAGGGTCCCCCGGAAGGGGGGGCTCTAGTTCTAAGTATGGTTGTCACCAAGTGAGCATCCTTACAGATTTCCAGCAAAATGCCACACAGACCGCTTTCCGAGGCCGCACGGCCCAATCGTCCTCAGAGAGTCCGACCTTATCGGGTGCTTTCGGGTGCCAGACACGGCTCTCATTGCATTTGGCCCTTGGGGGCCCACCAGGTGGGCAGCACGGACGCTCCGGTTTTATGGGTGAGGATACTGGGGCACAGATGACTCAGGTCACCTGATCAAGGTCACGTGGAGGAGGAGGAGGCAGGGCCCTCACCACCACCTCACCATGGGCCTCATTGTGAATTCAGAAAGGGCCCCACCCCTCCAGGGAACCCAAAGCCCATGGAGCTTCTCTCTGTGAAATCCTGACCGAGGGCTCTGCTCCCGGTGCTGGCCAGGCCCTCTGCCGGGCAGAGAAACCTTCCCTGCTCTAAGCTCCCAGCGGGAGAAGCCTCCCAGCAGGTGAAGCTGTGGTGCCCTCAGGGAGTGCAGACCCTCTCACATTCCGGATCAGCGAAACTAACTCAGCATCTGCGCTGGCTGCCCGTCATCCGAGCAGTGCAGCCAAGAAGCGCTCTCAAAAGGTACAAATTAAATTCCTGTGTAGAGAGGAAGCGCCGGCGAAGCTTTGCTTCAGCTGTCATGGTGCCATTTCATCTGGAGCTTTCAAAACCCGAATCCGTAGCTCTGGGCATGTCCCAGCCATCTCTAGAGTTTATTTACAGCCCCAAACTTTTAATTATGAGCACCTTCAAGACTGCTGAGACACGGACAGCCGCGTGTAAAGAATTCCTCGCGTCCCTGTCGCCCAGGACAACGCAGCCTCATCCGTATCATTTCCTTGCACAGTTCTTGTATCCTGCGGGAAGGCTGGGGTGTCGGTCATCTGTCAGGTCAGCGTGACCTGCCTGATGGCAGGACCCAAGAGGACTGAGGACAGGGTGGCTTTGGGAGCAGAGAGACTCTGGCCAGTGTCTCTGCCTTTTTACTGTGTGACCCTGGGCAGATACCTCACCCTCTCTGGACTACAGTACCCTGAAGCAAAATCACAGTAATGAGAATCCCCTCCCAGGCCTGCTAGGCATGTAAAGTGCCCAGTAAACAGCAGCTGCGTGTGCATGCGTGTGTACGCACGTGCACGTGTATATGCGAGTGTGGGTGTGTGATGTGCGTGTGTGCGTGTGCGCGTGTGCATGAGTGTGAGTGTGTGCGTGTGAGTGCATGCATGCATGTGAGTGTGCGTGTGTGTATGTGATTGTGTGAGTGTGCATATGCGTGCGTGTGCGTGTGTGTGAATGTGCGTGTGTGTGCGCGTGTGAGTGCGTGCATGCATGCCTGTGAGTGTGAGTGTGCGTGTGTGGGCGCGTGTTTGTGTGTGTGTGCGTGTGTGTGTGCGTGTGCACGTGTGCGTGTGTGTATGAGAGGGTGAACGCGAGCTCTCTGCAAACCTCAATCTCACTCCCGCAAGGATTCGCCCCATGGCTGCGGTTGCCCTGGGCCTTGGTGCAGCTGATCACACAGGCGCTGGCAGAGCAGGACCTCGCCCTCTCCAGCGGGGAGGGAGGCCCCCATCCCAGGCAGCCACAAAAAGAGGCAAAGCTTCATACCCACCTCAGCTTCCCACTTCTCCTGGTTGTCCTCCCAGCCTGGTTTTTAACTATCTGAATCTTAAGCATGCACCTGGGAGTAACCTTAATAAATCACACGCTTCCCTGAAGGTCTGTCTGCTCCACTCCTTCCTTCAGGTCTCCCCTGGCAAGCCACCACAGTTACTTGGATTCACATTACTAAGACACAGCAAGCCTCATGGCGGCTACGCCCCTAAAGCTGGAGGCAGGGACTGAGGACAGAGCCCAGCTGCGGGTGTGGGTGTGGGGGTGGCGTGAGTCCACCCTGGGAAGGACGTGTCTGCCCCAGCCTTAGCGGGGGCAAGAGACAGATGCTCGTGCATGTTTGCCACCGTCCCCCATAGCCGTGTGAGATGAGCTCTGGGCTAAAGCAGGAGGGACGCACCCCTCACCCCCACAGTCATCCTGAGAGGGTCACGGTCCTCATCTGACAGCCAAGGAAAGTGGCTCCCAGAGGCACAGGGCTTACCAGGGCCACCTGCATAGGGGCCAGCAGAGGTGGGGCGAGAGGACAGGCTGGCTGACCCCAGAGCTCAGCTCCTAGACACCACCTCTCAAAGGTCTTGGAATAGAAAAAAGGCATGCCGGCATCTCACGGGGTCTAAGCCGGCATCTCACGGGGTCCAAGCCGGCATCTCACGGGGTCTAAGCTGGCATCTCACGGGGCCTAAGCCGGCATCTCACGGGGTCTAAGCCGGCATCTCACGGGGTCTAAGCTGGCATCTCACGGGGTCTAAGCCGGCCTCGGGAACCAGGTGCCGCCCAAAGCTTCATAGCACAGGTGTCCTCACATGAGCTGAAGTGGGCTTTGTAGGATGTAACCCTGGTGAGTGTGACGCAGCGTCTCCGAAGAACCTTCTCTCCTTTCCTCTTCTGTCTCTGACACCTCCCTCCCATCCCTCCTCCCACAAATTCCTACTGAGCACCTGCCGGCCATGCTGTGTTAGGCTCCAAGGGAATGCAAAATTGCCAAAAAAAAAATAGTCTCAATCTTTGGGAAGCTCCATGAATTCATTTGCTTGTTCGTTGGCACCACAGATGCTTCCTGGGCCCCCATGGGCCAGGGACAGTGCCAAGTGGATGGGAACCTTGCTCTTGCGGGGCTGGTGTTTTCAAGCAAGAGGCCGACACTGAGGTCCCAGGCATGAACACACACACGTCCAGGGGGGCCAGGCTTGGATGTGTGAGCAAGAACTGGGCAGGAATTAGCAAAAAGTTACGCTCTAACAAAATATAAGGACTTGGTTAGACCAGGTCTGAGCCTCATCTAACAAAGGTGATGAGGTTATCGAAGACAAGCCTTGTGGCTTCGGAAGGATAAGGCCAGCCTGGGAAGGTCCCTAATGGGACCGGTTCCCTGACCCCCACCAGCAGGTGCAATACCACCCAGCAGGTCCCAGAGCTGCCGCAGCGGTGAATAAAATCCCCTGCCGATAAGGGCTACGGCCAGTGTCTGGCACGTCAGAATGGCCCAGCAGATGTTGGGTGAATCTGCACCTGCAAAGCCCGCTCTGCAGGGCCGCCATGAACATGGTCACTTTCTCGCTTCTCATGGCCTGGGAGAATGTGAGTCTGTCATGGTGACATGGGCCACATTTGTGGGGATCAGCTTTTGGTCAGAGTGAGGTCGACTCCTTTCTTCAAGGCAGCAGCCCCCCTTTCCTCTGCCAGCACCAGCGGAATCTGAACAGCCTGACAGAGGCAGACACAGGCTGTGGGCACTCTCCAGGGTGGGTACCAGGGCTCCTCACTGGGCCTCTTCTTGTAACTTTATTGCAATAACTTCAGAGAGAGAGAAAATGGAGCTGCTAACGTTTGCAAAATTCATCGCAAACAGTATTAGATGACGCTGATTACAGTGACTCACACTGCAAGGAACTCAGCCAAATCCATCGTTTTTTTAGCAAATTAAAGCCGTTCCTTCACTCAGCAGCTTGTGCCTCGGGGAGCAGATGGAGCGGATGAGCCTGCCCAGGTGTCTGTCCCTGCAGGGGCTTGGCGCACTTGGGTGGGCTGGGCCACCTTCTGGGCTAATCAAGAAGCAGGTCCTAAGCCGATTCAGTGGGTCTCCTGGTGGCCTTGCCCCAGGAGAGGACAGCCCTGGTCGTTCAACACTTCACACGCTCATTTTTGCCTGTTGTAATTGACCCCAAAGACTTGTGACCTTAGCATACGAAGGGTTTGCCGAATCCCTGCTATGAGCCAGGCATGTGGTGAAAGAGACACATCCGGGAGATGGGATGGGAGGGGCAGGCTCTGGAAGAAATGGAAATGCGGTGGGAGGAAGAAATAGTACCAAGTAAACAAATGCGGGGAGAAGGTGGCTTCCCAAGGCTGGGACGCCCAGAAGACTGAGTGTCAGGTTGCCATGAAAAGGACTTGGGGACTTTAGACGGCAGGGTCACCAAACAGGCGCTGGCAGCGGAGGCCTTTGCACTGGTCAGTGGAATAGTGGAGGCAGGGCCAACAGGGGACAGGGAGCAGACCCAGGGCACGTTTGGGGAGGAGGGTGCTCAAGAGAGGGCCAGGCAGTCAGGGGGTGGGATAGCTGGTGCAGCCCCCCTCTTCCAGGCAGCCTAGGGAGCGTGGATCTCGCTGAGTGCAGCTGGAGCCTTCGCCGGGTGCTGGGGACGGGCAGACTGGACCTGAGCTCTGCTTCGGGTGTTCCATTGGCCTTCGGGTGTTCCATTAGACTGGGCAAGGACACCAAGCTCAGCCCTGCCCTGGCCATTCAGCAAGAGGACAGTAGCTGGGGGAGAGTGCCAGCTGGAGGGAGGACTCACGCAGGGAACATCCTGGAGGGGCTGGCGGGCAGGAGACACACTGGCTGTCGGCAGAGGGAGACGGAAAGACTCAGGTCCCTGTCTTAGCAGCTGCGAGGTGGAGGACACCAGGCGAGGGGCTGCCCTTGTGCCCACCAAGAGGCATGGATGGCAGCAAGCACAGCCATGGTGTGCCCGGTGCCATGTGGGAGCTCAGGGCTGGAGACAGACATGGGAGCCAGTGGCCCAGAGATGATACTCTGAAGCCTCTGATGGCCAGAGGAAGAGAGGGAAGAGAAGGGGAGTGCTGGGCTGGGCACCTTCATGGCAAGTGAGTGAGTGAGTGTGGAGGGAGCACCCAGAGAGGAGAGGAGAGCCCAGAGCAGTAGGTGTGACGCCTGCAGAGCACGGCACGTCCTGTGAAGATGGCGGGAGCCAGGGCTGAGCTCAGGCCTGGCCGGAGGACGGTCACTGTACGGCTTGCCAGGGCAGCGTGGTGGCTGAGGGGAAGGAAGGCCAGCCACAGCCCTTGGGGAGTCTGATCTACCACCTGCTGAAGGCGGGTGCAAGACCCTCCGCCCTCGGCACCCTCCTGGAGCTGGAGCCTCTCCTGGCTTCGCAACATCCATAACACTCATGCCCAGCCCGTGTCCCAGAGCAGAGGGGACAGCAAAGCAGAGAGGGTGAGGGGAGCATGGCATGCGCCAGGCGTCAGTGCATTCCGGGAGAGGAATTCCCAGTGCCTGGGAAGGAGAGGACAGCTTCCGGAGAGGAAGCAGCAGAGTCCATGGCGTCAGATGACTCAGGACCTCATGGGCCTCGCAGAGGAGTTTCTAGTTTAAATAAAGTGAGCCCCGCGTTTCCTGTGGGTCTATCTGCTTGGCAGTATAGAATATATATGTTTTGTCCACTATAAAGTACCATGTGTCTTCGTCATGGAAAAGATGGGAAAATGCCATGGTGGGCTGAGTACCACACCCAAGATGTCCAGATCCTCATCCCCAGAACCCATGCGTCCCAGAACCCGTGACATCTGCTGGTAGAGGGGGCTTTGCAGGTGTGCCGAAGCTGGGGATCTGGAGGCAGATGATTCTCCATAACTGGGGTGAGCCCAAGCCGTCACAAGGCACTCCCTGTCTCCCTCAGGAGGTGTGCGGGGGAGCCAGAGATTGGAGTGATATACTTCAAAGGTGGAGGAAGAGTCCAAAGACCCAGGAACAAAGGGAGCTCCAGAAGCTAAAAAGGAAGGAGATGGAGTCCCCGCAACCTGACAGAGCGTGCAGAAGGAAGCAGCCCCACCAGTGCCCTGAGCCTGGACTCTGAGCTCAAGAACTGTAAGGGAGGGCACGAGGGCATTCCTGCTGCATGCAGCTGCCTGCCGTGGCAGCAAACTCAGACAGACACGGAAAGGTGGACAGGAGCGGGTGTAATCACCAGTTACCTTCCACCCAGCCTTTCATTTCCACAGAGTTCTCTTCTAAGTGCTTAAGACGGGCAACCATACAGCCTGTGTTCTTCACCAGACCTTTACAGTGAGTATCCGCACGGTGTTAGCATCGCTTTTGTGGAGTCCTAGTAAGATAAGTGACGATGAGGAAGGGGTCCAGGACCAGGAGAACAAAGGTTCCCAGAGACAGCCACCACAAACCACCTGCTGGCACAACGTCCTGTTGGCAAATGCCTCGCTCCACGTAGCCTCAGCAGCACAGCCCCATCAAACCTCCCCCCAACCACTGCCTTTTCGCAGACAGCCCCTTCTGTGCTATGCTGCCCATTGCACTCTTGCGATGTGTTTTCCTACATTCTCTAATAAATATGCCCTTTTTCACCTATAACTGTCTTGGTAAATTCCTTTACAGCCCCAGGTAGTGGCACCTATGACTTTTCTGTGGCCCAGGGGGTGCTCGGGCAGTGGGCAGCTCAGGAAGTGCCTGAGGACTGCTCCCCTACTCTCTCCCATTCCTTTCCTCCAACTCCTCCAACTCCAACCTCTTGGTAGAGTGAGCAGACTGACCCACTGGAAATGTGGGGCTCACTTACTTTATTTAAACTCGAAGCTCTTCAGCACCCAAACCCAGAGACCATTGGAGGTGCCAGCCAGAGCCACTCCTGGGTGGACCAGGAGGTCCTGGTGGAAAGACGTCTGATCATTGTTACCCATCCCAGTGAGAGTCTAGAGTTTTGCTTTCTTTTTCCATCTTCCAGAAGACAAACTTTAGTATTCCTCTGGCGATTGATGGCAAGGGCCAGGGCCACTCCCTGGTGTGGACTAAAGGCCAGGAGGTCAGCAGTTCTGGCTGCCTTGCACAGAAGGGAGGAAGGCCCTCTCCTGTACTTTCTGGTCAGAAGTTCCCCAGTCCCTCTGTGTAGTGTGATTAGCAGTGGAATCTCAGGGAAAGTGAACCTACACACATTTTGGGGAACTCGGACGGCTTTTTTCTCCTGTCAATTCTCCAGTGAAGACAGCTAGCCATCCTGCTCAGGCATCTTAAGCCAGGTGCTCCCAAGCAGCACCAGAACAGTGAGTCTTCCCTCAACCCATTCCCCATGAAACAGCCAGTATAACTCATGCCTGAACCAGCCACACAGTGTAATTCATACCTGGATGGACCTGGGGCCGCTGACCCAGTGTTCATCTAATGTAAGGCACTAGTGCTGGGAGGTCTTTTTCAACAGGAGGGATGCCCCTTTGGAAAGTGCAACTTGGAGGCCCTCTGTGGACGTGAAGGGAGCCGTTTTCCCTTGGCAGGACACCCCATGAGAAATTGTGGTTTGTGTCCCCAGCAGATGTTCTTCCCAGTCCCATCATGGGGCAAAGCCCCTCCATTCCCTCAGGCTCACCCCAGGGCTGCATTTTAGAGCATTGGGATAAATTTGACCCTTAGACTCTCAAAAAGAAGCATCTAATTTTCTTGTGTAATGCAGCATGTCCTCTATGCAGGAAATCCTCAAATTTACCCCCTCAGTCTCTTATAACTAAAAGCAGATTAAAGAAAGCAGGGTTAAGAGAAAAAAAAATGCAGGAATAAGAGGCTGGCTCAGCTGTTAGCTGCTTTCCAGTCCCCAGCCCACTCCAGGTTGGCCTAAGGACACTCTTCAGATAACAGCCATTGATGTGGGAAGCCAGGCCACTGGAAGGCAAACTGCCCCAATGGGACAAATGGGGAAAAATCCTGTAGGGCTTGCCCCCTCTGCCCCAAACTCAGCCACTGGAAATGGGAGTGCCCTGAGGGCCAAAGGGCTCCTGGGTCGGAATCCCCACCCCTGATGGCCTTCAGCTGAAGGGGCTCTCTGCCCCGGGTGGCTTCCAAATCAGACATGTCAACAATAAGATGAAGCCAAGGGCAACTCTGGAGGCAGCAAGTAAAATGATAAATTTCCCTTTTGGGTTCAAAAACTGCCTACTCTGTGCTAATCTCCTTCTCTAAGTTACTCTCCTCCAAATCCAGCCAGATAATCAGGCAAATGACACCCCCTCCCTCCAAAAAGAAATTTACAACCCTTACTTAAAAGACCAATGCCCGTTCTCCCACCAGTCCCTGGTAATGTCAAAATACCTTATACCTCTTTGGGGCAAAAATATAATTTCAAAGATGAGGACATGCTTAACCTCTAAATTCGTCTTTCTCTCTAATAGCCCTGTTTGTCCCGGGAAAGCTACCTAAAACTTTAACCAATAACTTCAACCTAGAGAGTCCCACCTCAGGCGTTTCAGAATAGCCCAAACTTATTCAGACAAGCCCTAGTAAGAAGTCTAACAGAGCAATCTCTTGAGGGGAATAACTTCTACAGTATGGGGATAACCTCTCCATGCGCTTCCCCTTCACAGGATGCACACAGCAGCAGGCAGCACAAACCCCAATTTGCTAACAGAAAAAAAAAATGACTTTGTCTCATTCAAAGATTATGAAGGTAAGGAGTATCTGGCAAGGTAGGTTATGAAAAAGAGATTTTATATGAAAAAGAATCCTGCATGGAAATTCTTATCCTAAGTAACGTGACTGGTTGTTTAAGAAAGAGGGATGTTTAGGACAACTCAGAAAGTTCAAGCATGCTGTAGATAGTCTGTATACATTTAAATGTTGTGGCAGGAAATTTATAAAAGAAATGTTGTATGTAAGTAGGGCATAATAGTCTCTCTAAAATTGGTTTCCTATGCTGTGTCTAGTTAAATTCAAACATTTTAAAAATGGAGTTTAACTTCCAGGTTACCTAAATGGACTTCCAATAAGAAAAAACAGTCACACAGCAAGAGGTTTTTCTTTATCTTTTGGTAAACAAAAGCAACAAAATTTAAGAAAATTTCTTGGCTTAAGAAACAAAGCTTTTGTCATCTGAAATTCAACAGTTTCATCCTCAAATGACGCTGCAAACAGGATGTCAGCCTTTCGACAGTGATGCCTGCTGCCTTGATGAGTCTCCCCTGGATTCAGCTGGACATGCTCCCCCACTCTGATGAGTCCATTCCTCCAGCAAGATCCAATATTCTAAGTCCCATGATCCAGGACAATGATCCACATGGTCTCCTGAGAACCAATAATCATAGCTAGGGCCAGCACTATGCCCATAGTCAGCAGGAAGTAGTTGGAAAATGAGACCACTGCCCCAGTGCCAAAGATTTGTCATTGTTATTCTTTTGAGGGTGGGGAAAAATGTGATGTGCTAATAAGATAAGCAAGAACGAGGGAGGAAAGGGTCCCAGGTGGGTGAGAACAATTGTTCTGAAAGACAGCTAGCAGCAAACAGCCTGCAGGCACAATATCCTTTTCTCAAATAACTCGCTCATTGTGGCCTTAGCAACCTTATGTGCATGTTGCCTCTCCAGCACAACTTTATAAATCCTCCCCCGAGCTCCTGCCCCTTTGCAGACAGCCCCTTCTCTGCTGTGCTACCCATTGCACCCTTGCAACATATTTCCGTACTTTCTTGAATAAATCTGCCTTTCTCTACCTATGGCTGTCTTAGTAAATTCCTTTACCACCTGTGACACTGGCCTTAGCCAATTGTACCCATGACAACTTTGTAATGGCTTCCTGCCCTTATCAGATTTTAAAGCAAGGCAGCAACATGATGCAAACTGTGCCCAAAGCCAGAAGCCAGAGCAACTCTTAGGAGCTCAGGGCTGGCTTGGAATAATTGAATAACAAACAATAGTCCATGCATGACATCTCAAACCCCACCTATGTCTATTTCCCACTCCTGTGAAGTTGAGACTGAGGCAGTCAGTCTCCTCAGAGTGGTCTCATGGGGCCCACGGCATTTCCCTCTCATACTCTGCCATTTTCAGCCACGGCCCCCAATGTCAGTGTGCTGGAAGAAGAGGAAGTCATGCAGGGTCTCATGTGGTAGGATTTTGTGGACCCCAGGGAAGAAGCTCATCATGCACACTGATTTCCAAACCACATGGCCGTGCATAGCCATAAAGAGGCTAGGAACAACCCTGGCATGAGCCCAGGAAGAACAGGAAGTGGCTCAGGACACAGCCAGGTTGTCTTTGCTATGAGTTCACAGTGGCGATTCTCTGGGTTGTGTTTGAGCACCCCTATGTAAACACAGCAGAGACATGAAGGACTCATTGACTAGGGAACAGGAGATCCTCTGAGTGCCAAGAAGGGCAAATGGCCAGCAACATCTGTAAGCATTTAGAGCAGGGAGGGACTACGGTGAGCTGGAGAGGATCTAGGAACAAAAGGAGAAGTTCCAGTGGGATCAGCATCTGCAGCACCCCTTGTGAGAACAGCAGGTGTGGTGGCTGAGCCGTGCCCCAGAAATGGCCACCTGGAACCTGTGACTGTGACTTTATTTGGGAAACAAACAAAAAATCTTTGCAGATGTAATTAAGTAAAGGGTCTCAAAATGAGATCATCCTGGATTACCCAGGTGGGCCCCCAACTCAATGACAGTTGTCCTTATAAGACATAGGGAGGGGTGGAGAGGCCACCTGGAGACACCTGGGGAGGGGCGGAGAGGCCACCTGGAGACACCTGGGGAGGCGTGGAGAGGCCACCTGAAGATGAAGACAGAGATGGAAGTGACACAGCCACAGGCCAAAACTGTCTGGGGCCACCAAAGACTTGAAGAGGCAGGAAAGATCCTCCCCAGAGTCCCAGGCAGGAGTGTGGCCCTGCCAACATCTTAGCTTTCAGCTTCTGGATTGTGAGAGAGCACACTTCTGCTGACGGATGTCCCTCAGCATTGAGCTGCTGGCCTCAGGCCTAGGAGAGGACACTACTGCAGTTGGATGTCACCAGTTTTTTTTTTTCATTTTTTTTTTTTCTGAGATTGCTCTGTCACCCAGGCTGGAGTGCAGTGGTGCAATATTACCTCATTGCAGCCTCTGCCTCCCGAGTTCCAATGATTCTCCTGCCTCAGCCTCCCAAGTGGCTGGGATTACAGGCATATGGCACCATGCCTGGCTAAATTTTTTGTATTTTCAGTAGAGATGGGGTTTTGCCATGTTGGCCAGGCTGGTCTCGAACTTCTGACCTCAGGTGATCCACCCTCCTTGGCCTCCCAAAGTACTGGGATTATAGGCCTGAGCCGCCCATGCCCGGTCACCACACACTTTTAAACAACCGGATCTGTGAGAACTCACTCAGTATCACAAGGACAGCACCAAAAGGAAGGAGCTAAACCATTCATGAGAAACACACCCCCATGATCCAGTCACCTCCCACCAGGCCCCACATCCGGTGCTGGGGATTGCAGTTAGATGGGAGATTTGGGTGGGACATGGGTCCAAAGTGGATCAGACATTCACAACTTTTCTAGAATCTGGGCTCTCTGGAAGCTCCCAGAAAGAGGATGAGCTTGGACTTTTCTCTGTGTCCACCTCCCTGTCTGGCCCGAGGCTTGGTTCCCCTCCTATGTGGCTCTGGACACAGGCTCTGGGCAGGATTGGGGTACACTACCCCGGGCATGAGGTCCCACCCACGCAGTGAGTGGGGCCTAGGCGTGCGTGGAAATGGCCGCCTCCCCTCTTCCCTGGAGACCGAGGCCCAGGCAGAGAGAGCTTGAGAACAGACCACCCTGAGGTCAGCTGACAGTCTACGCAAAGGAACTGCTGTCAAACGCTGGGAGTGTTACAACTAAGGAAGTAATTTCCCTAGAGACGTTTCCTGTCAAGCAGTGTACTTAATAATTTCTTATTCTGAAGCTTCTGCAAGATTTACTCGATGAAGTCACCGTCGACGATAGTTTTAAACCCTCACATTCACAGGAAAATTTTGAAGCTTCCAATGTATTAAAATGGAGAAGTGGAGTTCACAGTTGGCCTCAGATGACACCCCGCCCCCTCCCATATTCAATTAACCACATGTCCCCAGCAACTCAAGAGTGTGCGACACAGCTGAGATTAATTTTGCATGAGGCGTTGGACTGTAAAGGATTTTTCTATTTACTTATGTAACATGATTGTATTAAATCAAATACAGACCAACTACAAATTATGCTGGATAAACAGTGTGAAAAAATTCAATATGCTAGTGACTGTTCATATACACACACAAATATATGATTGATATATATTTAAGAGTAGCAATCCAACCCACATGATAAACCCTTTCTGGAATAGTTACACAGGAGCGCCCCCGTATCTGCAGTTTCGTTTTCCAAAGTTTTTATTACCCGAGGTAAACAATCTGAAAATAGGTAGGCACAGTATGAGAGAGACCACATTCGTATAACCTTTACTGTGGGATATTGTTATAATTATGCTATTTTATTATTAGTCGTTGCTGTTAATCTCTTACTGCGCCTAATTTATAGATCAAATTTTATCATAAGTATATATGTATAGCAAAAAAATTAAAACATCGTATATATGGACTTTGGTACTATCTGTGATTTTGGATAGTCATAGGGAGTCTTGGAACGTATCTCCATTGGTAGGAATGAACCACTGTACATTTTCAAGGTGTTTGCACGGGGTTTAAAAAATACTTACAAGCTATTACTTTCCAGGATATGTTGTAACAGCCTTTCCTTCTTTCTTTGAAATGGAGTTTCGCTCTTATTGCCCAGGCTGGAGTGCAATGGTGCGATCTTGGCTCACTACAACCTCTGCCTTCCAGGTTCAAGCGATTCTCTTGCCTCAGCCTCTCGAGTAACTGGAATTACATGCACTTGCCACCATGCCAGGCTAGTTTTTTTGTACTTTTAGTAGGAATGCAGTTTCACCATGTTGGCCAGGCTGGTCTGGAACTCCTGACCTCAAGTGATCCACCCGCTTCCACCTCCCAGATTGCTGGGATTAAAGGCATGAGTCACCAAGCCTGGTCCAGGCTTTCTTTTTAATTACTTTCCTACTAACTTCAGCTACACAGAGTTTCTGGGAAGAAACACCCACAGCCTCCTTGAAAGAGGGGACAGCACTTCTGCACTTGTTTTCATCTTTGCCTCTCTAGCCTCTAACATAGTGGTTTCTTAACGAGGGGAGACCTCTCTCCGCCCCAGGAGACATTTGGCAATGTCTGGGGATATTTTTGGTTGTCATAATTTCCGCTGGCATCTAGTAGGTGGAGGAGGCCAGAGATGCTGCTAAACAACAAATTATCTGGTCCCAAAACGTCAGTAGGGCTGCAGTAGAGAAGCCTGCCCTAACACAGTGTCTGATGCTGGTGCCCACTCAGGACACATTGGAGGAAGGACACAAGCCTTCAGTCACAGCTCCATGTACCCGTGATTCCCATTGACTGCAAGATTTTTCACTCTTCCCTTCTACTTTAGCAAATTCCCTTTTCTCTTTTAAGACACAGGCTTAGTATTGCCTTCAGGGACAGCCCCTCCCTACACCAGGGCTTGGGATCCTCTCCGGGAAGCTCCCAGAGCTCCTAGGTCTCCATATCTACAGTGATGCCAGCACTTACCCCACAACACTTGCTGGCTGGACTAGTGTTGAGCTGTAGTCTGCTCCTCAGTGGCTCATGAAGCCCACAGGAGACACAAATGCCATCTTGTTTATTTCTGTTTTCCCAGAAGCTGCTACAAGGCCTAGAGCCTAGTTGGTTCTGGATAAATATTTGCTTTAGCTGGCTGGCTGGATGGGTTAATAAGTGGTTGGATGTATGGGTGGATGGATGGATGGATAGGTGGGTGGGTGGATGGATAGGTGGATAAGTGGGTGGATGGATGGATGGATGAGTGGATGGATGGATGGATGGATGAGTGGATGGATGGATATTTTGGTAAATAAATGAATGGATAGATGAGAGAATGTGTGGATGGATGGAAGAATGGATGGATGGATGAGTGAATGGATGGATAATTGGATGGATGGGTAGATATATTGGTAGATGATAGAGATGATAGATAGATAGATAAATAGATAGATAGATAGATAGATAGATAGATAGATAGATAGATAGATAGAGATAGGACTCTTAAAAGGTCAATAGGTCAATTAGACGCTCTGGGATTGCTTCCCCAGAGAGAATGCAATAATTTGAGAGAGCGATGGTTTGTTTTCAAACTGTGTTGTGAGGCTCCTAAGAGTTCCTTTTCTATAGATATTTTAATTTCCCCAAATTTGTTATTTATCAGGAGTGATTGAAATAAAAAATATAATTGGGTCCCATCATCATCATCATCATCATGATGAAAATGACTTTAAGAAAAAACTGGGCCAGGCCCAGTGGTTCACTCCTGTAATCCCAGCATCCTGGGAGGCCAAGGCAGGTGGATCACTTGAGGTCAGGAGTTCGAGACCAGCCTGGCCAACATGGTGAAACCCCATCTCTACTAAAAATACAAAAATTAGCTGAGCTCAGTGGTGGGCACCGGTAATCCCAGCTACCTGGGAGGCTGAGGCAGGAGAATCACTTGAACCCAGGAGGCAAATGTTGCAGTGAGCAGAGATTGTGCCACTGGACTCCAGCCTGAGCAACAGAGGGAGACTTCGTCACGAGAGAGAGAGAAAAAACTGGTCCAATGAATATTATTTCTTTCCCACTTTCAACCAATAAACAGTTGCGACGGATAAAGTGACAGCCAGGATCTATCAAGAATGCTCAGAAAATGGTACATAATACAACACACCTGTTCACCTGTTCACAGAGGCAATAAATCCTAGGAAATATGGCCCTGGGGTCACATAGGGAATGTCTTGGATACCTAAGAGAAGGTTACCGGATAAAAGACAGTTACATTTAAACTTCAGAAAAATCACACTAATGTTTTAGTCTATGTTTTAAATATTGTGTGAAGCTTGCTTATACTAAAAAAATACATTTGTTGTTTATCTGAAATTGAAATCTGACTGGGCATCCTGCAATTTTACTTGCTGCATCTGGTGATGCTACTTGAGATTCGGGGGAGGAGAAAGAGAATGTCTCCACGTTTCCCCCATTTATATGGAGTGGGCCCTTTGTATCCATGGGCTTTTGTATCCATGGATTCAACTAGCCGTGGACTAAAAATATTTCAAAAATAAAATAGATGGCTGCATCTGTTCTGAGCATGTACATACTTCTTTTCTTGTCATTATTCCCTAAAGAGCATAACAGCTATCTACATAGCATTGACATTGCACTCAGTATCAAAAATGACCTGGAGAGATGGTTTAAAGGGTGCCAGGGGATGGGCATAGGTGGTACACAAGTGCTATGCCAGTTTCTGTTGGGGACTGGAGCATCCCTGGAGTTTAGTATCTTTGGGGTTCCTGGAGCCAACCTGTGGAAAGTAAAAGGTTCCTCTCAAAAGTATCTCTTCTTGTTGAAGAACAATGATAATAAATGTTAGAAATAATATTTTCTTTTAAAGAGTTTCTTCAAAGCCTTCCTGCTTTTTGCTAATAACTCTTGGTTAAGCCCTATCCTATGCAGCTGTCAGACATAAGGGAATAAGCACATTCTATGTCCTTGTACTTTAACCAAGATATCTGCGCTGGATGTGCTCACAGGCGTGTCCCAGCTCACAGCCTATGCCGCTTACCTGTTTAGAAAAGTTTTAAGTTGTTAGCCAATCCGGTTTTAGTTTAGATTGTGAGCTCTGTCTCCAACCGATGGAGATCAGACACAGCAATAAGAAACCAAGGCATAAGGGATAAAGATGTCGGCCTTTCCTTTGTTCATGGTACTCTCATGGCAAGGTGGCTAATGGGAGCACCCTTTCTGCAGAAAGCAAAATTGCCTTGCTGAGAAAACTTGTTGTCTGAATGCAAATCTTTCCTTGTGGTGCCTGGAAACAAGCATTCTGTCTCTAACACAATCCCTCAGCAGTACCGATGGACAGCTGTACTGTAAAAGATTCTGATGCAAAATTTGAGAACTGCTGGCAGAAATGATCTACAGGTCCTTCATGGCAGCCCCCGGGGCCTGTGAAGCTGGAGGAAGAAGCCCTTGCCCCAGATAGCGCGGCAAACCACAGAGGCATTCTCGGGTGCTGGGGCCCACCCCACCCAGCCCTGCTCTACACTGAGGCCTCCTCTTCCAGCCCCACTAGATCTCCAGCCAGCTTCAAGGGTAGAGGAGGAACCTGGGCCTGGAGCTCCCAAGGACAATCCCAGGCGTCCTTTGGCCCAGCTCTGCTTTGAGAGGATGGGTAGAGTAACTGGCTGAAAAGTCAATGGCAAGAAGACATTGCAAAGTCCTGTGTGTTTTCGAATTTTTACCCGCCTCCAGGAAAGCAACAATTAAAGGTTTGCAAAAATCACTAGCCTCTGAAAAGCGTTCCAGATGGAAGGCTGAGCACTGCATGGAAGCCAAACTCAGCAAGGTGGCTGCCTGTGGGCACAGACAGGCCAACGGGAGGCCCCTCGCCTCCTCAGTTATGGCAACAGAGGCCAGAATGAGCTGCCAGCCGGGCTTCCCCCATACGGCCCTCCCCAGCCCAGTTCCCCTGTCCTGGCTCCCCCCAGCCTGGCCCTCTCAAGCCTGGCCCTCCCCAGCCTGGCTCCCCACCAGCCTGGCCCTTCCCAGTCCGGCCCTCCCCAGCCTGGCTCCCCCCAGCCAGGCCTCTCCCAGTTGGTGGCCCCACCAGAGGGCTCAGGGCTGACACCTGAGACCATGTGTCCCCTCTGACAGCCCTTCTGAGACCAAAGCTCTGGCAGATTTCCCTATTGACAGCTGTCAATGCCTGTGGAAGCCCTGCTGTCTGCCAGAGGCTGTGCTGTGAGACACTCACTCCTGGCCCCTGACCCTTGGGGAGTCGTGGCAGCCCTCAGGGTGAGCCAGAGCAGGACGCAGCTTGAGAGAGCTTGGCTGGCTCTCCTGAGGAGGCAGCTTCTAAGCCAGGTCCCGAAAAAGGAGAATCTGGGCCAAATGTTGGGAGAGATGGGGGCTACAGCGGGTTGCCGGGTGCTGGAGGAGGCTGGGAGCTCAGGAATGGAGAAGGATGCTCCAACCTGCAGATGGCCCTGGCGTGGGGGTGAGGGAGAAGGAGGAGGAGGTGACCCTCTTTCTCTGTCTTACGGGGCTGGGTGGGTGGGAGCTGTTGCCTGGATTGCAGGAATCTGGGGAGGACGGTGCTCAGAGAAATATTCCGAATGCAGTGAGTTCAGCGCCCTCGTGGCCTCCCGAGGGGCCTTCCCAGAGAGTGGAGGATGCTACCCTAGCCCTCCCAGGCGCAGCCTGGCCTCCCCCACCACCTTAGAATCGCATGGGGGGCTTTGGGGAAGCCCAGCACCAGGCCTCACCTTCAAGGTCTGGGGTAGGAGCCAAGCATGGGCGCTTTTCAAAGCTCTCCCCAGATTCCCACGTGCAGCCCGGTGGGGAGCCGGAAGTAGGTGGACGCTGAGGCCCCGTGGGAATTGACGCACGGCAGGACAAAGGGGGGTCAAACAGCGCAGCCCTTCTTTCTCATGCCCACAGACAAAGGATGAATGCTGTGTGTCTGTCTTCCTAGTTACACCCCCAGGCAAGCCAGGGGCAGCCAACGTGACCCTCACTCTGGGCAGCCCAAACCCAGATCCTCCCTGCCAGGGTCTGGGTCCCCGAGATGCCTCCCTCCCAGCCCCCCAGCCCTGTCCCCTCAGCAGCCACCAGCACTTAGGCTGAAGGCAGCTGTCACTCTCAGCGTGGGCTTCCCCCGCTGTCCCTGTTCCGGAATTGAATGGTCTTTCGCTGCTGAATTGGACATAATGAGAAGCAAACCTGACATTGACAGTCTGCTTGCCCTGAATAGAAAAATCAGCCCGATCCTGCCGGGGCTTTCGCTGTGCAGGTGTAGATAGGTAGGCAGCCAGGGTTAAGGTGGGATTTGTGGCACCAGAAACATTCTCCAAAAATAGACTTAATAACAGATGTGGCGTGCAATTATTATTTTTCTTTGGGATCTTTAAAATTCCTTCTCACAGAGATATTTTTGTTTAGTCAAAAATATCCTTCAGGAGCACAAAAACTCATTTGCATTATGGTGGAGACGTGGGCCCTACAGTCACGGCTGGCAGTGTGACCAGGGTGGGCTTCTGTGGGGTGGAACTGCGGTGGGCACTGGGGGCGCTGAGGGGCCGGGATGGCAGGATCCAGGGAACAGGGCCCCCTCCGCATCCCCCCGCCTCTCTCCCCTCCCCCAGCCCAAAGGTGAGCAAGAACCCAGAACCTCAGGAAAACAAAGGAGCTAAAATCAGCCCTGGAGGTGCTGCCAAGAGCAGAGGAAAAGAAAGAGAGGGATTATCTTTGACAAGGAGCTGGGCGACCTTTCTCAGGTGTGGGCTCAGCCATGGCTCCCTGTGTTTTGGGCTGAACACGGGCATGCCGCGGTCCTGGCCTCCGAGACTCCAGAGCATGGCCTTATTTGGAAATCGGGTCTCTGCAGATGCAGTTAGTTCAGATGAGGTCACCCTGGAGTGGGTGGGCCTGATCCCATATGAATGACCGGTGTTCTATGAGGGGAGAGGCACAGATACACACAGGAGAAGGGGCTTCGTGACGTTGGAGGCAGAGGGTGGCCCCAAATTGCCAGCAGCCACCAAGGAGCTGGGGAGGCAGGGGAGCGATTCAGCTTCAGAGCCTCTAGAAAGACCCTGCTCTGCTGGCTTTGCTGCAGGCCTTCCGGCCCCAGGAAGGTGAGAGATGAATACCTGCGGGTCAAGCCACCGCCCGTAGGACTTGGTTCCGCCCAAGACACTGGCGCAGCTGCCCTCTCCCTGCAGCAAGGCTGGGCCTGCCCCGTCTCTAGCTGCACCCTGGGATGATCCACTGGCACCCCCGTGTGACCCGTGCTGCTCTCCTCCTGACCAGCATGGCGGTCCCTGCCCCCTTGTCTCCTCTCAAGGGGACTCCGGGGCTTCCAAGAAGGAATGCCGCCGTCTCTAGCAGCCAAGAGAGCCGGGCCCTGAGCCGGATTCCCCGCTTCCCACCGCCACGGGCCATCTGTGGCAAGTCGCCTAGACTCCCACCTGCGTCCCTTCATCTGTAGAGTGGGACTGTGAGCACACGGGGGTGTTGCAATCTTGTCCAACCCGCTGGCCGCAGGCGACGTGGCCCAGGACGGCTTTGAATGCCGCCCAACACAGATTCGTCAAACTTCCTGAAAACATTGTGAGATTTATGTACGGACCTTTTCTTTGCAAGCTCATCAGCTATCACTAGTGTTAGTGTATTTGAGGTGTGGCCCAAGACAACTCTGCTTCCAGTGAGGCCCAGGGAGGCCGCAGATGCATTGCCGGGTTTAGAGGACAGGAGGGAATGGTGGGAGGGGCCTCCCCCACCTCCGTGGCCACGCACCCACCTATTCCACCTGTTTACCGTTCCCCACACCTGGGAGAAGCAAACACAGCACAGGAGTGGGCCCCGGTGGCCCCGAAGGCCTCACCCCAGAGCCTCCTGCCCTGCAGGTGTGGGGCCGGAAGCAGGCAGTAGGGGCCCTGAGTTGTGGGGTGAAACCCAGCCGACAGCTCACATCTGAGCCCAATCAGAACAATGCAGCTGAGCAATCGTGGCCCAGTGAGCCCCTTCCTACCTGCCCAAAGATCCCAGAGACTGGGGGTCCCAACAGTCCCGAGACCAAACTGTCTGCCCAAGCCGCAGACGGATAAATGGTACTGTCTTGCTCCATACATAACTGGTTGATGAGGTAGGAAGTCTGTGTAGGAGATCTGGTGGTAATGCTGACGTTTATGCCCTTGGAAGCCATGGAGACCTGGGTTCAATTCTGTCCCTGGGCTGGGCACGGTGGCTCACGCCTGTAATCCCAGCACTTTGGGAGGCCGAGGCGGGCAAATCGCCTGAGATCGGGAGTTTGAAAGCAGCCTGACCAACATGGAGAAACCCCGCCTCTACTAAAAATACAAAATTAGCTGGGCGTGGTGGCGCACGCCTGTAATCCCAGCTACTCAGGAGGCTGAGGCAGGAGAATTGCTTGAACCCAGGAGGCCAAGGTTGTGGTGAGCCGAGATCATGCCATCGCACTCCAGCCTGGGTGACAAAAGCGAAACTGTCTAAAAAAAAAAAAAAAAATTCCTAGCTCTGTGACCTTGAGAACGAAAGTAGCCTCCGTGTCTTTGTCTGAAATGGGAAGAACAGTAACTATCTCATCTGATCATAAGTAATTAACTCGTGCATGTGAATCGTTTTGTGACAGCTCTGTTTGGCTTGCCAAGCATCTTGAATTCTGAGTGAATGACCTCACTTCTTCCACCCGAGGAAGGATTGGGAGACTTTCCACCCAGGCCTCCACCAGAACCTAGCTTCATCTACGTCTCAGGATCAGCGTTGGCCAGCCATGGGCAACTGACTCATTGGAGTAAATGGTCTACATGTCAGCAAGTTAAATTTCAGATTCAAAGATAATCTAAAAATCAGAATTTCATGTTGCTAGTGCAATGCCCTCTGACTCCCAGGCCCAAAGGGTAGACCGCTGAGTAGGAGCCCAGCCCCTGAAGCAGTGGGAGGGCCAGCAGGTCGGGCGCAGGGAGTGGGGGATGGGAGATGCACACAGAGAGAGGTGGGCTGGGAGCAGCCGGAGGGTCCGGGCCCACGCAGGGTGTCTCCTGTAACATTGCTCTTCTCAGAGCCTGTGGGGCACGGGGGCCCAGGTAGGGGCCAGGTGTCTGCAAAGTCCCTGTAGACCTGTCACCTAGCGTCCCCTATCATCAGCATCTTGTGTGACCAGGCACATTTGTGATAGCCAGAAGAGCAGCACTGCTGCAATGCTGTTGTTCATTAAACTTCAGACTTCATTCCGATGTCACTATTCTTCCCTCTAATGCCCCTCTTCTGCCCAGGACACCACAGGACACTTTGTGGTCTCGTCTTCCTCCTGGCTATGACGGTTTCCAGCCTTTCCCATCTCTGACGACCTTGACAGTTTCGAGGGCCGCTGCTCAGGTGTGTTTTCGGTTTCTTGTTTTTTTTTTTTTTTTTTCTTTTAGGCAGAGTCTCCCCGCATCACCCAGGCTGGAGTGCCATGGTGCAATCCCGGCTCATACAACCTCCGCTTCCTGGGTTCAAGCAGTTCCCTGCCTCAGCCTCCCACGTAGCTGGGATTGCAGGCACTCCCCACCACACCTGGTTAATGTTTGTATTAATAGAGACAGGGTGGGCTTCGCTATGTTGGGCAGGCTGGTCTCGAACTCCTGACCTCAAGTGATCTGCCCCTCGGTAGGGCTCTTCCTGCTGCGTTTCTCACGGGTAGACTGAGAGATGGGTTTGTGGGGAGGAGCAGCAAGGCAATGCTCCCTCCACCCATGCACATCAGCAGAACCACGTGCCATCCACATGACTCTCACCGCTGATGCTGCCCTTTGTCACTGGCAGAGGCTGCACGTGTCACATGTCTCCACTGTGGAGTTACCTGTCTTTTTCCAGAAGGGAATCAGTGTTTCCTATGGACTAGGGCTCACTGGGGAAGGAGCCAGGCCCGTCATGGGGCCCTGAGGTGTCACTGAGATGAGCTGGTTGCCTGTTCTTTCCTGTTTAGGAGGGTGCAGGTGTCTGCAGAGGCCACTGGCCCAGAGCTCCCAGGAAGCACCTCCAACCCCCACCCTGTCTCTGTCTCCTCTCAGGGGGACACAGACTCCCCACAGGCCTGAGAGGAAGGGGCAGCAGAACTAGCCGTCTGCCCTGGGGTCCTCAGCCTCCTTCTCATGGGGCCTCAGCCAGGGGCCCCAGCCTCCAGTTGGACTCCGTGCAGAGGCCATTTGTCAGAGAGGAGAGGAGAGAAATGGAGCTGAAATCCGTCCCCAGGACGCCGAGGGAGGCACGTCTGTGGCTTCACTGCCCTTTTCAAATATTTATTTCCCAGCCCTGCCGTTCTTCACTTTCAAAGGGCCTATATCTTAAAACAGGCACTGGATTTAGTGCTAATCAGGGCAGCTGTCTAAACCACCAGGAGCCCCGACTTTAATTAAAATGACAAAGAAGGGTGAGTCAGGAGCTGCTGTTCAGTTTCCCTCTGGCCCTTAGAGAGAAAGGAACAAAGGAACGGCCATCTTGATTGAGGAATATCCTCTCCAGGTGTCCAAAGTCAGGCTTGCTCTTGGGGAGCAGGGGTCATCCCCACTTCTTTCCCTCCAAGAGCCCCCAGGCCAGGCTGTGAGCACCCCCGCGCCAGGCTTCTGGCCCCTTTCCCCCCCTCTCCCCTCCTCTGTCTCCCTCCTTCTCTTCCCCTTTGTGGGCCTGGGTAGATCTTTTCCAAAATCCTCTTCCTTCTCCAAAATGATACTGTCCCCAGAGCAAGGCCCCAGTGCCACTTTGGGGTTTGGTCCATGTTATGGGTTGGGTGTCTGAGTTCCCCCAAATTTATATGCTGAAGTCCTAACCCCCAGGAGCTCAGAATGTGAGAATATCAGAGATAAGTTCTTTTCAGAGGTCACTAAGGTAAAGTGAGGTCTTTAGGATGAGCCCCAATCCACTGTGACTGGTGTCCTTAAAAGAAGAGGGGATTAGGACACAGTCACCCACAGAGGGACGACCACATGAGGACGCAGGGAGAAGACGCCATCTGCCAGCCCAGGAGAAAGGCCTCAGGAGAACCCAGCCCTGCTGCCCCCTGCACCGCGAACTTCCAGCCTCTGGGACTGTGAGGAAATCAGTCTGTGCCGTGGAAACCGCCGGCCTACGGTGTTCCGTTCCGGCCGCCCGAGCCGAGTCACAGCGTCCGGGGTCTCCACCCTTCACAGCTGATCACATTCTCCGTCCACCAGCCTGGACATGCAGACCCTTGGCCAGCCTTTAGCAAGGATCCTACTAAGCCAGCTCAGCAAAAATGCCCTGTCCTTGCCATCTACCGGGGCCCCTGGTCATCACTGTCCACCCGCCGCCCTCACGCTGCTGACCCGCTGAGCATCCCCCACTGCCTGTCTGTTCAGAGGTGAGCTCAGTCCCACACTGAAGTCTTTTCCTCCTATTGCAGCAGCTCGAATAAAACCAGCCTGAAACACAGTGAACAGCAGAGCTAAGGGTGGCAGCTGTTGAAGGGCTGGGGCGCTGCTTCTGGGGGCACCTTCATTAGACTCCAGTGAAGCAGGTGTCTTCTGCTTTTGTAGAGTAGCATGAGCTTTCTGTTTTCCGCTCGCCTTCCCAGGAAGCATTGCATGTGAAGGCCCAGGGTGGCCTTATTCCTCTCTCCTTGGTAAGGTTTCATTGGGGTCCACCGGGGAACTTGGGGCAGCAGGGTTCAGGCGGGGGCTCGTCCCAGAGCCGAGGATGGACGCGGTGATTGCAGGAAAGTACGCACCATTGCAAGCAAGCCACAGGAGCAGCGGCTCGCCGTTCCTGGCATCCACTTCTTTCCAAGGAGGCGCCAGTGCCAAGGGAGAAGCCCACTGGGGCACAGCATAGGGACATATGTGTGGGCTGAACGGAGGGTTACCAGATAAAAGCGCAGGACCTGAAGGATTATAAATCATCCTGTTATAAAAACACGTGCACACACGTATGTTCACTGCGGCACTGTTCACAACAGCAAAGACCTGGAAGCAACCCAAATGTCCATCGATGATAGACTGGACTGTCTATGTACCAGAAAATGTGGCTCATTCACACCGTGGAATACTATGCAGCCATAAAAAACGGTGAGTGCACGTCCTTTGTACAGACATGGTTGAATCTGAAAACCATCATTCTCAGTAAACTGACATGAGAATAGAAAATCAAACACCACATGTTCTCACTCACAGGTGGGTGTTGAACAATGAGAACACATGGACACAGGGAGGGGAGCATCACACACTGGGGTCTGTTGGGGGTTGCTGGGGAGGGATAGCAGGGGGTGGGAAGGTTGGGGAGGGATAACGTGGGGAGACATGCCAGATGTGGGTGATGGGGGGATGGAGGCAGCAAACCACCTTGCCCTGTATGTACCTGTGCAGCAGCCCTGCAGGATCTGCACGTGTGCCCCAGAACCTGAAGTGCAATTTAAAGAAAAGGTGCAGGACACCCTGTTGACTGAATTTCGGCCATTGACCCAGCAGTTCCACTCCTGCATCCAACCCCAAGATAAACAAAAACAGAAGCCACACAAAAACATGCACTGGGACACTCAGCAGCTGGATTCATCACAGCCAAAAGGCGGGAACAGCCGGAAGCCTGCTGTAGATAAAAACATTTGCACCAGACACTTGTTAAAAACAGCAAGACAGATCTTATTGGAGCTACCCCAATAGAAGAAAAAGACTTTAGTGTGGAACTGAACTCAACTCGGAGCAGACAGAGGCAGCTGGGATGTTCAGCCCGTCAGCAGAATGAGGGGCGGGGGGTGGAACGTGATGAAGAGGAGCCACCTTAGACGGCATGGGCAGGCGATTCGTGCTGAGCTGGCCTAACAGGACCCTTGTGAAGGCTGGCGGAGGGTCTGGACGTCCAGGCTGGAGGATGGGGAACATGTCAGGCATGCAGTGGAAGATTCTCAGCTAAAGCTGGAATTGGCAGGGGAAGGGTGGGGTGGGAGGCCGAGGTCAGAGGAATGGAGTTCTGACACTTGGTGCCACATGGGTGGACTTCGAATGCCTGGTGGGCGAAGGAAGCCAGTCACAAAGAGCCCATATTCCAAGATTCCGTCTGAGGGAAATGCGCAAACGCGGAAACCTACGGGGACGTGCAGCCAAGACGGGGTCGCTTAGGGCTGAGAGGGGCGGGGACGGGCAGTGACAGGTGACAGGGATGCGCTTCTTCCTGAGGGGACGAAAATGTTCTGAAATTGACTGTAGTAGTGATGGTTGCATTTCCATAAATGTGCTACGGAACCACTCAACTGTGCACTGTAATGGGTAATTGTGAAGTATGTGAATATACCTCAATAGAGCTGTTTATAAGAAGGTTAGCTGGGGAGACGCCCACGCCGCACATTCACCCACATCGACCCGCATTCCCCGGCATTCACTCACCCACATTCACCTGCATTCACCCGCATTCACACACATTCACCCACCCACATTCACCCGCATTCACACACACACATTCAC
>NW_022437066.1:2921542-2967115 GCF_009761245.1 Sapajus apella | reverse complement strand
TCCTCACCAGGGTCGCCCACGGCCCTCAGTTTATCCCACACTCGGGGCTGCCTCCCTTCTCAGGTCGGACTCTTCACTTCTTTGAATCAAGATCAGATGAAGATTTGTGATCATCAAAGCAATTGGTCAAAGGGTCCCACCTGCCTTTTCATCCCAGTTAATAGCATCACACAGAAAATGTTACCAGACCCCCACAGAGCCCTCTTCCCGCGCTGCAGACACTTACCTTATCCACAGATCCTGGGCTGAGGCCCACGGTCATCTTACCTGCAAAGTGATTGCAGATGGACAAGGATGGAGGAGCTGCCGACGGTCTTTCTCCCCAGGTCCCCTTGCTTGGGTCCTGTCCCCCTTGCTTTGTGCCAGGCCACCCTCTTGGGAGACAGATGAAGGGTAGGGATGGCTACAATGCCCCAGTAAAGTGACCTTTTCTGGGGGGGCACTTCGAGACCCTCAGTGGCAGAATTACTTACAACCTCACAATGGTGAGTCTTCATCAGCCCCTCCAGCTGAAGCCCCTGAGTGGCTCTAGATCTTTCCCTAAATAGAGCAGGAAGCTAAGGATGGCCATAATGTGGGTGGTCATGCCTGAGTGTGGAGCCTGAGTAAGGACCTGCATCTGTGGCCATCCACGGCCATCCATGGCCACCCTCGCCAGCTCGGAACTGCAGGAGAGCTCCAGGGAGGACAGTGGTGCCATCGTCCCTGCCCTCTGCTCCTGCGAGGATGTTCCAGAGATGCCCAGCAGGAAGTCCTGTCTCCAGGTCCTGGGGACCCTCGAGCTGGGCTGGAGATGGAGACTCTTGGATCAACTGTTAACCCAGGGGCCACTCATAAGTAGGTGGGAGCAGGTGACGTAAGCATTGTTATCGTCCCCAAGCCATGGGACTCTTTACTAAGGAGCCATCGAGCATTACTGGGTAAAGAAATGGAGTCTACCTATGTGTGGATGAGAGGCAGTAGATTTGAGGCTGCACGCTGGCCTGGGGTGGGCTACGAGGTCCCGCAGAAGCTGCAGCTGCCAGGATATAGGCTGAATCCTGCCCCTCTGTGGTGCCACTTGTACTCAGGGTCTGTATCTGTCAGGTGGGACAAAGGCTGCAGCCACCCCCTCCCTGGTGCTGTGAAGAGCCAAAGAAACAGCAGCCGTGCAGGCTCTGACGCTGGAAAGCTCTGCTCTCAGGACGGGAGCTGTGATCGCATCAATTTATTACCTGGGAAGTCCCTTCCAGCCAAATCCATCTCAAACCAATTAAACTGAAAAATGGCCACAGAGATAATGCGCTGGAAACCTATGAAGCGGTTACTCCTGGGCTTCGGGCTCTGCTTTCGCGGGGCTCCGCCTGAGTCGACTCGGTCTGCCTGAGGTCAGCTGCATAATGACCTCCAAAGACACCAGGTCCTAATCCCCAAAACCTGCAAATGCTGCCTTCCATGGAAACAGGGTGTTCGGAGTGTGGTTAGAGCTGTTGAAACGGGGGGGGGGGTGCTCCTGGATCATCCGGGTGGGCCCAATGTGAAGATGAGGGTCCTCATCAGAAGGAGCCAGAGGGAGAGGGGACACAAAGCGAGGCCACGTGAGGGCGGAGGCAGAGGTTGGAGGGACGTGGCCACAAGCGTGGAAATGCCGGGAGCCCCTGGAAGCTGGAGGAGGCAGGAAGGGTCCTCTCTTGGAGCCTCTGGAGGGAGCAGGGCCTGCAGCACCTCCCTCTCAGGCTCTGGCCGGCAAAACGGGGGGAAATCCATCTGTGTCGTTCTGAGCCCTCATGGTGGGGACGTTAGCTGCAGCGGCCACATCGAGCATGTGTGGAGAAGCCTGGGCTGGACATCTTCCCTGTCCCAATGGCCCTGGGGTCCCCGCTTCAGTCCTAGATGGCGGAGGAGACGGTCCCCAGGGCCCAGGCTGTGCACGGTCCCCGGGGCTGCCCCGGCCAGTTCTCCACCTGCTCGGACGGGTCTGGGGCTGCTGTTGGCTGATGTTTCCTCTGCTGGGCACTGCCAACTCCTCCACTTCCTTAGGAAACAGGGACCTCGGCTGAGCCTGTTTTCTGGCGACGTCTGAGATGTGAAAAAGAGGGTGTTATGCACACCCGAGCTGAAGCTGACTCCTAAAATAAGACCCAGGAGCGTCTCGCCGTCTCCGGAACCCCGTGCAAGCCGATCGCTTGTCCACGGAGCCCTGGGCTGTGTCTTGTGTCCACAGTGGTTTGGGCAAAGCTGTGCAGCCACTCAACTCTCTCAGTCACAAAATGTCCCATTTTGCCAGCAGTCTCTGGACCACACGAGTTTCAGTGGGGGACGAGGGTGGGCACTTGGTTCTCAGGATCTACCGGCCGGGCTGGTGGCTGCCCCTCAGCCCTGTAAACCTGTGGAGGAGCCCTGGGAACACCAATTCTTTAGTCACCGGCCCACAGTCTCTGTGAAGAGTCCCCAAGTCCCCTCAAACATCAGCGAATGAGGGACGAGCAGTGGGACACGCAGGCGGAACAGGGATGGATTGAGCTCCAGGGCCCGGAACCTTGCAGCTTGAGGGCCCTGGGGTTGTGGCAGATGGCGGCACACAAATCAGACTTCAGAGCAAAGCGCTCCAGGGCAGCCACTGGATTTGGGTCACTTGCTTTTCACCCGAAAGTCCCTGGAGGTGGGTGACACTCATGAAGAGTTCCCCTGGGTCAAGGGGTTTCTCTGGCCCTGAATGCCCTCCTGAACACCCTCCTGTCTCTCACACAGCTGTCTCTGGCTCCTCCACGCAACACATGGTAACTGAGCAGCTGTGACACCCCAGGCCCAGCTCAGAGCTGGACACAGCAGGAGGTGCATGGTCCTGGTCCCTCCTCTGTCCCGTGGGCTCTTCGAGTGGCAGCTCAGAGATCAACTCCACAGCCCGGCCTGGGACTCCTGCTCCAGCCCCTGTGGACCCCCTCTGGCCTTGGCTCCAGGCAGCAGTGGCCACAGTGCCAGTGGAGGGTGGCCCTCAAGCCTCGGCTGGGGCACCACTGAGCAGGTCCCGGTACGGGGGCTGGGAAGAGGCTGAGACAGTAATTTGCACCCCCCTTCCCCTAAGCCCCATCTGACCGGGGAGAAGGCAGTTTAATGACTTTCTGCTGGGCCAGACTTTCCAGAAAGACTCTTCTCGATTGGATTCTGCACTTTTATCTCTTAAGTCCCAGAGTTTTGCGAGTGTATGGAGGGATGCGGGAAAAGCTCGGCTTAATTTTGCGTGGATGCCTTTTTCCTGTATGAAGTCAGGTCTTACGTGAGTTAACTGGAGCATGAGGATAATCAGAAGACTTTGGTTAGAAGCGTCTTTCCTCCACGGATTTCAAAGCATTTTCGTGCTGAAATGTAGGGATTTCTTGGCGGATTGGACTCTCCCGGCAGGCTATCCGTCATCTTTGTGCACTCAGAATAACAATAATTACAGCAATCATAATAACAATATCAGCTCCCATCTGTGTAGCGCTTTACGGCTTACGAAGCTCTTACAAATTCCTTCAACTCACTGCATCCCTGCAGAAGGCCCTACACAAGGAGGGGAGAGGCATTTGGGCTCATGCTATGAAGGAGAGGTGGGCAGACCCATGGGGCAGAGGCAGGCCTCAGGGTGCATCCAGATGGAAACCCTGGCCTTCGGACCCCTCCACCCGGGCTGCCTCCACCCCACCAGGGACCCAGGCCCGACCTCGGCCCCGCTCCATGCCCCACTGCACAGGGCTCCAACACCCACCTTCCTCTGGCCCTCCTCGGCCTCCTCCCGCCTCTCTGACTTCGCCCTCAGCCTTTGTCATGCAACACTCCAGACACTGGCTGGCAGTGGGGCTGAAGGCAGCAGCCACAGCAGCCCCGGTCCCTGGAGACACCCCGTTCTAGTGGTGTCAGCCTCCAGGTCAGAGCCAGAACACCTTGGAAAGCACCCGGCCCATTTCAGATCTGGGGAAAGCAGAGAGACGGACCCAGAACCGCAGGTCTTGGGACTTCCCATCGGCTCACCCAGCACTCCAGGGCCCAGGGTTCACCCAGCTGAGCTCACCTCCTGTGCCAAGGCTGTGCCCTATGACATTATCACCGCAGGTGTTTTGGGGAAGACACACAAATGGTAAGACATTGTGGGGAGGACAAGAGATGTGCCTCTTATATGTGCAGTGAGGCCTCTGTTCTATAAACAAACGAAAAAGCACTGGATTGAAGGAAAGAACAGAAGGACACACATGAGCTGCTGTGAGGACCAACCTCCAGAAGCAGTGGGGAGAGGCAGGAGAGCCAGCGGGCCTGGCTGCCCCCACGGCTTGGACGTGATCTCAGCTGCACCAGGGGATTGGGGACAGGCCACCTCCACTCACTAGGCCGGAGTCTCCTTGCCAGTAAAGTGGGGCTCAGAAGGGCCTCCCTGACAATCACCTGCTCAGTTTCTGGAAGGATTAGGGATGACACGTGTGTGCCCAGAGTGGTGTGTGCGCCACACCTACCCGCCCTCCATCCCCAGCAGCTACAAGAATGATATCTGCTTGGTGAATTATGGGCACTGATTTTCCTTTTTATACCATGTCTCTGTATTTTCTCAACTTTCTATAATGGCTACATGTCATTTTTTAAAAAATATATTTTTTATTGCATTCTAGATTTTGGAATACATGTGAAGAACATGCAGGATTGTTGCATGTGTACATACACGGCAATGTGAACTCGTGTCATTTTCATAATTGGGAAAACAGCAACCAGCCTGAAACCTAGCTACAGTCCCCACTCAGCATGGCTCTGATGGGCGGCATCTGAGCATGCCCGCTTCCCTCCCCACACCGGAGAGACGGATTTCACGCCACAGGACCTCAGCCCTGCACAGTGAGCCTCCGCAGCCCCAGGGCACATTCCCGAGAGGAGCCTGGTCTGTGCCTCCGTCCTGCTGGCAGCAGCTTTCTGGTCTCTCTTGCTAATCAGGGCCTGTGACTCATTATTGCGCTTCTGAAGAGAACACCTCACCCCTTTGGAGCGGAGCAGCCCACGCGGGGCTCTGACAGCTGCCACGGTCAACCTCGAAGCTGCTCCTGGTGCCCCCCATTTAATAATGGGCGAGGCTGATGACGGCCTCCTTGAAATGGAAATATTGACCTACATGCTTCAAAGCAGGCGCGGAGATTGTGTTTGCCGGCACTGCATTCCCTGTCACCAGTTTCGCCTTTTAAAGAACTGTGAAGGGTATTTGTTCCCAGAGTTTCTGACGAATCTCTGCCACCTGCCACCACCTCATCTCAGTGCTCGCTCAGGCGATGTGGATTTCACTGATCACCTGCCGCAGGCTGCCTGGGGGTGCTGTGAGTCCAATCCCACCCCCCGCCCTAGAAAGCAGATCGCAGGACCTGGGAAGGGCTCCGGAGGTCCTGAGAAGGCTTTCCTGGGGGGTAATGGTGGCGAGGGATCTCCGAAAGGAGGGGTCTGGACGTTAGCGGCATTTCTGGGCGAGGAAGGAGGACCTCAGAGGTGCACAGTGGTGGGTGCTGCCTCTCCATGGACTGGAAGGAAAAATGTCCAGTGAAGGAAGCAAAGGCTGGAGGGGAGAGAGGAAGCTGAAGACATGGGCTGGAGTCCGGCACGGTGACGTCGGACGCTAACTCGGGCAGCCACGTGGACAGGCGTGGGGGACGGGCCGTGGGGACCAGGGGCAGATGGCGGGGCACCTGTGGGGAGAACGTCGGGCTCCTGACATCACGTCTGCCCCTGACTTCATGCCTTCTACAGGGTTCAGTAAAGAAGTTCACCCAGCACCTCACGGCACAGGATGCACCCAGGTGAGCTCACCGTAAGCTCAGCGAGTGGAGAACGTCCGCTGCGGAGTGTAAGGATGGAAGATTCTTGGGTGCCGGCCCAGCTACGGCTGGAGAAGCTACATGAGCGTCAGACGAAGCAGACATGAGAATGAGAACTATCAGGGATAAGGGGAATGTTACATCCCGATGAAAGAGTCGCGTTTTCAAGGAGACATGCAAATCTAGAAGACACACCTAATAACACAGCTTCAAAATACACGAAGCAAAAACTGAGAGAACTGAAAAGTGAAACAGACAAATCCATGGTTACGGTTGGAGGTGTAAACGGTCCTCTCAGCGCTTAGCATCTCCGTGAGCATAAGTGTGTTTGACGCGGACGGCACTGTTGGCACTCTTGGCCTACTTGGCATCTCTGGTACATCCGACCCAATCACAACAGAATACGAGATCTTAAGGGTACGTGGAAGCTTCCCTAGGACAGACCATATCATGAGTCATAAAACAAATCTTAAAATTGGAATAGAGGCCGGACGCGGTGGCTCAGGCCCGTAATCCCAGCACTTTGGGAGCCCGAGGCGGGTGGATCAGGAGGTCAAGAGCTCAAGACCATCCTGGTCAACATGGTGAAACCCCGTCTCTACTAAAAATACAAAAATTAGCTGGGCATGGTGGTGCACACCTGTAGTCCCAGCTACTCGGGAGGCTGAGGAAGGAGAATTACTTGAACCCAGGAGGCGGAGATTGTGGTGAGCTGGGATCGCGCCACTGCACTCCAGCCTGGGTAACAAGAGCAAAACTCTGTCTCAAAAAAAAAAAAAAAAAAATTGGAATAGAAATCATATAAAGTATGTTCACATACCATAGTCTTAAAATGAAAATCAGCCAAAGGAAGACATGTGGAAAACCCATAAGATTTAGGAATTAAACAAAGACCTGTGAGTCAAAGGAGAAATCTCCAGGTAGATTTAAACATATTTTGAACTGAATGAAACTAAAAATACGTTGTGTCAGAATCGGTGGGACGCAGCTAAAGCAGTGCTTACAGCAAAAGGTGTAGCTTTAAATGCTTGCGCTAGAAAAGAAGGAAGGCCTCAAACCTGAGCTTCTGCCTCAGAAAGCTGAAGAAAAAAAGCAAGGTAAACCCAAAGCAAGCAGGAAGAAGGAAACAATCGCAGTAAGAGTAGAAATCAACACAACTGAAGAGAAAAACGATACAGAGACATCTATGAAGTCAAAACTTGATTCTTTGAAAACACCGAGAGAATTGATAAACTTCCAGCCATGCCGACGGCGTGAGAGACAGAACACACATAAATACCCCGAATGAAAGAAGCACCGTCACTACTGATCACGCATATTAAAAGAATAATAGATAACCATAACAGTCCTATGTCAAATAGAAAAATTGAATTAATAGTTTAAACCATCCCTCAAAATAAAACCTACAGCCCAAATGATTTTACTGGTAAATTGTAGTAACATTTAAGGAATAAATAATACCAGTTCTACACAATTTCTTCCAGAATACAGAAAAGGAGAAAATACTTCCCAACTCATTTTATGAGGCCACGGTTACTCTAATGTCAAAATAGGACAAAGACATTACAGGGAAAAAAAAAAAACTACAGAACAATATTTGTAATACACAGAGATGCAAACATTCTCAAAAGTATTGACAGTTTTAATCCAGCGATACATTAGAAAGGCAACGTCCCGTGACTCAGTGGGTTTAGCAAGGGTGGTTCCATATTTGAAAAGCCAACCAATGTGATTTAACACATGAACACCTTAAAGAAGAAAAAACATATAATCATTGCAATAGTTGCAGAAAAAGCATTTTGTAAAATTCATTACTCATTCGTGATAAGATCTTTTAGTAAACTAGTGTAGAAAGAAATTTTCTTAACTTTATAAAATCCACCTAGAAAAATCCAACAGCTGACATCATACTTAATGGTGAAATACTGAATTTTTTTCCCTCATACTGAGAGCAAGATAAAAATGACCTTGTGTCTGAAATATTAAAGAACTTTCAAAATTCAGCCATAAGAAAACAAAAATCGAACAAAGAAATTCAACAAAAGAAGACACGTAGATGACAAACAAGCCTGTAGAAGACCCTCAGCATCACGAATCCTTAGGGAAACGAAAATCAAAGCCATGGTAAGATGCCATTACGCATTTATTACGATGGCCAATGTTCTGAAAAACTGCCAATGCTAAGTGCTGGCAAAGAGGCACAGCCACTGGACCTTTCACAGACCGCTGCTGGAATGCAAACGCATGGCCGTTGCCCTTGAAGTCAAACACACGCTTACCATTATACAGCCCATCCATCCTACTCCTAGATACTTACCTCCGTGAACTGAAAACTTGTAAGCACACAGAAACATGTATGCAATCAGTTATAGCAGCTTTATTCATGAACATGGTGACTTCCTTCCAGAGAGCACAGGCCTGGCCTGATCTGAGGCCACCTGGAAAGGCCCAGTGATCAAAACCTGAAAACACCCAGCTGTGAGTGTCGCATGGATCACCAACCCTGGTGCTTCCATACAGTGGGAAGAGGACTCCACAAGGCAAAGGAGCAAGGCATGATTAACGCAACAGCATGAGGGCGTGCGCTGTATGCTGCTAGAGCTCGGCCCCAGAAGAGGGAAGCCAGGCCTCAAAGGCTGTGTACTGCATGATTCCATCCATAGGAAATCCCAGGAAAGGCAAAATTACAGAGGTGGAAAATGGAGACGGGGCTGCCAGGAGTTGGGATGAAGAGAGATTGACTACAAAAGGTCAGTCCAAGGGAATTTGGGGGGCCTTTTCTATTCTGTGGTGGGTCTGTGTTGATGATACATGACTATCAATTTGTCAAAAGTCCATAGGACTCGCCATGACACCGTGAAATTAACTGCACTGCATGACCAGCAGGCTAAGTGTTGACCCAAGGCCCTATAGCTCATAAGGCCACTGGGGCCAGCTTCACACCATGTCCAGGTGTTCTTCACACACACACACACACACACAGACACACACACACACACACACGTCTGTCAGCTGAGACGGCCACGAAGCCACAACACCCCAAAAGCGACAGCACCCCCAGCACCGGGGTCTTGGTTTCTGGCACGATTTTCCAATCAGCGGACCAGGACTTCTTGGAGAAATAGCTGCTTCCAGAACTGGGGCATAAATGAGAGTAGGGCATAGACTTGTAATACCATAAGGTAATGGGGTACCCCAAAAAAGGAAAGCTCGCAATGGCGGGGACGTGTCACAGGGGTGCAGGAGCCAGCTGCAAGGGCTCCCAATGGCCACAGCTGGAAAAATTAGAACAGCAAAGTCGAGTAGTGTCAGATTATAGCCCGAAGCATAGAATAACTGTCCATGAGTCCGTCTGGCTATAAGTGAGTGACTGAATCCATCAATAAGTGAGGAAGAAGAAATATTTCTCATGCAAAGGCATTCCACAATTTATGGCCTCATGGAGGTGATGGAAAACTCCCCAACCCTTAAGTGTGGGCTGAGCACAGACTTCCTTCCGGAGAGCACAGTCCTGTCCCTGATCTGGGGCCACTGGACAGGCCCAGTAACCAGGGGGTGCTGCTGCTCCCCCATGGCCCTTTCAATCCTAGAGTGTGGGCTGAACGGAGCCTGCCTCCTGGGGCTGAAGGGCCAACGCTTGATGGACTCTGGGTCAGTGGCCGGCCAGTGTCCCACCAGTCATGGTCATAGAAAATGACGAATATGGTGGTCCATTTTCAAATTAGAATGCCTCAGAGAGGCTTGGGTCCTCAGACCACAAAAAAACAAGATACGCGAAGCCCCTGCTTAAATAGCCGATGCCTGCTTGTCAGGACCCCTTAGTGACCCTCACCCAAACCAAAAAGTTTAGTCTAAAACGAAAGTTTCCTAGCCTGCAACGTAGCTCACTTCATTCTTACCAGCTTGTCTGACCACCTGCGTCACACGTCAAATACTTAAGGAGCCCAGAGCTAACCATGATGGCAGTGCATGATGGGCTGCAGTAAATCCAAGGAGACAACCCTAAAGAAAACTCCTAAAGTCCCTACCCAACGACAGATGGCCGGCGCCCAGGAAGACTGTGACCCCATGGTACTCAGCCTACGCAGGAAGTAGAAAAGTTCCTTTTTAAAGTTTCCTTTCTTGTTAAAGAGTAAGTGTGCTAATGACTTGTTAAGCCCTAACCTCTGTAGCTGTGAGACACGCCATGCTTACGTTTAGTTTGTACATTCTGCGTCCTTGTATTTTAACCAAGATATCTGTGCTGGACGTGCTCACAGGCAGGTCCCAGCTCTCCATTGCTTTGACCTGTTTAGAAAAGTTTTAAGTTATTGGTCAATCAGGTTTTAGTTTAGATTGTGAGGTCTGGCTCCAGCCAACGGAGATCAGACACAGCAATGAGGACGACCCCACATGCGTAGCGGATAAATGTGTCTGTTTTCTTTGGTTCATTGTGCTCTCGTGGCAAGATGGCTAGCGAGGGTGCCCCTCCTGCGTCTAGGAAGTAAACACTGTGTTGCTGAAAGATCCTTTGTCTCAGTGCTAATCTTTCTTTGCGGCGCTGAGCATCTGTTTCCAACAGCCTGTGAGGAATCGGCGTAGGTACCTGCGCACTGGGGTGTAAACTGCTTGCTGTGACCATGCTGGGTGTGCCTGCCCCAGACACCAGTCTTGCAAGGTCATCATTAAAAGTCTCGCTTCCGCTGTCCTCCGTGTCTCTGAGTCCATTGTCGGGTTTGGAGAGGTGAGTTTGTTTCTCACGATGATGTTGCAGCGGCTACATTGTGAGCCGCCTGGTGTCCATTTAAGGGGAGCAGCCGCCTGAGCCCCCAGACACTGGCAGGGACCAGGGGCAACTGGGTCTAGTGCTGAGGCTCTCCTGGCTGCCCACACCCCCCCGAGCTCAGTGGGATTCAGCAAGAACCACCAGGAGGAGCATAGCAATGTGCCTCTGCTCCTGCCCTGCTGCCAGCAGCCTCTGCCCCCGTCCTCCCTTGCAGGTCCAGCCATGCCCCGTGCATCCTTCCCGTCCATGCCAATCCTCCAGTGGATGTGGAAGGCAGGGCCTCAGTGTCGCCAGCCCCACACACTCTGGCTTTGACAGCATTGAGCGAACACGATTCTATTTCTGCGCATGATCTTTTGCGGAAGCTACCGCGTCCCTGTGAACCGGGGCTACAGCAGGGCGATGTTCACCGTGCCACGTCTCTGGGGGTGAGGTCGGCTGCCAGCCGCTTTGCCCGGGATTCAGATATGGAACAGGCTGTGCTTTGAAAGGCACTACAAGGTCTTTTCCATGAAAAACTCTAACCCTGTTCTCTAACCTTGTGACAGAGCCCCAGATTCCACCATTAAATCACACGGGCACAAACACTCTCCCCAGAAGGTTCCCACGGAGAGTCCCGTATGCTGGCCCAGGAGATGGGAAGCTCTGCACTGCGCCGCTGCCACCCTGACTGCCAGATGTCGTCACTGTTGGGGGGACTTCTCCACACCACCTCCCAGAACGCACTCGCCCCTCGGTCACCCCTGAGACCCCCCTGCATGTTGTGCCTCTCAGCTTTACTCATAAATGTGATGGGTGGACACAGCCCCTCCTCCCTCCTCCCGAGGTGGTGGGGTGTGGGCCACGGTGGGGGGCTGGGGACAGGCCCGTTCTTGGTGACAGCAGGGTGGACTTGCTCCACTGTTGGCTGTTTATCCTGCAGGAGGGTGAGTGGGGCAGGGCTGAGTACGTGTGCATAGGTGTGGAGGAGAGAAGGGCTTGGCCTGGGGCAGCTTCCCTGCTGTCCAGCAAGGCAGCCTGGGGGAGGTCCAGAAACTCGGGGCCGGAAAGTGCATCACAGGGGCTGGCGGCTGAGAGTGGTGTCGCCGGGTGGGATCAGCGGACTAGGCAGTGCCGCCTCTCGGGGGGAGCACAGCCCTACTCCCCGCAAGCCTGTAACAGGTGCCTGCACTCTTTCCTGGCCCAGAGCTTGCTGGAGTGTTGGGAAGACGCCCCAAACACTGGAGCCCAGTGCCGCCCACCCTGAATCTCAGGGGTCTCTCCGAGCGCACAGCAGGCCGAGCCTGGCTGGAAGCTGCAAATGAGCATGAAACATGACAGGCAGAGCTGCACGGACTCTGCCGCACTGCCCTCATGAATATGCAGCCGCTGCTGCCTCGGTCGCCCTCTGCGGCTCTCCCGGGAGCAGACGGCCACGCCAGGTGCTAAGGGCCCGGCCGGGGGAGCAGCGTGCCCCTGGCTGTGCTGGGTGCTGCAGAGCCACCTGCCAGCCTCACCATAGCCCCTTCTTGGGGCCACTGCCCTTTGAAGACCATCTCAAAAAGGGAAAACAAGGTCTTCCTGGTCCAGCGTGTCCCTTCTTCTCCCCCAGATGTAGCTCTGGGAAGGAACGCAGAGCCGACGTGTGTAGATACAGGAAAAGCCCTGCAAGCTCCCGGGTGAGCCCAGCGGCCCTGCTTCTAGAACTCTTTGTAAATGAGGGTGGATGCGCTCACACAGCCAGGCACAAAGCTGTCCCTCGAGGCATCGTCGTTACAATGAGAATAAGCAGAAGCAGCCTCAATACCCAACAGCAATACGGGGGGCTGTGGGGGGCTGTGGGGGACTGTGAGGGGCTATGGGGGGCAATTGGGGACTGTGGGGGGTTATGGGGGACTGTGGGGGGCCATGGGGGGATATCATGGACTGTGGGGGGCTGTGGGGGCTATAGGAGACTATGGGGGACTGTGGGGGCTTATGGGGGACTGTGAGGGGCTATGGGGGACAATGGGGGACTGTGGGGACTGTGGGGGCTATAGGAGACTATGGGGGACTGTGGGGGGCTATGGGAGACTGTGGGGACAGTGGGGGGCTATGGGGGACTATGGGGGACTGTGGAGGGCTAGATATGGGGCTGTGGGTGCCTGTGGCCCTGGAGGGCAGGCTTGTGCATGCTGGCCGGCCAAAATATCCAAAAGCAAGGGGTTACGGGGTGCTAGATGGGGGGCTGTGGGTGCGTGGGGTACTGTGGTGTCTGTGGCTGGTGAGAGCAGTCTTGTGAGTGCTGTCAGGCCTCAGACTGATGCTGTGCCTTAAAGGGTATTTGTACCCAAAACTGTGCTTCACCCCTGGCCTGCGGTCACACACTGAGTCAGAGCAGGTGCACCCTGGAAGCTGCCCTGGTCCTGAGCTTCTGCTGCGCAGCTCTTGCCCTGGGAGGGAAGGACAGAAGGAGGCAGGGCCTGAGCCCGGAGCCCGGAGCCGGCTTGAACCCCAACAAGCTCAACATCTCCCAAGTTAGCTTTCGGGCTGCTGGGCTCACTACCTGCCGGGACCCAGGATTCTCCAGGCTTGAAGTCCTTTCTGCGGCTAGCTGCACCTGCTGAAGGGGACTTCCCACCCAGGTGAGAACTGCTCCCTCCCCACCAGCCCGGCTGGGTCTTCACCTCGGCTCCCTGCTGCCTTAACACGCCACCTCATGGTACTCACAGGGTCAGCGGGTGGCAGTTCAGCAGATGCTTGCCTCTCCCACCAGCCTCTGAGCTCCCTCATCTTTATTCACGGTGGTTTTTTTCACCAAGCAGGATCCACACCCCCTCCTGAGCTGGTGGACAAGGCTCTTTATCTCCCTCCACCATCCCCCACCAGGCCACGAGGTTTGCTGAGTGGGCACTTTGTCCCCCTTTTACAGATTGGAGCACTGGGCTTCCGTCCAGGGATGCTTAGAGGACAGGGGTGCAGCCCTCCGGAAACTGCTGTGCTAAGGGGCTCTCCCAGAGTGGTGAGCAGGAACCAGCAGCGCAGGCGAGAGGCAGCCACCATCCGCAAGTGTGGAGAGGTGTCTCCAAGAGCGAAAGGCATGTGAGGCAGGCTGGGGATGGGGAGCAAGGTGCCCTGGCCCTGCCTTGCCCAGAACGGCCCCCACGGCACAGGATCTATGGCAGCAGAAGGGCCCCATCTCCTAAAAGCCCCTGCCACTCTGCCCTGCCTCGGGCCTTTTATCCAGGTCTGTAAGCTCTGGAGATGGGCCGGCGCACTGGGTGAGCTAATGAGGAAGGTGAGAGCAGCATGTGTCATTTCTTGGGGCCAAATCTGAGCCATAAAGGAACAAGGTCCTTGTCTAAAAGGATAGGCTGCCTGGGAATTGGGTCGTTAACACATTCACATCTTTATAAAGATGCGAATAAACAGGAATTTATTTTTTGAAGTGATGTCGGCAGAACAGCACAAGGTGCTTTCCCATGGCCGGGCAGGCCTCTCCGCCCCCACGTGCACACCCCTGCTCTCCCCGGCAGCCCTCCTGGACCTGCCTGGCACGGACATACTCCTTCCTCCTGTTTCTGCCCCCAAAGTGGCCAAGAGCGAGGCTGGGTCCCATGGACTCCCTGAATCTCAGCACATACTAGGTGGTCACCCTCATTATCCCCATTTACAGACAAGAAAACCAAGGCCCAGGAGGGAGGGAGCTTTCCACGGTCACCCAGAGAAGTTCCTAACCCCACCCACCACCCCGTCCTCTGCTCTCCTCCCCCCTGACTCCACCCGCCACCCCATCCCCTGCTTCTCCCCTCCACTGATGCCCTCACCTCCCCGTCCCCTGCCTCTCCTCTGTGCTGACCCCACCCGCCACCTTGCCGCCTGCCTCTCCTCTGTGCTGACCTCAGCCGCCACCCTGCCACCTGACTCTCCTCTGTGCTGACCCCACCCGCCACCCTGCCGCCTGCCTCTCCTCTGTGCTGACCTCAGCCGCCACCCTGCCACCTGACTCTCCTCTGTGCTGACCCCACCCGCCACCCTGCCGCCTGCCTCTCCTCTCTGCTGCGCCTGAATTTGGTAGTACATTGCATATCTGTGGAAGATCCCTGTGGCACAAGCCTAATGACCTCTTCTGGCAAGAACCACTCAGAATCTCAAAAGATAGTGGCTTACTGAGCACCTGCCTTCTCTTGGGCTGTATGTTAACTTTTTTAAAAATTGTGGTGAAATACGCATAACATAAATTTACCATCTTCGCCATTTGTAAGTGCGCAGGTCAATGGCACTAAACGCATATGCGTTCCTGCCCGCCATCACCACCATCGCTTCTGGGTGTTTTCATCTTTCCCAACTGAAACTCTGTCCCCGTGAAACACAAGCCCCATCCCCCGCTCCCAGCCCCGGTGCCCGCTTTTGTACTGTCTGCGTCTGTGAATCCACCTGCTCTAGGCACCGCGCAGGTGAGTCACGGAGGATTTGCCTTTTGTGCCTGGATCGCTTTCCCACGACGCCTTACAGTTCGTTCCCGTCGTGGCACGCGTCAGCATCCCCTTCCCTTCTGAGGCCGAGCCGTAGTCCGTCGTGGGGACCGACTGCATCCTGTTTGTCCGTCACGCACTGCCGAGCGCCGGGGCTGCGCCTGCCTTTGGCTACAGTGGGTGCTGCTGCTAGAAACCTGCATGTGCAGGCATCTCTTTGGAGCCCTGCTTTCAGTCCTCTTGAGTATATGCCCAAAATCAGAATTGCCCGTCAGCGGTGGCAGCTCGCGCCTGTAATCCCAGCACTTTGAGGGGCTGAGGCAGGTGAATCGCCTGAGGTCAGGAGTTCAAGACCAGCCTAGCCAACATGACGAAACCCCATCTCACAATAAATACAAAAATTAGCTGGGCCTCATGATGCACGCCTGTAACCCCAGCTACTCGGGAGGCTGAGGCGGGAGAATCGCTTGGACCTGGGAGGCGGAGGTTGCAGTGAGCTGAGATGGCACCACTGCACTCCAGCCTAGGCAACAAGAGTGAAACTCCATCTCAAAAAAAAAAAAAAAAGCAGAATTGCCAAGTCGCATGCAACTATTTTTAATTATTTGAGAAACTGCCATTTGATATTGCCATGAGCAATGCCCAAGGGTTTCAATTTCTTCATATCTTTGCCAAGATTTATTTTCTGCTTTTTTCTTTTTGGCTACCCTAATATGTATGTCTGCATTTTGCACATTATCTTACTGACTATTTTATTTCCTAAAATGGGAAAATAATAACTTTTTATTTTGCTATTAACCCCACTTAAAGATGAAGACCTTCAGGGCAGAGGGGCTGAGTGTTCTGTCCCACACGGAAGCGGCTGGCGCGCCCCATCACTGCCTGCCTGGAGTGCCCAGCTCCAGGTCTCAGCGTCCGGCCAGGTGAGGACCCTTGTTTCTTACAGGTGAGACCCTCAGTACTGTCCTGCCAGATGAGCACACCCATGAATAAACGAGTGAGTGAGTGAGCACCTGCGCATATGTAGGATAGTTGGAGGTCACTGTGGAAAGTGGCCGGTGGCTCCTCTGGCTGGGCCTGGTCCTGGGCCACATGATGTGATCACAAGCTACTGGGGCCTGGGCAGCATGGTCCAGGGATGATACTTCAGGGAGGAGCCCTGGGAAGGAGGGTGCAGGGAAGCAGGAGCTCCGTGCTGCCGAAAAAACCAGCAAACTCACCTCTGGGGCTTTGACCAACCTAAGCCAGACAATAACGAGGACACCAGGGCCAGAGGCCGGGGGAGCCAACCCCAGGGGCAGGGGCCACGAAAGTCAGCAGAGTGGGATCCACTGTTTGGGCCTCCCCAGAGGCCCTGGGCTAACTTTTTAGGACAAAGGAAGAGAAGGCTCATTGATGAAAGGGAAAGTAAAGGGCAGCTCTTTGATCAATAAATGAATTAGTTGACCTTGATTTGCAAACCAGTTTGCTTCCGTCTGCCAGGAGTATACTGAGCAGCTACCCTGCAGTATCTGGGATTAATCAGCCTGGGCACCCCACCTGCCCTGTCCAGCAGGTTTATTTGCAGAGGCAGAAGTAGGTGGAGGGAGATACCATGGTGAGGGAAGACGGGGATGCTATCCGTCCTTCAGCAGGTGGTGCCCCAGTGCCACATACGCTTGTCCAATTCCCCGCATGTGGGGAGGGCAACGTCCAGAAATGAGCGTTCAGGGCTCACACCCCTGGCAACCAGAACCTCTGGTGAAACACACGCAGCATGAGCATCTGGAGGAGGGTGGCACACGGAACACTGCCATGGCTAGGAGCTGGCGCAGCTATCCCATGTATTATGCATCACTGGGACGCCTGTCCAACTAATCTTCCTGGGGGAAAATGGTGCGAGAAGGACCAGAAGAATCTCAAAGCTGATTCCCAGCGTGGGGGCCGAAATCCCCATGTCTGCAGGATGAGGAGGCAAGGAGGATTGCGGGGCCGGAGATGCACATGCATGCATGTGCACACTCATGCAATGCAGGCACGTGCACACACACACGCACGGGCACGCATGCACACACACAGACACGGTGCAGGCACGTGCACACACATGCACAAGCACGCATGCACACACAGACACGGTGCGCACACAGCACTCAAGTCCCTTCGCTGCCCGCCTAGAGTGCCCAGCTCCTTATGCACCCTGACCCGTATTCAGGGATGGCCAGTCTGGCGCCAGCAACCCTGATTGTTGACTGCAGCCTCACACAGAGGGCCCCCATCATGTCTGCATTGATCCTGGTATGAATCCTCAGGCTGAGCAGTGCCACGCCTCCATCTAGGGAAGATATCTGACTCTGGGGCAGGGCAGGATGCTGCGGAGAGGATTCTAGCTGGGAGGTGGAGAAGTCTGGTGGTCCGGGAGCAGGGCCAGCTCTCGGGATTCTGAGATGCTCATCTAAATTCAGACCACAGGTCCATCAGCACAAACCTCACAGGTTCCATCATGCCCAGGCTATGCCACATAGATGGCACCTGCCTCAGCCAGCAGGTACAGAGGAAGAGGGGGCAGAGGGGGGCGGTGGCAAGAAGAGCTCCACCCACACAGAGACCACAGGCACGGCCTCTGCTCCGACCACAGTGGATAATTCTTGTTGAGCGCTGACTCTGTGCCAGGCACACCTGGATCCTGGACTTCCCGGCCTACAGACTATAAGAAAGCAGCATCTGCCATTTCAGCTGCCCAGTCTGGCATCTGCTTTGGCTGCCCTAGGAGGCCAGGATGACAGTCTCCCCACAGTTCTCATTCTTGTCGTTTGTGGTTGTTGAAGGAATAGAGTCATCGGCCCTTCGCACGCCCTGCGGTCTGGAGCTGGCCAGCTGCACCCGAACTGTCATCTGAACGTCTCTCTGCCCCCTGGACCTCCTGTAAGGTGCTTAGACCAGATGCTTGATGAGAGCAGGCCGTGATTTTTAGGTAGGAACCCTTCTTGGGGGAGTGGGCGCTTCCCACTGTACTGCCTCAGAAGGGACATGTGACATCCCGCTACCTTTCTGTATGGGGGGAGATGGCATCAGCCTCACCCAGTCGTTACAAAACCCCAGCAGCCTTCCTCTTGAAGCTCCCAGTGGTTTGCAAAGGAGGGCGGCTCTCGCAGCTCCACTCTGAGCTTCTGAGCTGGAGGACTCGTGTGAAGAAGCTTCCCAGAGCTGCACGGTCTCTGCGGGGAAGGAGAGCGACGCTTGGCTTTTCCCTGCATCTATCAGTTTCCAGAAGGATGAGTCGGTACCCTTTCGCCCACCCCAGGGGACCAGTGTGGCTTTCTTTAGCTTAGCTACGAGCTCATGAATTTTCAGCACATTTGATGTGTTTCAATCTATTACAGTTGTTATTTTTATGCCCAAATTGTCGCATCATTGACTAGTGGGAGCATCTTCAAGCTGTGTCCTTTCGAAATTGTTTTGTTTTTAAAACATCTTTATTACTCCCTTATGGAGCAATTTTCAGTTCCTACAACTGAAGTCAGACTCTGACGGGGACCCACAGGTCGCGGTTCCCTTATTTCTCTCCATCAAATCCATCTCTCTGATCTAATCCACGGACGCTGCGTCCCTCCGATGTTTCTGGCTCTGATCCTTCTCACATGGCCTTTGCAGGAGGCACAGGCTTCACCATGTTCTCAAGGGCTGGGTTGGGAGGATCCCACTCAGGTCTCTCCAGAAGCAGCTCGGTGAATCTGCGGCTGCAACCCCTGGGAACTACACAAGCAGGGGAACAGGAGACGCACGTGGCGCTCACCAGGCCATCGTGTCTGGTAAAGCCCAGCAGGTAGAGTGGAGTCAGGTCTTGATGGTTTTTTTTTTATTATTATTTTCAGTTTTTGGCAATTCTGATCCGAGGACTCCATTATCAGAAAAAGACCTGCCTTGTTTTCTCAATGTTATAAACACCCGCTATTCCCAGCAGAGCTCTGGGGAGAAGCGTCCCCGTTTCCCGCCTCTGCTCTTGGTTTTGGGCAGACATCACCCAGGGCTCCTTAAGGAGAGCATGGCCACATTGCCATGTTTGGGGCTTTCTTGGGACAGATCTTTCTACGGTTTGCTTGGCCCTGCCAAGCCTCAGATTGAAATCTGACCCTCAATGTTGGAGGCGGGGCCTGGTGGAGGGGCTTGGGTCCCTGTAAATGGCTTGATGCTGCCCTCCAGGTAATGAGTGGGTTCTTGCTCTAGGAGTCCCCAGGAGAACTGACAGTTCAAAAGGGCCTGGCACCTCCCTCCGCACTCTCTTGCCCCCTCCCCTGCCAGGCGGCAGGCTGGCTCCCCTTCCTATCCCCTCTCACTGAGAGTGAAGGTTTCTAACGGCCTCTGCCCAAAGCAGATGCTGGTGCCATGTTTCTTGTACAGCCTGCAGAACTGTGAGTCAAATAAAACTCTTTTCTGTTACCCAGCCTCAGAGGTAAAAGCTTTGGTAGCACTGCAAACCCACTAAGAGGTCTTCAGAGGTGCCACATTTTCACTCTGCTCTGGGGCCCTCTGGGCAGAAGAGTGGACGCTTGTGCTCCAGGTAGACACATTCCTGAGTGTACCGATTGGGAGCTGCCAGGGGCCTGACTGGGCCACTGCCCAAGACCATCCTCCCTTCTGTGATTCCCAAAGTGACAGCCAGAGGCGAGGCACAGGGAGTGCCGGGTGCACACTGCAGAAATGCAACCCTCCAGGTGCACACTGCAGAAATGCAACCCTCCAGGTGAACACTGCAGAAATGCAGGCCTCCGGGTACACACTGCAGAAATGCAGGCCTTCGGGTACACACTGCAGAAATGCAGGCCTCCAGATGACCACTGCAGAAATGCAGGCCTCCGGGTGAACACTGCAGAAATGCAGGCCTCCGGGTGCACACTGCAGAAATGCAACCCTCCAGGTGAACACTGCAGAAATGCAGGCCTCCGGGTGCACACTGCAGAAATGCAGCCCTCCGGATGAACACTGCAGAAATGCAGGCCTCCAGGTGAACACTGCAGAAATGCAGGCCTCCGGGTGAACACTGCAGAAATGCAGGCCTCCGGGTACACACTGCAGAAATGCAGGCCTCCGGGTGCACACTGCAGAAATGCAGCTCTCTGGGTGAACACTGCAGAAATGCAGGCCTCCGGGTGCACACTGCAGAAATGCAGGTCTCCGGGTGCACACTGCAGAAATGCAGCCCTCCAGGACATGCTCACACCCGATGCCTGCGGGCTGTGGGGCAACACGGGGAAGCCACTGGCCGCAGCCGGACCCAGACCTGCAGCCTCTGGCAGTGCATGGTCAGCACGGGGGTCATCTCTGATGGGAGCCACCAGCCACCAAGGCCTCACCGAGCAGCCCCTCTGACAGATGCTGAGACATTGGGGAGGAATGAAAGCCCTTCGCAGTTCCCTCTCTGCCGATGCTGGGAGCAGAGTGAGCAGAAACAGTCTTTGCCGAGTGCCAGGCAGGACCTCTCCGACAAGTTCAGGCACATTGGACGGTCCATTTTTCTTTCAGATGTTCTGCTATGGACACAAAATGTGCCATCCCCAGGTGAATTCTCACATTTGTGCCCACTCCTACTCTCTGATGAGGCAACCAAGTTCCCCAAAGCTGAGTTTTCCCAGATTTGCATCTTCTACGAGAACAGCAATCACTCAGAGCAGGTGAAAGCCTTCTGTCAGCCTCCACCACCCGGGAGGTGAGAGCCAGGAACAGGGGACAGACGCTGAGCCCACACCTCCCAGAGGCAGCTCCTCCACGCCGCTCCCCTAGAGGGAAGGTCATTGCCACAGCTCAGCGGGGGATGCTTCTGACTTGGCATCTTCTCCACAGGCGTCCAATTCTGAGATCCAGACGCCAAGCTGACCTTACATTTGGAAAGGCAACTGTGAGCCCCCAGTGCAGCTCCCTCCTGCATCCTTTGGTTGGATTCCCATGAAAAATCCAATCAAAATACAGCTGAGCATTCAGCACACTATGCAAAGACTCCAGGATTTGTGGATGACACTTGTTCGGGTTACACGCCTATTCAACTGTCACCCAGAATCTCACATGACACCTGCTTCGTGTGGGAAGTCTGCCAGGAAGTACAGCCCAGCAGTGAGCTGGAGCAGCCAGGTGCACACAGTGGTGGTTACCACCATTTCTTTAAGGATGAAAAGCTTAAAAAGGTATTTCCTTTCATTCGTGGTGCAGAATTTCATTTTAAGTATGACAAATCAAAAAGGGAAACATGAATGTGCATACATTTAAAATTCTGCAGCACATACCAACAAACAAGCTTATAAAAAGAGGACAAACCAAAAAAATGTTTTCATTACATAAAACTGAAAAAGTCAACATTAATTATTTATAACAAATTCCTTCAGAAAATCTGCCTGCACCGTGGAGCTCAGAGCATGTGGACTTTTATCTAGCCCACATAGCACCTCGTCAAATAATGCGCCCAGGACCGGCATTCCTGATGCGATGAAGGGAGAGAAGCCAGGGCTGGGTTCTGTGGCTCTAGCTTCCTTCACCCGCTCCTCCCTTCCCACCATCTCTGGGAAGTCTCCCCTGTCCCCCAGCTCAAGAGTCTCCAGGACGGTTGAGCCTTTGTAGCATGTATGAAAATCACATGGAATCCTCCTCTATCTTCCTGCTCAGTGTTTGACTTCCTGGGACTTCCTTGAAGGCACAGGCTCTGCTCCCTCCTCAGGGTTGGGCACACAGTGCATCATGCAATGGAAGGTTTGTGGGTTAATGTGCCTCACATACCAAGATTAAAAAAAAAAAAGACTCATTGGCTGGGCACAGTGGCTCATGCCTGTGATCCCAGCACTTTGAGAGGCCGAGGCAGGTGGATCACAAGGTCAGGAGCTCCAGACCATCCGGGCTAACATGGTGAAACCCTGTCTCTACTAAAAATGCAAAAAATCAGCTGGGTGTGGTGGCATGCGCCTGCAGTTCCAGCTACTCAGGTGGCTGAGGCAGGAGAATTGCTTGAACCTGGGAGGCGGAGGTTACAGTGAGCTGAGATCATGCCGCTGCACTCCAGCCTGGAGACACAGCAAGACTGTGTTTCAAAAAAAAAAAAAAAAGATACTTGTTGTTTTAAAACAAAATTGGTGTGTGTGTGTGTCTGTGTGTCTGTGTGCATGTGCATGTGTGTGTGTGTGTGTGTGTGACTTGAGGCAAGCTGAGTGTGTGAGAAGAAATGCTGGCGTGGAAGGGTGCTTGCTGCCCATGCGGGGTGGAGGGAGGTCTCGTGCCTTTGGCACAACCACACTCATCTTCAATGCATTCTCTGTTTTACACAATAAGATGCTCCAGGTTCAACTTGGCCCCAATCTGGACCAGCCATTTCTCCAAAGAACTCTGGGTCCTTTGCATGGGGAAATGGGATTTAGAGACCATAGTCTTTGTGCTAAGGATGGTCGCTGTTACTGAATATGTCGTTTCTGCACCTTTTCAGTGGACAGAAGCAATACACACATGAGAAAACACACCCTGGCACCATAGTCATATTCACCATGCAAAGGGAGGATACTGGCTTCTCTGTGACTTATTCCACTTTATAGCTGTGTCTTTTTCTCTTACATTTGTCATCTTTATACATAATTGCTGTGTCTCACTACCTGTGTATGCTCCACCCACACACCCATGGTATTTTCCGAACAACAAGGCCAAGAACAATGACAGCAGTAATAACAGAGTTGCCAAAAGCAGTTTAAGATCACTGAGCCTCCCTCCGTCCGTGGGTCTATAAGATGCATCTCACCAGCTCTGCACCGGGTGTTAAAGTTACCTGAGGTAATTCACAAGAAGGCAGGTGCAGAAAAAGCTGCACTCCTCCTTCCCCTCCACGCTTCTTCCTCTCACTGCAGGTAACTATTCCACAGGATTTTAAAACTTACTCTCCCACATGTTAAAATGCAACTGATTATATGCACGTGCATGCATATTTGCATACAATTACATCCACAGCCCCCTTCCTTTTTTATTTTGAGATGGAGTCTCACTCTGTCACCCAGGCTGGCGTGCAGTGGCATGATCTTGGCTCACTGCAACCTCCACCTCCTGAGTTCAAGTGCTTCTTCTGCCTCAGCCTCCTGAGCAGCTGAGACTACGGGCATCTGCTACCACGCCCGGCTAATTTTTTGTACTTTTAGTAGAGACAGGGTCTCACTGTGTTAGCCAGGACGGTCTCGATCTCCTGACCTAGTGATCTGCCCACCTTGGCCTCCCAAAGTGCTGGGATTACAGACATGAGCCACTGTGCCAGGCCTTGATCTTAATTTTCATGTCGGAGATCGTGAGTGTGGTTGAGCTTCTTTTCACATGTTTAAGGTCCCTTTTCCTTTTTTTTTTTTTTTTTTGTTTTTTTCTGAACAACACACAGTTTTCATGGAGTACCCATTGTGAGCCAGGACCGTTCAGTCAACAGGCACACAATCACGAACAAACGGGCAGAAATGCCTGCCTTCTTTCAACTGGGGTTCTTTTTTTTTTTTTTTTTAATAACATGGGGTTTCACCATGATGGCCAGGCTGGTCTTGAACTCCTGACCTCAGGTGATCCACCCACCTCAGCCTCCCAAAGTGCTAGGATTACAGGCGTGAGCCACCGCGCCCGGCCTCAGCTGGTGTTCTGTTGGAGGTGGTAAACAAGAAACAAACAAGTGAAATGTGCTATAAGCCAGAGGTACGAGTTTCTCGTGGCCATAAGAAATTCACACCAGCGTGGTCGCTCAAAATAAAACATTTTTCCTCTTGCCGTCCTGGGTGTCGGAGTCTGGACTCAGCCTCATTGGGCTAAAGTCTTTCTGGAGGCCCTGGGAGCAGATTCATTCTCTTGACTTTTTCAGGTGCTGGTGGCTGCCGGCTTGCCTTGGCTGGTAGGCGAGATGAGGTCCCAGTGGGCAGGGGCCGGGTAGACAGGGCCCGTTAGCACTGTAGGAATTTTGACCTTCTCCCTCAGTGACGTGGGAAGCCAGCAGAGGGGACCTGATATATGACAGAGGCTTTCAAATTACATGCTTACCACTGAGTTAGAAGAGAGAATAAAGGGTTAGGGAGGGCAGGAGGATGGTCTGGGAGGCTGCTGAAATGATTTGTGCAGCAGGAGGTGCCAGCCACGTGGTGCGCAGGACCCAGTGAAAAATAAAAGGGTGAGTCCTCCGACGGCAGAGCATCAAGCCAGGCGGGAGACCTGCTGCCCAGGCGGGAGACCTGAGACCAGCCTGGCAGTGTGGGCCACGGTGAGACAAAGCGCATGGAATCCTCTGGTGTGGAAGGAAGGCCGCAGGGCCCACTCCTGAACTAGATGTAGAAAGAGGCGTGTCGGGGGGAGCACCCAGGCTTCAGCCTGAACACCTGGCCGGACAGAGCGGCCCCGCTGAGACAGGCCAGCTGCAGGAGGACGCCAGGAGGCAGAGCCCAGCGCAGAGACCTGCGGGGTGTTAAGTCTTGGGACAGGACCAGGCCATCGGTGGACAGGAGGAGAAATAAGGCAGGACCCGGTGCCCCCGCTGGGGATGAGGGGAGCCGGGGAAGCGGAGGAGGAGGGGGCGGCAGAGCCAAGTGGCCTGTGTGCAGGGCACAGGAGAAGCCACCAAAGCAGTTCCAAATGCTGCCAGATGGAGCTAGAAGCCAGCAAAGGGAGTCATTGGTCATTGGAGGCGCTGGGTGGAGCGGGTTGTTGTGGGATGGGGGACACAGACTGGGGAAAGCATGTCAGACATTTCTTTGCAGCTGTTTTGGGGTAAAAAGGGCAGAGGAAACAGTGCAGGTCTGGAGGAACGGGGCTGGGCAGTCTGGGTGTTGATTTTTCCATCGTTGCTTTTTGTCAGACGGGGATGGTGGCACACTTCCGTGTCCACAGGAGGATCCAGGCGATGTCAGCGGCGTGACGGGTGGGAGCAGGAGCCGGCGGGCAGCAGAGTCGGCCTGGGCAGGGTGTGGGGTGGGGAGGCCGGATAACAGCCCGGGGGAGGCACTTTTCTGGCTGGCGCCTTCCTGGCCGTACTGTGGGCCACGGGCACAGGTGCCATTCAGCATCTGTCAGCTGCCATCAAGAGTCATTGCCACGAGCCGAATGACCTGCCTGTGTAAATGAGGTCACTTACGAGGCTCTGCTCATCCTGGCTGTCCCCGAGCCTGCTGTGGGGGTGGTGCTCTCCCATGCAGCATCCCTGGTGGACCCTGGGTGGGGGCAGGGTGGCACAAGGAACAATCATGCTGGGTCTCAACTGTGCCCCACCCGGCTGTGTGCTGGAGTGTGAGAAAGGGGTGACTGCCCATGAGGTCTGTGCACTCACCTTCCCACACATAAAGGGAGGGAGCACCGGCTCACAGGGTCCTTTGCAAACACACTTTTAGCCGTGGCTCTTTTTCAACCAGTGAAATCTGAGCGGAAGGCCCACTTAGCAAACCAGGTGCACGGTGGGGCCGCACTGGGAACTCACGCAGGCTCTGAACCTCCAGGGAGGAGCCCTTCCCAGGCTGTGGGCTCTGAGTGGTCCGGTCTGCTGACCACAACCTGCTTGTGGGCGAGCATCTCTGCTGGGGCCACCTCCCACAGGACCGAGAGGCACTCCCACCCACACCTTAAAGTCCAAAACCTCACTACGGGCATTTCCAAAAGCCCACACAGCCCCTGGACCACCGAGCATACAGCAGCTTTCCCGGTCACTTTGGAATGTGGGACGGGCAGGGGCGGCGGACAGAGGACTACTGCACCACGTCTAGAAGACAGGGGCCCAACATCCCAACAGACCCTCCGACGGCAGCACTCCCTCTGTGCCCAGCACAGCACTGTGGAAGGCCTTTGCTGCCCAGCACTTGGTGTCTGAGCACTGGCCCAGGTCAGGGCAGCCTGAGGATTCGAGGGCCTGAGCTGCCTTCCAGGATGGGAATATTTTGTCCGCTGACACCCTCTTCACACCAGCACTGCGGTTTGGGGGAACCTCCTATCTTCTCCCCCACCATTGTGTCCCCGCTCAGATCAGGATGCTGGGCCCGACCCCAGTGAGCAGGGCACACATTCACCGGGGGGACAGGCCTGGCCCCACCAGGCATGAAGCATGTCCTAGACCTCCAGGGATGAGAGCAGCTGGCAGACGGACCCCCGAGGGAAGCAGCATCCCTGTGAAGCCCTGCGTGCTTGGCTGTTCACACGGCAAAGCGGGAAGTGTCCGGCTTTCTCAGTGGGTCGGGGCACCCTGGCTGGCCTTATGGGGAACGCATCTTCCTACCTTGCTCCCTACACCAAACTACATTCATGAGAGTAAAGACGCATCACACAAAAAAAGAAAACACAACCATACTAGAAGAAAATAGGAGCTTTTCTGGGGTAATAATCTTAAAGCACAGAGGTCCTAAAACCAATAACCGATAAAAAGAAAGACAGAATAATACCCTGTCATAAAAAGTAAACCTTCTTACATGGCAGACAAAGCCAAAAGCCAAATGGCAAACTATGAGTAACACATTTTCAACACATGACAAAAGGTTAATTTCCCTAATATTTAAATCCTCTTACAAACCCATTTGCAAAGGACCAAGAGCGCGGCAGACCCATAGGCAAAGCGCACGCGTGAAGACTCAGCAGAAAAGGAAAGCAGGGGGCCATTCCATGCCAGGAAAAAACACTCGATAATTATGACAGAAACATAAATTTGCAATACTGTGTGGTGGCTAAACATGTTCATAAAGGTTTATGGGAAATGTTGATTTGAGTCTTTAGAATATGATTCAGTAATATCCATCAGAAATAAAGATGGACATAACTTTTATTTGATCACTTCTATATATATATTTTTTTTTGCCATGGGGTCTCCCTATGTTGCTCAGGCTGGAATACAGTACGTGATCACAGCTCACTGCCGCCTTGACCTCCCAGGCTCAGGTGATCCTCCTCCCTGGGCTTCCTGAGTAGCTGGGACTACATACGGGTGTGCACCACCACTGCCTGGCTAGAATTTGTATTTTTAGTAGAGACGGTGTTTCGCCATGTTGCCCCCAAGGCTGGTCTTGAACTCTTGAGCTCAACAAATCCACCTGCTTTGGCCTCCCAGAAAGCGCTGGGATTACAGGTATGAGCCACCGAGGCCCCACCTCTCTGCCCACTTTTCACCCTACGCTTGTGCACAAAGATGCAAGGTTCTGTGTTGTGGTGCATTTCGGTTGCAAAACATTAGAAACCATTTATGTGAGGGAACCAGGCAGCCACCACTGCCCGCCAGATCCAGGCTGTGAAATTCCAGGGGCAGAGCCTGACAGCCCTGAGCCCCAGCTCACGCCTCCCCTCATTTGAAAGGAGGTGCCAGGAGCCCCACCCGCCCTCCTTCCTGGGCCCACTCCTTCCCCACGCCGACGGAAGGAGTTGTCACACCAGAAGTGTGGGTGCCTGAGGCACCGTGGTGAGGATTCCGGGTGGTCCGGGGAGGCCAAGGCAGGCGAGCAGCAGAGGGCATGGGTGAAGTGCATTCTGAAGGCAGGGAGGAGGCTGACCGGAGTTTGGAGAGAGACAGCCCAGTGACAATGAGGCACTCTATCTCTGGTCTGTCTGGGGGCACAGTGGTGGCAAAACGCAGCAAAAGGACTCGCCAGTGTGGGCGGCAAAGGGCAGGAGCCTGAGGAGTGCCAGCCTTCGCAAGGGGAGATGCCCGGTGCGGGTCTGCAGAGAAGCACAAGTGGCCCCAGCCAGCCAGCGCAGAGCCGCGCCTCCGTTCTCTCCACATAATGTGCCTTCCTGCATTTCACAGCTACAGACTCCGCACGAAGCTCTGAAAAATCAATTTCAACGGCAGCTTGACTAACTACAGGATGTTTTGCTTTCATCTCCTCTGTCGCACCACCAAATAAGCCTGACGGACAATGCAAGGACCTGTGCTCCTCCACTGCCTGGAGAGCCAAGCTTGCCTGAAAAGGAAGGCGCTTAGGGAAAGGAGAGGGAAAGAAACCAGACTCACCCACAAGAGGCAAGACGCCTGCCTCCTCCACAGCGGCTGCGGCCCCACGGGGGGGGCCCTGATCGAGGAGTCGGTCTGCTCAAGGAATAAACGCCCCGCGTTGCAGCAAATGGGGATGGATTGCTCTGCACCTGCTGAGAGAATTGAGCTGTTCAATCAATACTCTCTCTGTGTGACAAAACACAGTAGATTACAGAAACCAACCTCTGCTCCCCCAGATGTGGATGCCGGGCTTGGAGAGTGGATTCTGGAGCGATTCCTCTGAAAGCCAGCCTAGCATGGCAGCTTGCAGAAGGCAGGCCTGGCCATCTCTGTCCCTGCTCAGCCCAGCAAGGGGCTGGTAGGATCCATGAGGTGGGGAGGGGGGAGTTGTGTTAACTCTATGTCCATTTCCAGGAATAAAATCAGTCCTGACCAAAGCCCTCCCCTCCACATCTTATCTAGAAACAAGATGGGTTGGGGGAAAAAATGGTTCCTGGAGCCCCTCAGCCTGCCTCAGTCCATGCCTGGCCTGGCCACACGCCTCCATTGCTACCCACCCCTGCTTTTATTTCTGATTCATTTGCAAAGGTGAGAGAATTCTGTTACCAGAAACCGAGGAGACCCCTGGGGCACAGCAGCCACAGGCTGTTGGGGACGCAGGTGTGAGCTGCTCTGGGGGTGGTTCCCCGTCCCTATGGAGTGTCCTTCCTCCAGCAAGATTTGTTTCTAAAGAGTCAAAGTCATGGAGCTCCAATCCCTGAAAGAGAGGGAGCCCCTTCTTTTCATTTCAAGACAGGAGCTGGGCAGGAATCAGGTCCCAGAGACAGAGTTTGACCGTTACCTCGGAAGTAAAGAGCAAGATGAGATCTGCAGACCAGCGTGGAAGAGAGACCGCCTCCCTCGAGGACACGGCGATTTCAATACAGGTGCGCAGGGGGCAGAATGGACAGAAGGCCACTCTGGTGGTTCCGGAGACGGTGACAGGACCATCGCTCCAGTCTTCTTTGTCAGAACAAAGCAGACGACGGCCAAGTGTGCCCGCGCCCCTGGTCTTACGGGAACCGCCTTAGCGGAGGTCCGAGTGGCCCGTCCAGCTCCTGCCTGCTGACTTGTGTTTGTCGTTGGGTGAGCATCCGGCGGTGCCAATCCAGACCCAGGCGCAGGGCCTGGCGCAGAGTGAGGCAGAGTGGCTCTGGACCTCCCAACTTGCCGATGCCTTGACGTCCAGCAGGCCCCGAAGGGGCAGGCCTCCCAGTGCCCATGCTCGCTCATCTGACTCAAAGCAGCATTTTAGAGCTGGAAGAGACCTCCCGATATTTTTGGCCAGATGACCCCCGAAGGCGCCCTGCTCTGCCTTCATGCTGACCCTGGGCCGTTGACCCTGTGCCTCTCACCCCCTGTGCAGAATTCAAGACAGGCTTGGACTCGCGAGGGCTCCCTGGCACTCCCGCTGCAACCCTGGGCCTGTCGGCCTGAGTCCTGAACACGTGGGGTCATCATCAGGCTTCCCAAGGACCAGATCTCAGGGCAAGGAGGAGAAAAGGAGCGTGGTGAGCCTGGCGGTGCTGGAGAGAAAACCAGCCCGAGGCATGCGCAGGTGCCTTCACCTGCATCACCATTTCGGGCTTCAGACCTAGGGCGCATGTTTCATCTCTTTTGGTTACAGTGGACCCGAGAGCGTCTGTGGACGGACAAAGGGCCGCTGCAAGGTGGCTGAGAAGGAGGGCTGAGAAATGACATCAGAGGCTTCGAGGAAGGAGGCTCGATGAGTTAACCCCTGTAAAGCCCTGTGAAGAGGGGCTGCCACAGACGACCGCCACGTGGGCATTCCTTTACATCATCCCCATGGCTATGATGATTCATTGAAGAATAGGATTTTTGAATAGCGCCTAATTCAATGCTGCAGACCAAACAGGTGCTGTAACACAGAACTATCTGGACAATCTGCTCTGAGCGCTTTAAAGCAGAAGAGAGGATGGTTGCTTCTTTATGAATAATTACTAATGCTCACTCATTCATTGCAGGCCGTGGCAGCTGGCCTTTTCCTGAGAGGTTCCATCCCCCATGCATGCTCTTCCTACAGTGAGGGCAGCCTCCTTCTATCTTGTGGTGGGACCCGTGTGCCCATTGCCGGACCCCAGGCAGCCTTTGCGCTGCCTCACCCAATAGGGTACAGAAGATGCAATGTGATGTGACCTCCAAGGCCAGCGACAAAAATGCCAGGTGTGTATTTCTACCTCATTCTCCTGGAGCTGCCTGGGTACCCAGCAGCTGTGCTGGTTCTCCTGGACCTCCCTACGTGCCCAGTGGCTGTGCTGGGGGAAGCCAGGCAGTCACACAGAGAAGCCATGTGAAGGTCTCGTGCCAGCACCCACAGTGGTGGTGCCAGGTGCCAGCCAGCATCAGCGGCCAAGGGTGGGATGAGGCTTCAGGTGAGCCCAAAGCCTGCAGTCAGGCCCTCTCCACCATCAAGCCACTCCAGCTGATGCTTTATGGAGCTGAAAGAAACTGTGCCTTCTGAGTTCTACTACAACTGCAGATTGGTAATTAAAATAAACGATTACTGCTGTTTGAGCACCAGGTGTGGAATGACTTGTTATGCATTACAGGTATGGAATCGCTTACAGGGCCTGGAGGAGGTGTCGGCATGTGCAAAACCTAACACACCTGACTAGCTCTGAGGCCAGCCGCTGAGGGGAAGCAAAGTGTGGCCAGACCTGAGAGTGTCTGTGGACACACAAGGGGCGAGGCTGACAGCAAGGGCTGAGAGGGAGGAAAGGGAAATGCTAACAGCGGCTTGGGGGCACAAGACCATTGTCGTGTCCTGGCAGAAAGCCTGGTACCACTGTGGCTTCGTGGGAAATTAGAAATCACCTTCATAAACTCAGTGAGCTACCTAGCAAGTTTCCAGACAGAATATTCAAAACACCTCCTGGCTGCTTCTGGTGGCCAAGGAAAAAAGGCAGAGTGGCAAGACACGTGAAAGGCTGGGCTGGTAAACAAAAGAGGACCAGGGCTGGCTGTGTTTGAAAATAAAAACGCTTCTCCTTGTCTGCCCCTCCCGCTGGTAAACAATAAATGGCTTTCAGGGTTTCATTTCCAAGACAGACAAAGAAACTCCCAACAAACCATCTTCTCACAAGAAGTAACCAAATGCTGAGTGAAACGCAAAATCACAATGGCCCGAAGGCTGTGGGAGCGAACACACACAGGCAGGTACTGGTCGGGACTTGGAGTGGGCAGGCGGTGCGTGTTGATGTGGGGTGGGTCTGCGTCCCCACCCAAATCTCACCTTCAACTGTCATCCCCAGTGTTGGAGGCGGGGCCTGGTGGGAGGTGACTGGATGGGGAGGGCAGAGTTCTCATGAATGCTGTAACACCCTCCGCACTTGATACTGCATGGTGAGTGGGCTCTCGGGGGACCTGTTTAGAAGTGTGTGGCACCTCCTCAGCGATCTCTCTTGCTCCTGCTCTGCACGTGGATGACGTGCCTCCTTCTCCTTTGCCTTCCACCATGACTGTAAGTTTCCTGAGGCCTCCCCAGAAGCCAAGCAGATGCCAGCACCATGCTTCCTGTACAGGCTGCAGAAACGTGAGCCAATGAAACCTCTTTTCTTTGTAAATTCCCCAGTCTCAGATCTTTCTTTACAGTAGTGCGAGAACAGCCTCATACAAGTGTGAGGTGAGTTTCGTGTTTCTCCGGCTTGTCCAGAGGGCTTATGGTCAAGGAGCAGAGTAGGGCCGCTAGGGCTCTGGCGGGAAAACCTGCCATCCTTCTGGCTGGAGGAAGCACAGGAAGGAGCCCTGAGTCAGCAAGCTGGTGGAGAGTGAGTGGAAACCCAGAAAATGAGAAAGCCAAGAAGGGAAACTGAAAACCCCCCATTCCGTATAAAAAATCTGCCCAGGACTCCAGCTGGACCCTGAAGCATGCACGTGAAACTGACGAGAAGCAGCTTAAAGTGAGGTTTGGGGTCCCACTGTGACAGTTAATTGTATGCATCCACTTGACTAGGTTATGGGGTACCCAAGTCTCTGGCTAAACATGATTTCTGGGTGTGCTTGTGGGGGTTTCTGGAGGAGATCAAGCTGGAGAAACGTGAAACTTGGCCCACACTTGTATGAGGCCATTCTCACACTGTTATAATAAGTGAACTCAGCAAAGCCAGCGGCCCTCCCCATGCCAGTGGGCATCATCCAACCCTTCAAGGGTCTAAAGATAAAAAGGGAGGAGGGGGGAGAATGCCCTCTCTCTGCCTGAATGCTGGAGCTGAGACACTCGGCCTGGGGTTTATACTATGGGCTCTCCGGGGTCTCTAGCTTGCAGGTGGCAGATACTTGGAGCTTCTCAGGTTCCACGGCCATGTGAGCCAGTCCTCTTCCTGAATCTCTTTCCCTCTACAGACCCCATCGGTTCTGTTTCTCTGGAGAACCCTGACTCACACACCTGCCAACTACTGACATGACAGCATTTGCAGTTTTGCTCTAACTAAGTAAATTGGCTGTTAAAACAAAAATGTCAACCCTCTTCAGAGCAATATAACAGAATCCAGAATCTCACAACATAGAAGTGATAGCCTTCAAAATTATTCAACATTTGAATGTTGAAGTCAGGAAGAGGTGACTCTTTTTATTCGTTTTGCTTTTTGAGATGGCGTCTTGCTCTGTCACCAGGCTGGAGTGCAGTGGCACCACCTAGGCTCACTGCAACCTCTGCCTCCTGGGTTCCAGCAATTCTCCTGCCTCAGCCTCCAGAGTAGCTGGGAATACAGCATGTTTTACCACACCCGGCTAATTTTTGTATTTTTAGTAGAGACGGAGTTTCACCATGCCATGTTGGCCAGGCTGATCTCAAACCCCAGACCTCATGATCCACCTGCCTTGGCCTCCCAAAGTGCTGGGATTACAGGTGTGAGCCACCACGCCCGGCTGATGCGACTCGTTTATGAGGAAAAATACTCCAAGATGAATCTCAGGATGAACTGAATGTTGGAATTACCAGACAAGAACAGCTATTTTTAACTACACTCAGTGTTGAAAAGGAAAACATTCTCATAGCAAATGGGAACAAAAAAATTATAGCAGAGATACAGAATGTGCAAAAAGTATCCAATGGAAATGTTAGAACTCAAAAATAAAGCAGAAGAAAAAACTGTGCCTGACAGAGTCAACAGCAGGTTGGAGGTGACAGAGGGGAGAGCCTGTGCCCTTGAATGTAGAACTGTCTTGCTGTAGAACTGTGGTAGTCATCCAGTCCAAAGGAGAGAGGGAGAAGAGGCTGGAAGGACGAATCACACCTCAGAAATTATTTTTGGAAAATCTCACAAACAAGTATTGGAATCACAAAAGGAGAGGAGAGATTATGGGAAAGGAAAAAAAATGGGCAAAAAATGTCTCCAAACTCATGAGACTGGGGGAAAGGATAAATTTATGATTCAAGAAGCACAAGGAACTCCAAGCAGGATATGTTTGCAGAAACTCACATCTAGGCACAGCGGCAAGTGGCTCGTACCCAAGATAAAGAGAAAACCTTGAAAGGAGGAAGAGAAAAAGGACAGGAGAACAACCACACCAATGACCTCCGCCTTCTCATCCGCAATCAGGGATGTAAGAAAAGAGCCTTCTCAACCCAGAACTCCATATCCTGTTAAATATTCGTCAACATCGAACAGTAAAGGCATTGCCAGTGAGGGGAAAAGTAAAATAGCATTTTCTCAGGAGACTTTGCCGGCAAGAAATGCGGAAGAAACTTCCTCTGCAGAAAGAAAACAACGTGAGCTGGAAATCCCGGTCTTCAGAAACAAAAGAAGAGCAACAGGAATAGGAAACAGAGGTAAACGGAAAAAGAGTGTTTCTCCCTTAATTTGGTTAAAGCACATATGACCCCAGTGCTTTAACTAACTTAAAGCACTGGGGTCTTATGTATTAAAGCACATAAGACCCAGTACACTTTTTGTTAAAAAAAAAAAAAAAATGAAAAGGCATTAAAAAGCATACTGGGTCTTATGGGGTTTGCAATGTTTATGAAATTACTCATTTGATTATTATCATATAAGGATAAGGGTGTGGAAGTCTCCATAGGATTGTTAAGTGGTACAATATTAGCCAGACTGAAAAATAAAGGAATGTATGTGTATCAGTCCAATTTCACGCTGCTGATAAAGACATACCTGAGACCAGGTAATTTACAAAAGAAAGAGGTTTAATGAGTCACAGTTCCACATGGCTGGAGAGGCCTCACAATCAGGGCAGAAGGCAAGGAGAAACAAATAGCATCTTACATACATGGCAGCAGGCAAAAAACAGAGCTTGTGCAGGAAAACTCCCCTTTATGCAAACCATCAGATCCTGTGAAACTTACTGTCGCAAGAACAGCGTGGGAAAGACCTGGCCCATGATTCAATCACCTCCTACCAGGTCCCTTCCACAACACGTGGAAATGCAAGACGAGATTTGGGTGTGGACACAGCCACGCCATGTCGTATATCATAATCCTTAGCATAACCACTGAAAGAATAAAGCAAAAATGTATCACGAAAAGTCAACAGGTAAAGTATAATGAAATTCCAAAAAGTAATCAAATAATCCAAAAGAAGGTAGGAAAGTGGGAGAGAGACACACACACAAATAAAAATAGACAAAAAACAAAACAAGTAACAAGACAGTAGTCCAGGTGATTGTTAAAAATAAAAAAGCAAGCTTCGTGCAGCGGCAGTATCGTAGCCAATGAGGTTTATCCGAGGCGTGATTATTGCTAATTGAAAACTTTTCCCAATACCCTGCCATGATGACTTGAAATATAGTTGGCATTGGCAATTTTTGACAGTTTCTACGGAGTCTGAATTATAAAAATAAAGAAAAGAGAAAAAAAGAAAAATAAATTAAAAAGCGAGGTCCAGCTACATACTCTCTGTAAGAGAAGCATTTCAAATACAAAGGCAATGGTTGAAAGCAAATGGATGAAAAACCATATGCCTTGCAAACAGTAAGACCACGAAGTAAAAACAGGTTCATTAATGTCAGATAAAATGGACAGAGAATGTTATCAAAGATAAAGACAGAAATTTCACAGATATCAAAGGGTTAATTTATTGGGAAGACAACATAATTGGAAATGTGCGTGCATCTAATAACGGAGCTTCAAAATACATGAAACAAACATTACAAAACTAAAGGAAGATTCCATGATTGTCGTAAGAGATGTTGGCACCCCTCAGAAGAACTGGAGGAAAAAGTCAGCAGAACACTGAGGAGCTTGTTCTGAGTTGGTAATGAACAACACTATCGGTTGTATTGATATAATTGATATGTATTGAGCGCTACACCCACAACCAAAAGACAGACTTTTTTTTTTAAGTACACATGGTCTGCTCAGCAAGACAGGTCATTTCTGAGCCATAAAACAAATATAACACATTTTAAAGACATGAAATCATACAAAGCATGTTCTCTAACTGCAATGGAATTAACTTAGAAATAAATAACAATAAGATATCTGGGAAACTCCCAAACATATGGGTGTCAGCAACATACTTCTAGATAATTCATGGTCAAAGAAGAAATCACAAGGGACATTAGAAAATAGTTCAGAAAACGATCATGAAAGTATGACGTACGAATTTAGGGGATTTAGTTAAAGCAGCACATAGAGGGAAATTTATAGCTTTAAAATGTTTGCATCTGAAATGAATAAAGATTTAAAATCAAAATCTAAAGTTCTCTCTCTCTCTCTCAAGAACTAAGAGAAGAGCAAAATCAGTCTAGGGAAGTAGAAGGAAGAAAATAATAACAATATGAAAGGAAATCAAGGAAATAGGAAACTAATCAAAAATAGAGAAAATTAACAAAGCTAAAAATTTATTCCTCGACAAGATTAAACAAATGGCAAAACCCTAAACTTACGCAGAAAAAAATGAGGAAGAACATAAATTGTCAATATCAGGAATAAAAGAAGGAATGTTATTTCACATCTTATAGATGTTAAAAACATGAGGAGATATTATGAATAACTATTTGCAAACAAACTCAATGACATTAAAATATAAGAGAATATCATGAACAACTTTAGGGCAACAAATGTGGCAACTTTGATAAAAAGGGAAATGCCTTGAAAAAGGCAACCTACCAAAATTTACATTATGTGAAAGAGAAAATCTGAATATCTGTATAGCTATTTTAAAAATATTTTTAAAAAAAATAAAAACAAACCTCACCAAGAAAATTTCAGGCCTGGATGGTTTCACTCCTGAATTCTGAGAACATTTCAAGAAGATATAACACTGAATATATATAAACCCTTTTAGAAAGAAGAGAAGAGAAAATGTCCCACCTTGCCTTATGAGGCCAGTGCAATCCTGATACCAAAACAAAGACATCACAAGAAAAAAAAAATACTATAAGCCAATACTCCTTACAAACATAGACGCAAAAATCCTTAACAAAATATTAGCCACTCAGGAAATCTAACAACATATACAAGTAATAATACATTATGAACAGTAGATTTTGTCTCAAAATGCAAGGTTGGTTTAACATTTGAAACTCAATCAGTGTCACTCACCATATTAACAGAATAAAAGAAGGGAGAGAATCATGCAATCATTTCAATAGATACAGAAAATCATTAGACAAAGATGAAATATCCAATCATAAACTCCCAGAGAAAGAAGAATAAGGGTAGACTAAAGGAGAGTTTTATAAAGAGTACCCTTTATAGAGAATAAACAGTAGCTATGTAAAATCTGTAGCTAGTTATCGCACTTAATGGTGTTGAATGCCTTCCCTATAAGACTTTTAACAAGACAAGTGTTCTTGCTCTCACCACTTCTATTCAAACATTTACTTGAAATTCTAGTCATTGCAAAAGGAAGACAAGGAAATGAAAGCATACAGATTTGATAAGAAATAAAACAGTTCCTATTTGTGGTAAAATAATTGCTTGTATAAAAAATGCTAAGAAGTCTATAAACCAATTACTGGAATTAATAAGTGCATGTAGTAAAGTTGCAAGATACAAGATATGGAAATCAGTCACAGTTTATATCCTAAGAGCAAACCATTAGAAAGCGAAATTTTAAAAATTACTCTTACAATAGCACCACAACCCACAAAAGGAATGAATCTAACAAAAAAAGTGTAACTCTCCTCACGGAAAACCATGGAACACTGCTGAGAGAAACTGACCTAAGTCAATGGAAGACAGGCCCTATCTGTGTATGAGAAGACCCCAGCATTGTCCAAAGGTCAGTCCTTTCTAACTTGATCTGTAGATTCAGTGCAACCCAAGCAAGTTTTCAGCAGGCATTCTGGAGAAATCGACAGCATGATTTAAAAACTTACATGAAAATGGTAATGACTCAGAACAGCCAAGGCAATTTTCAAACAGAACAAAGTTGCAGGGGTTATGGGGTCGTCAAAAGTTGGTTAAGGGATGTAGACGGACAGCTCGGAAGGAGGAGTGAGTTCAGGGCTCTATAGCACCTAGGATGACTGTAATTAATTAACAACAATTTAAGAAATAGCTAGGACAGTGGATTTCAAATGTTCCCAACACATAGAAATGACACACGTTTGCAGCGATGGGTATGCTAATCATCCTGAAATCAAATGATCATTACACACTGTGTACATGTATTAAAATCTCACACTGTACCCCATAAGTATGGGCAATTATTATGTGTCAATTAAAAATAAGTATAAAAGCAATGAATAAATATGCATTTCCAGGCCCAGATCACTCCACTGGATTTGAATTGTGAGCAAAGGAACCTGGGGTCTACATTTTAATGACAGCTCTGTCATTCCTATCATTAAGCAAGTGGCAGAAACCCTTAGACTAATTCTACTTGGATCAAATGGGAAATGTCTTTGGTGCTAAATATAAATAATCTTGTAATTATGAGCTTTCCAAGTATAGTTCTACTTAAATCACATCATCAAATGGAGATACTCTATGTTTCATGTACGTAATGCACAAAACAAGCAAAAGTAAGGTTAAAAATCCAGAGTGGTGAGTCCTCGGGGGTTAGGGGCTGGAAAGGGGCATGAAGAGCATTCTCAGGGGCTGGGAACATTCCTCTGTTTATTTAACTTGTGCTGGATTCATGGATGTGTTCAGTTTGCAAACATTCATCAGGTTATAGGTATATATACAAAGTGTGTGATATATAAACCCACATATATATACCATATATGTGTGTGTGTGTGTGTGTGTGTACGACACACATATACCTCAGTAAAAGCAGTTTTCAGAAAGATTTAAAGGTGGACGCTAACCTAAAAAGATTTAAAGGTAAAAGATAATTGAAAAATAAGCATAAATATAAATGTTAAAAGTAGCTCCACTAGATCAGCATTTTTACTAATATGAAGGATATACAACCCAAATACATGTGGACGTCAGATTATGTGCTTCACCCCTGAAAACATACAAGAACAAAGTGGAAGGCTTAAACTCATCATATTTTAAGATTTATTGTAAATGTATAATAAGCAAGACATGGTGGCTCACACTTGTAATCCCAGCACTTTGGGAGACTGAGGTGGGCGGATCATGAGGTCAAGAGATAGAGACCATCCTGGCCAACATGGTGAAACCCCATCTCTACTAAAAGTACAAAAAATTATCTGGACGTGGTGGTGCATGCCTGTAGTCCCAGCTACTAGGGAGGCTGAGGCAGGAGAATTGCTTGAAACCGGAAAATGGAAGTTGCAGTGAGCCGGGATCGCGCCACTGCACTCCATCCTGGCAATAGAGCGAGACTCTGTCTCACAAAAAAAAAAAAAAAAAAAAAAAGCAAGACAGTGAGGATTTTGCAAAAGGATACACATATAAATCACTGATACCTAACAGAGAGTGCAGAAATATTTTCACACATTTGTGAAGTTCATGATTAACAAAAGTGCAATGACAATTCATGGGAAAAGGTTTTTTTTGACAAATGCTGGAATTATGGGGTACACTTATGAAGAGAAAATGGACATTGACCCTAACCTCACACCATATACAAAAGCGAAACTCAAGTCATAGGGCAAAGTGCAAAGGCTAATACTAAACTTCTAGAAGAAAACAAAGGAGGAAATATTTGCAACTGTGGGGCACAGATTTCTTAGATTTGTTTCCAAAAACACAAACCACAAAATATAACTGTGAACTGTATCAAAATGGAAAACTCTTGCTCTTTGAAAGACACCATTAAGAAAACAAATAAAACACAGGGCAAGGCACAGAGTGGAAGTGTTGAAAATACATCTATCTGACAAAAGACTTATACCCCGAATGTAGGAAGAACTTTTACAACTCACAGAGAAGGCAAAAATTTCTATTATAAAATGGGCAGAATAGCCGGACACATCACAAGAGCATACGCACAGGGCCAATATGCACACAAGAAGATGGCCGATATCTTTGGTCATGTGGGGCAAGGGTGGACCAGGGAACTGTGAAGCGACCGCTGGGGCCATCTACGCTAGGGCACACACTGGCTCCGGCCACTCCAGCCGAAGCCTGGGTGTCACCCTGCGGCCACTCTCAGAGAGTCCCAGAGAGGAAGAGGGACTTGCAGAGGAAATGAACCTCAATGATGTCATTGACTCAGGGTCTCAACTAAGTGCAACTTGATCACAGGATGAGGCTGGCCCAGGAATAACGGACTCGGGCATGAGGAGGATTCCCCACCTGGCATTTCAGCACCATCTGCTTTGTTTGTTGCCTCCCCCTCCCTCTCTCCCAATGCCCACCTGTCTCCCAGGATGCAGAGTCCCATGGTCCTGCCAAAGGGGGCATGCCCCCCACAAAGCGAAGCAGGCAGACCAAGCCAAGAGGGCTGTCTCAACAGCGCAGAGACCGGGACCTGCATGGAGTTCCCATATGGGCCAGGGCCAACCAAATGCTCTCTGGATTCCAGATCCCCTTCCCTTCCCCTGTGGTCCAGGGGAAAGAGCATCCACCCCACAGGGTGAGGAGGGAGGAGATTCCTGCTGCAAAGAGCTCAGGGCAGGGCCTGGCTCAAGTTAACTGTTCGGCAAGTAGCAGCTCTCTCACGATCTGTTTACGTCCCTGATGGCTCTTGGCTACACGGGTGGAATTCAAAAGCAGATCTCCAGCCCTGGGAGCGGGAATGACAAGATCAAAGCTGAGGCTAATCCTCGAAAGACCACCTGGTGGAGCGGGACAGCGTTGGTACAGGAAGGTAACAATGCAAATGGTGCCTGGCAGATCAATATTCCCAGATCCCGCAGGCCTCTCTGACCCTTCACCTCAAGGAAGTCTGCGTGTCCAGTTTGTTTATTAATTTTTTAGTTGTGCAAAGCACCTGAAGTCCCAGCACTAACCTCGAAGTCCTGCAATGCTGTGGGGGAGAGGATGGGGCTGGGGCTGCAACCCCAGGCACGAAGGACCAGAGGCCACCACGACCACAGCCTCAGCCTTCCTGCTCCTCCGGCACTTCCCTGAACCTGTGCCCTGTCAACGAATTCAGAAGCAAATGGGATGCTGGCGCCAGCAGAAGCAGAACCATTATTCACGAAACTGAAGCCCACCGACGGCCTCCCGTTAGCCTTTCTACAGGGTGGGCGCCTCACGAGCCCTGGAAGCACTTCGCGTTCGGTCTCAGCCCCCGCATCGGCTTGCAGCGGCCACTCAAGTCTCAGCAGAGCATCTCCATTTTAAGCACAGATTTTAGAAGAGGGCGTTGTGGAGGTCAAGCGATGGCCTGCTTCATTTCCATGCATTGGCATCACCAAGAAGGCCCCCAGAGGCTTTTCCTAAACAGCAGGCTTGGTGCAGAATTATCAGACCATCTCCATTCTTTCTGTTGTTGTTGTTAACCCCCCTGGATTGGTGCTAACAAAATGCTAGCCGGAAAGGCCGTTTAAATTGATGTGTCTTATTTCCTTTGCCTTTTTCTTAAACCAATGCCCTTCACTAGTGCATTTAATAGGCTTTGGACTTTTTTAGAGCTTTGTTCTCACATTGCACCCTGGGGAACCAAGCAGGTGAAACTTCAGACTTCTCTGAGTGGCTATCTCTGCAAATGGATATTTGGGGCTGAGGGAGACCCCAGGGGAGGAGAGGGAGGCTATAACAAGGGAGCTGGGGGCATATCCCAGCTCTGAATCCCAAGGGTCCTGGGTTTGAGGCAGCCTCAGCCACTCCTGGCCCTGTAACCTAGAGCCAGCAATTCTCCATCTCTGCCTCAGTTTCTTCATCTGTAAAATGAAGCAACAGCAGTGCCCTCCCCATAGAGCAAGGAGGGAGAAGATTCCTGCTGTGAAGAGCCCAGCTCAAGGCCCAGCACAAGTTAACTGTTCAGCAAGCAGTGGCTCTCTCACACTCTGTTTATGTCCCAGATGGCTCTTGGCTACAAGCGTGGAATTCAGAAGCAGGTCTCCAGCCCTGGGAGTGGGGGTTACAAGATCAAAGCTGAGCCTGGCCTTCATGAGGAGACGTGGGATCAGGGAAGAAGAGGAGGTCTAGAAACCAACAGAATGCGGCTGTGCCACACCCCAGGGCACAGGCTTAGTATGTCTGAGACCCAATTTCCTCACTTTAAGGAGAGCAGGGTGGTGTGAATATAGATGAAGCCAGAAGGCACTCCATGCATGCACAGGCAAACACTCACAGCCCCCAGCACCGTGGTCCACATTCAGCTTTAGTAAAGGCACGTTTCCTCCCCTCTGCCTCTCCCAGGAGGAAACTTGAGTACCAGGCAGGCTACCAGCATAGAAATCCCACCACAGAAACCCACTGTGTTAGTCTGTTTTCACACTGCTGATAAAGACATACTTGAGACTGGGTAATTTATAAAGGAAAAAGGATTAACGGATGTATAGTTCCATGTGACTGGGGAGGCCTCACAATCATGGCGGAAGGCAAGGAGGAGCAAGTCACATCTTACATGGATGGCAGCAGGCAAAGAGAGAGCTTGTGCAGGGAAACTCCCCCTTATAAAACCATCAGATCTCATGAGACCTATTCACTATTAGGAGAACAGCACGAGAAAGACCTGCCCCCATGATTCAATTACCTCCCACCAGGTCCCTCCCACAACACGTGGGAATTCAAGATAAGATTTGGGTGGGGACACAGCCAAACCATACCATTCCACCCCTGGCCCCTCCCAATTCTATGCCCTCACATTTCAAAACCGATTATGCCTTCTCAACAGTCCCCCAAAGTCTTAACTAATTTCAGCATCAACCCAAAAGTCCACAGTCCACCATCTCATCTAAGACAAGGCAAGTCCTTTCTGCCTATGAGCCTGTAAAATCAAAAGTAAGTTAGTTACTTTTTAGATACAATGAGGATATAGGCATTGGGTAAATACAGCCCTTCCAAATGGCAGAAATTAGCCAAAACAAAGGGGTCGCAAGCCCCTTGCAAGTCCAAAATCCAACAGGGCAGTCAAATCTTAAAGCTACAAAATGGTCTCCTTTGATGCCACGTCTCACATCCATGTCATATTGATGCAAGAGGTGGGTTCCCATGGTTTTGGGCAGCTCCGCCCCTGTGGCTTTGCAGGGTACAGCCTTTCTCCCACCTGCTTGCATGGGTTGGCGTTGGGTGTCTACGGCTTTTCCAGGCACCCAGTGCAAACTGTCACTGGATCTACCATTCTGGGGTCTGGAGGATGGTGGCCCTCTTCTCACAGCTCCATGAGGTGGTGGCCCAGTGGGCTATGTGGGGGCTCCAACCCCACGTTTCCCTAGCAGAGGTTCTCCTTGAGGGTCCTGCCCCTGCAGCAAACTTCTGCCTGGACATCCAGGCACCAGAGGATGTTTCCATACATCCTCTGAAACCTAGGTGGAGGTTCCCAAACCTCAATTCTTGACTTCTGTGTACTCTCAAGCTAACACCACATGGAAGCTGCCAAGGCTTGGGGTTTGCACCCTCTGAAGCCATGGTCCAAGCTCTATGTTGGCCCCTTTCAGCCATGGCTGGAGTGGCTGGGACACAGGGCACCAAGTCCCTAGGCTGCACACAGCATGGGGACCCTGGACCTAGGCCATGAAACCATTTTTTCCTCCTATGCCTCTGGGACTGTGGTGGCAGGGGCTTCTGTGAAGACCTCTGACATGCCCTGGAGGCATTTTTCCCATTGTCTTGGGGATTAACATTCGTGTTTTTGTGGTTTATGTGAATTTCTGCAGCCAGCTTGAATTTCTCCTCAGAAAAATCAGATTTTCTTTTCTATCATATTGTCAGGCTGCAAATCTCCCAAACTTTTATGCTCTGCTTCCCTTATAAAACTGAATGCCTTTAACAACACCCAAGTCACCTCTTGAATGCTTTGCTACTTAGAAATTTCTTCCACCAGATACACTAAATCATCTCTCTCAAGTTCAAAATTCCGCCAATATCTAGGGCAGAAGCAAAATGCTGGCAGTCTGTTTGCTAAAACATAACAAGAGTCACCTCTGCTCCACTTCCCAACATTTTCTCATCTCCATCTGAGACGACCTCAGCCCGGATTTCATTGTCCGTATCATTATCAGCATTTTTGTTAAAGTCATTCAACAAGTCTCTAGGGAGTTCCAAACTTTCCCACATTTTCCTGTCTTCTTCTGAGCCCTCCAAACTGTTCCAACTTCTGCCTGCAACCCAGTTCCAAAGTCACTTCCACATTTTCAGGTATCTTTATAGTAGCTCCCCACTCTGCTGGTACCAATGTACCATATTAGTCTGTTTTTTGCTGCTAATAAACTGACACCCAAGACTGGGAAATTGATACAGGAAAAAGGTTTAAAGGGCTTAACAGTTCCGTGTGGCTCGGGAGGCCTCACAAACATGGCAGAAGGCAAAGAGGAGCAAATCACGTCTTACATGGATGGCAGCAGGCAGAGAGAGAGAGCTTGTGCAGGAGAACTCCCCCTTATAAAACCATCAGATCTCATGAGACTTATTCACTATCATGAGAACAGCACGAGAAAGACCTGCCCCCAAGTTCAATTACCTCCCACCAGGTCCCTCCCACAACGTGTGGGAATTCAAGATGAGATTTGGGTGGGGACACAGCCAAACCATACCCACCAAGCCCTTCGCTTGAGGATCTGGGCTGGGCTCTCAGGCGAGAATCAGGAGGCACTGAGTTGGGGTCCAGTCCAACAATGGCAACTCAGCAACACGTCCTGGCTCAGGGTTGGGCAGGCAAGACTTCCCTCTGGGGTTCACACTGGTTCTGAATAACAAGAACCATGCCAGGGCCGTGACCTGGGACCTGAGCCCTCTTCTTAGCTTACTGGGCACCATGCCAGCTCAGTGCAGCCCACCAAGGCCGTCCACACAGCATCCTCCATGATAGTTTCTAGGGCTGCTCCCTCAGCCCCTGACCGGCCCCACGTCCCTGGACCTGGGCTCTGTGGAGGACCTCTCTCTGCCCTTCAGCTCCCATCCTGCTTGCCCTCAGGGGAGCCCCTCCAGCCCCAGGGGTTCTGTCTTTCCCCACTGGTCAGTCTTCCCCTGTGCTTGGGCCCTGGACAGCAGACAGCCGTGTCCAACCTCCTTTTTGGCATCTCCACTTGGGGCCTCCTCCCAGGCTCTCACACCTGCAATGCCTCACACTGTTCCTCACCTCCCTTCCCTTACCCTGACTTTCTCTGTCTTTGTGCAATGAAAACCCCTTACCCACCCAGAGTCCCCAAACCAAACACGTAAGCTGTGTCGTTACCTATGTGACCCCTTCCAGTGAACTCTGGACTGCAGCCCCCCTTCTTGTAGCGCCCAGTGAATCCTCCTTATCCGTTCTCTACAAAGAGGCAGGGTTTTCAAAGCACAAATCAGGCACTGTCACCCCCTGACTCAAAACCCCAGTGGCTGCCTTCTCATGAGACCAACAGCTAACGGTCTTTTCAGGGCTGGCACGGCCCTGCCCACTCCCCATGCCCTCCCCCTGTACTAGTCCTGCTGCTATCAACCCCCAACTTTTCCCCAAAGACATCTACTCTCACCCCAAGGTCTCTGCATGGATGCTCTTCCCCTCTTCATGGGTCACCTTCCCCAAAACGCTCCCAAGTGACTCTGGGCCCAGCATTCTATTCATTAGGCTCGCAGCACTCAACCATGGCCGCCGTGTACCAAACTTCTATCTGCCTGCCTGTTTGTTTTCCGTCTGTCCCTGAAGTTGGGTGAGTAACAGCCCTCCAGGATCTCCACGTTCTCACCCTTAAAGCTGGACACGAACCTTGATGAGCTTTTATTCAGAAGAAGTGGGCTGCCGATGTGGCCATATCCAGAGTCTTCAGATCCTCCTGGCTTCTCCCTTGGGTGTGAAATTCAAGTGTCCATATAAGAGGCAGGGGAGACACATGTGGTGGGGGGTTACACCTGCGGTTGGGTGAGACACATGCAGAGGGGGAACATATGTCAGGGGGAGACACACGCAGCGGGGGAGACACATGCCGGGGGGAGACACATGCAGGGGGGAGACACACGCTGGGGGGAGACATGCTGGGGGGAGACACAAGCGGGGGGGAGAGACACACGCAGGGGGGAGACACATGCAGGGGGGAGACACATGCCAGGGGGGAGACACACGCTGGGGGGAGACATGCTGGGGGGAGACACATGCAGGGGGGGAGACACACGCAGGGGGGAGACACATGCAGGGGGGGAGAGACACATGCAGGGGGGGAGAGACACATGCAGGGGGGGAGAGACAC
>NW_022437066.1:2902611-2921142 GCF_009761245.1 Sapajus apella | reverse complement strand
GGGGGGGAGACACATGCAGGGGGGGAGACACCCGTAGAGGGGGAGACACACAGAGGGGGAAACACATGCAGCGGGGGAGACACATGCGGGGGGGAGACACATGCAGGGGGGGAGACACCCGTAGAGGGGGAGACACACAGAGGGGGAAACACATGCAGCGGGGGAGACACATGCGGGGGGGAGACACATGCAGGGGGGAGTCCTGTGGGGGGAGACACATGCAGGGTGGGGGGAGACACACGCCATGGGAGACATGGTGGGGATACAGAGGGGAGACACGTTGGGGGCTGGGACACAAGCAGAGGAGCAAAGGACGTGGAGAGGCGGTGGAGACAGCTTGAGGAGCTGCCTGGAGACTGGAGCAGCCCCAGGTCAGGGAACACCCAGAGCCCCCAGACACTGCAGGAGGCAGGGAGGATCCTCCCCTGCAGCCTCTAGAGGGAGGTCAGTGCTGCCGACACCTTCACCTGGGACTTCTCGCCTGCAGAACTTGGAGAGAAAGCATCTCGGCTGCCTGAAGCTTCTGGGGTTGGGATATTTTCTTATCGTCAGCCCTGTCTGATGTAATAACGCTCTCTCTCCCTCGCTAGGGCTCCATTTGCCTTCAGGGAGTTCTAGTGACGGAGAGAGAGCCTTACTACACAGACGGTCAGAAGAGCTAAGAAAACAAAGCAGAGTGCAGGACCTGAATGAAGCTGGGGCAGGATTCACACGGCTGCGGGGACAGCAGGCTCCTGGCAGGACAGCAGGTATGTCCCCAAGGAGCCTCAGGGCAGGACAGTGCAGGGGGACAGGACTGAGCAGGGGAGAGAGGAGGGGGGCCGGTACAAGAGGTGGTGGGGACCTCGTGACAGAGGACGGAGGGCTCTCAGCCCATGGGAAGCCTCTGCAGGGTGGGGACCTCAGGAAAGCGTCTGTAAATCCACTCTGGCTGCAGGGTTAGGGCGGAGGCCGGGAGGACGCAGCTGAGTGGTTCACGGCTGTGTGGGGGGGTACCGCATAATTCAGGCGGTTGGCCCGAAGGACTTCCATATGAGTTGGGTCGGAGGTTTGAAAGAAAGTGGTGGCCCCGCACAGCTCCTGAAATTTGGGCCTGGGCGACAGGAAGGGTGGAACTCCTGTTGCCTGGACTGGGGAGGTGGGCAGGAGCTGGCCGGGTCTGGGGTAGGCTACAGGGCCAGGCTGCAGACTCGCCACGTGCATGAGAGCATTAGATACCAGGGGGCACTGTCAGGTGGGGCGCAGGGGCTATGGTACCACCTGGGACTTCAGAGAAGGGGCTGTGCTGAGGTGTGGGTGGGGGCAGCGCAGCGCTGGGAGTTCCTTTCCTGCGCTGGAGGAGGCACCTGGTGGGGGCCACAGAGGACGGGACCCTGCAACACCCAACCTGTAGAAGTCGGGGAGGTGGTGAGGCCCAGCAAAGGGCCTGGGGGAAGCAAGGCTTCCAGGGCGGAGGGAGAGAGCCCGTGCTCAGGGCCACTGGTTCCCTTGAGTCAGGTGAAGCTGGCCTTCCTGTGTTTGGGTGCGGTGACCTGGAAGTCGCTGGTGAGCTTGCCCACAGCTGCATGGAGGAGCAGCCTGTAGAGACGGGATATGGACACTTATCTCTGTGAAGGGACCAGAGCCGGGGCCTGGCTGCAGGGGAGGAAAGGAAAGACATTTCTTTGGTGAAGATGGGCAAAAATGGCGACATGTTTGCGAAGGGAGGACAGGTGTGGGGAGACAGCACAGGGAGGGGACAAGCTCCCAGGCCCACAGGACGGTGGTCCTGCCTCGGGGCAGAGACGATTCACCTCCTACAAGGAGCAAGGCTGGGCAAGGCGGGGCTCTAGGCTGTGGATCTTGTGATGGGAGCTGAGAGCTGGGCTGGGCCTTCCTCAGTGTGGTGAGAATCTGCATGTGCCGGGGGAGAGGTGTGAGGAGGAGGGCGGAGGGGCAGGGAGAATGAGTTAAAGCCCCTCCAAGGGAGTTGGGGCTGTGGGCAAGGGGAGTCTGAGGCAGGCTTTCAGGACTCCCTTGGGCTAGGAGGTCATGAATTCAAACAGGGACCTGTCCACAGAGTGGTGTGATTTTGAAGATGGGAGGGCAGGTAATGGCAGGGAGCTGAGAGCGCAGGATTGACTTCCAGGGGAATCCCAGCTGGACAAGCAGGGAAAGTGACGAGGGGAGACCGTGGCGCTGGGCTTGGTGCTGCCGGGCCCTGGCTGAACATCGGCAAGCGCACAAATGGCTCCGTGGGCATCAGATGTGCCCCCAGGCTGCAAGGACTTAGTGAGACACTGGCATGAGCTCAGCACGTGCCCACCTCGCAGTCAGGCTGAGAATTCCACAGCACCCAGGTCCTCCCAGATGCAGAGCTGGCCGCCCTTTCCTTGCTTGACGGCTTCCAGACAGAAGCAGCTGGTCGCCGTGCACAAGTCCAGGGAGCTGGTAAGGAAGGGCAGCCTGAGTCCTCTGCCAGCCTGTCCACCCTCACCCCCCTCTCCAGGCCGGTGTCCCCGGGGGCCAGGGAGGCCGTCTGGGTGCTCGCTTGGCTCAGCCAGATTTGGAGAGGGTGAAGCTGGCAGCCTGAAGGCTCAGGGCACAGGCAGCCGATCGCGTGGGTTTTGGGTCCCATTTGCTAGGAAATTTGCAGAGAGGAGGGGAGAGTTAGTGCTGTTGCCTTGGCAACGCTCTGTCACATTCTAATGGGGCTCAGCAGTAGAAGGAGGCTTGTCTTAGGGGAGCACAAAGCAGATCGATTTGCTGGTGTCCTGAGGCAGCTCAGCGGGAAAGTGGCTGCTTCTTGGGTGTCCGCTGCCCGAACGCCATCGGGAATGCAGCAGGAGAGGGGCGGGTGGGGGGTGTCCCAGGACCCACAGTACTCACCAAAGGGCGAGGCGGGGCCGATGCTGGCTACCCACTGGGCCTCGTCCCAGGGCAGCTCAGGGTCTCAGGGCTCGCGTGGAGGAGGTGGGCGGCTGCCCCAGACCAACTGGATCTTTAGGACCCAGGCCCCACGCCTACTGCTTCATGGAGCCTCTGCTCTGGGAAGCTTCCTGATTTTGCAGATAGAAACGCCACGGGAAGAGGAAAAACACAAGCTTCTAAATCGGTGAACTCAGAGCAACCTCCTCGCGGGGCCCGAGTGGGCACCAGCTCCCCCAAAATCCAGAACTAGAGCGAAACAGCTAGGAGCTTGGATTGCAGGAGCAAATATAAATATTAAAAGTACCAACAAGATACAAATAATACAAGCAATACAGATTGGGAGGAGGGATGGGGTGGTCGGAGAAAGAGGAGCTGAGTATTACCCAGCCTTTCAAAACAGGAAGTGGGCGATACTGTCAGAAACAGGACCCTGGGACAGAGAGCGTCTAATTCCAGATGGTGAATGGTCTGCACAGACTCCCCCTTCTCAGTCTCAGAAGGTTCTTCCAGGAAACCAGCCTCGCATGGTGAAGATAAACACGCTGGAAGTCAGCAGCGTCAGCGTCTTCAGCTTGACTTGGGCTCCTCTTCCTTCTTTACATTCCAGTCCAATCTGACATTCTAGGCTGCAGAGCCTGGGAAGGATGGTCTCATCTGACACCAGCGTTTGCTCACGCGTCTACTTCTTTCTAGCCATTGCCACGTGCCAGGCATGGTTCTAGGTATTTTGCATGGCTGTGGCTCCCTGATGCCACTCAGCTGGGCACTGAGGTGGGGCTGCCATCATCAGTCCACCTCCAGGAGATAAAGGGGGAACAGGGAGGGAAACCGGCCCCAGGCCTCAATAGCTCCCAAGAGGGAGACTCTGGCTTTGACCCTAGATCACTTGAGTTCAGAGGCCGCCCTCTTACATCTGCACATTTTCATTCCCTGATCAAATGTGCAGAAGAATGTCTGTGACGCAGCCGCATTGCCAACACTGGCTGCTCGAGTCTGTATTTTTTTTAAAAATCAGCTTTATTAAGATCTAGTTTACATACCTTACAATTCACTCATTTGAGGTGTACACTGGCTGTTCGAGTCTGTATTTTTTTTAAAAATCAGCTTTATTAAGATCTAGTTTACATACCTCACAATTCACTCATTTGAGGTGTACAATTTAATAGTTTTTGGTGTATTCACTATATTTTTTTAACTGTGGTTACATAGGCATAACAAAATTTACCGTTTTAACCGTTTTTAAGTGTACAGGTTAGTGGCACTGAGGACATTCACCATGTTGTCCAGCCATCACCATGTCAACTTCAAAACCTGTCATCACTCCAGACTCAAACCTGCCCCCATTAACTAATCACTTCCCATCCTCCCTCCCCTTAACCCAAGGTAGCCTCTAATCTACTTCCGGTCTCTGAATTGACTACTGGAGGGAATTTGACTACTGAATTTGACTCCTCTACCCCTAGAAGCGGAGTCCTGCAGAACTTGTCCTTTAGTGAGTGGCTGATTTCACAGAGCATAAGGTCTTCAGGGTTCATCCATGTTGTGTCGGAATTCCCCTTCTCTTCATGGCTGGTAACAGTTTGTGGGATGGATGGAGCGCATTTGTGTGTTCATGCATCTGTTGATGGACATGGGGGTTGTTCACACTTTTTTTGTTTGCTTGCTGGTTTTTTTGAGATGGAGTCTTGTTCTGTCACCCAGGCTGGAGCGCAGTGGTACCATCTCTGCCCACTGCAAGCTCCGCCTTTCAGGTTCAAGCGATTCTCCTGTCTCCGCCTCCCGACTAGGTGGGATTACAGGCGCCTGCCATCACACCCAGCTAATTTTCGTATTTTCAGTAGAGACGGGGTTTCACCATGTTGGCCAGGCTGGTCTCGAACTCCTGACCTCAGGTGATCCGCCCACCATGGCCTCCCACAGTGCTGGGATTACAGGCGTGAGCCACCACACCCGGCCTGTCCCCACTTCTTGGCTCTCATGAATAATGCTGCCATGAACATAGGTGTGCACATACCCGTTCAGTCCCTGCTTTCTACTCCCTCGGGTATGTACTCAGAAGGGGACTTTCCGGCTCACATGTTGTGTAACTTTGAAAATAAAAACAATCCTTGCTAAACTTGGATCTGAGGTCTCAGTCCGCCCGAGCAAATTTATGCAGCCCTCCTCCCCAGCCCACAGGAACAAAAGCCCAAAGGCAGGGCTTGGCATTCCAGCCCTAGAGCCACATGTGTCTCCCCCAGCCAGACATTTATTAGTGGCCACCTCAAGCGTCAATGTGGAGGCCGAAGGAGGAACTTGGGTTGAGGCCTGGTGTGCTGTGTGTGCCCCCTGCATGCTCAGAAAACGCTGTAGAGTTCTTACGCATTGATAAAATGGGCCTCTTCTCTCCCTGGGTCTCCTCAATGGCCCCTGAGACCTGCAGTATATGCATCATTCATTCCCACTGGACAGATGTGGGAACTGAGGCTCAGACAGCCACTACCCAGAGAGGCAGGATAAGCCTCAGCCCTTCGGCTCCAAATGCAGGGTCCTCTCCGGCCCCTTGCTGCCTCTCTCAATGATCCCCAAGGGGCTTGCAGGCAGCTTTCCTCCACGCCAAGGCAGCAAGGACACTGAGAGCAGAAACTAGAGGGGGACAGAGAGAAAAGACACCTCCACAGCTGCACCCCCCCCATTTTTTCCCAGCACCATCTACACGCAGAGTATCGGGAGCCACCCTGCCTCCGGGGCCATGGCACCTCACCAGGAATGCCACTGCTTAAACTCGTCCAGGGCTGGCAAACCCAGGCAGACCAACAAGCTGGCCCACCCTGGTTGCCCTGGTGGGAGTCCTGTCTCCGGGGCTCAGAGAACAGAGTCCGTGCAGCAAAGGCCCTCAGGGTGCCAGGGCCGTGCCAGAAAGCCCCTTTTACCATCTTCTCTTCTTCAGCACACATGCCCAGCTCCCGCATCTAATGCCCAGGGGGTGCCTCCCAGATGCCGGTGGCACAGTGACGGGGACAGGAGGTGGCATCACCCTTGTTCTGGATCTCCCTGGGTGACCCCAGTACGTGACACCCTGGACTCCAGAGGCCTCATCGGTGCCACAGGGAGCCTGGCCACATCAAGCTGGGCAGCTCTGTTCTCTGCAATTATCGGGTCTGGAGTCTCTTCTTGTCAGAGATTCTCTTAAAGAGTTTATTTCCGTAGATTAAAGACTAGACAAGGAGAACAGACAGGAGAGAGGCTTGTAGATGTCTGCTGCAACCTTAGCTTCTCAGAAAACAGGCGCTTGGGACTCCTCCCCAAAATGGGGAATTTAAACGGAAGACGTGGCCCCCAAGACAGCTCCTTTGGTCAAAGGCTCTGAGTACACATGAAAGGAGGGGGAGGGGAGGGGACATAGAGAGGGGAAAAGGGAGGAGGGCACCAGGCCAGGCGGAGCCAAGGGAGTCCTGAGGGTGAATCCGCTTGTGCCTATAAGGGGCCCTGTTGTGTGCTGTTGGGTTGGGACACAGCTCTGCCTGCCCCGGATGCGTTCTCTGAACCAGGGACCCAAGAGAGCAGCTCTCCCACTAGGGCCAGGGGCTTCCAGAATGCCCTTGGCTCTGCCCGTCCTGGTGCCCTCAGCCCCTATCCTGGCGGGAGAGCTGCTCTCTCAGGTTCCTGATTCAGAAAAGGCACCCGGGGGTGGGCAGAGCTGTGTCACAACCCAATGCACGACAGGGTCCCTTAGAGGCACGTGTGTGTCCACCCCCAGGAGCACACAGACAGACCCTCATCCACTCACAGGCACGTGTGTGCCCACCCCCAGGAGCACACAGACAGACCCTCATCCACTTGCCCTGCCTGGGACAGGAGCCCAGCACCCAATGCCTGTCCCAGCTTCCACCCCTTTGCTGACCTTCCCCACCCCTCAGGCAGCGTGCCCGGGGACCAGGGTTCTAACCCCGGCTTCCTCCCTGACCATCCTCCTGGAAACATCCTTCCTGTCTCTGCCTCAGTTTACCTTATTGAAGGGTGACTTCCAAGGACCCATTCAGCTTTCATCTCCTGTCACTCCGCAGACATCAAGACTTTCCATCCAATTCCCCCCACCCCCAGCTGCCACTCCCCTTCCCAATCTTCCGCCCACCCCTGTCCAGGGGCCCAGGTCCCCAGCGCGGGCAGCCCCTCTGTCCCCCTTCCCGGGACCTGGAGCCGGCTAGGATGGAGTTCTCTATCCCAGTTCAATTTCCCCCGCCTTTTTGATGTCACATCCTGTCCCAGCCCGCTCGCCCGCGGCCGCCGCCCTCCCTCCTCCTCCCCGGGAGAGAGCGAGGCGCGCGGGTCCCTCTGCGCCACCCCCGCCCCCGCCCCTTCCGAGCAAACTTTTGGCACCCACCGCCGCCGAGCGCGCGTTCGTGCTCCGCAGGGCGCGCCTCTCTCCGCCAATGCCAGGCGCGCGGGGGAGCCATTAGGAGGCGAGGAGAGGGGAGGGCGCAGCTCCCGCCCAGCCCAGCCCTGCCCAGCCCTGCCCGGAGGCAGACGCGCCGGAACCGGGACGCGATAAATATGCAGAGCGGAGGTTTCGCGCAGCAGAGCCCGCGCGCCGCCCGCTCCGGGTGCTGAATCCAGGCGCGGGGACACGAGCCAGGCGCCGCCGCCGGAGCCCGGAGCCCGCCGGGGCCAGAGCCGGAGCGCGTCGGCGTCCACGCAGCCGCCGGCCGGCCAGCACCCAGGGCCCTGCGCGCCAGGTCGTTGGAGGTGGCAGCAAGACATGCACCCGGCCCGGAAGCTCCTCAGCCTCCTCTTCCTCATCCTGATGGGCACTGAACTCACTCAAGTACGTGCATCCAACGCCATTTTCCTCCCCGCCGAGCGCCCGGCCCGGCCCCCACCCCGGGAGCCCCACAAAGTCCGGAACGGCTCCGGCTCCGCGCCGCCCCGTGCCCCCGGCCTGGGCGCCCGGAGCGCCGGGGTTTTCGGGGACGGGGCCGGGGCGCTGGGCCGGACCTGGGTGGGAGGGGGGGGTGCAGGCTGAGCCGAGACGCTGCCGCCCCAGCCCCGGCCCAGCAGGGCTGACAGCTGCCCCCTTCCTCCTAGGACTCCCTGCTGAGAAGTTCAAAGGGGAGCTCCAGGGGGCTTTTGACTGCTATTGTCATCTGGAGGGGGAAGAGTGAGAGCCGGATAGCCGCGCCTCGGGCATTTTCCGAGGTGGCGGGACCTCAGTGCTCCCCCCAGCACGCCCCTGCGTGGCTCAGCCTCCCTTTGGGCATCACGCTGCCCTTGGGGGCCCCGGAAACAGGCGGTGGGAACCGTGCGGCTGAGACCGGGAAGGGCAGCCAGCGTGCCAGCCAGCTGGGTGCATTGTTGGCTTAACGTGCAGGGCGTGGGGGGCTGTGGCCACATGCCGGGCCGGCAGGAGGGGAGTGAGGAGCCTGGTGGTGTGCCTGTGTGGGGATCGTGGGCATTTGAGACGGGCTCGTCCTTCCCTGAACAATGGCTCCACGGAGAAAGGTCTCTTGCTTGCTATTCTCCATTTTAAAGATGCATCTTGGAGCTGGCAGTTCTGGGGGAGGAGGAGGGCTGTCTGTGAGCGCCGAACTGGGAGGGCTGCTTTGGCACCATGGTACTCGGAAGAGCCTGCCAGCCTCGGGAGCCGGGCTGCTTGGGAGTGACATTAAAATGCCCTTTCAATGATGCCACTGTGCCATGCTCTGAACTGGGAGACTCTGGCCCTTTGGAGTTGCAAGTCCAGGAAACAATGGGCAGCCAGCACCCTGGCCCCAAGCCCCAGCTGCCCCTGACCCTCCTTCCCTTCCTCCCTGCCTCCCTCTCCCTCAGAATAAAAGAGGAAACAAAGGAGAGAAGATGGGAGGGCCAGAGACTGAGAGGAAGACCACAGGAGAAAAGACGCTGATCCAGCTTCCCTTGTTTTGCCTGGAAGCCCTCCCTGGCTCCCTGGCTCTGCCCGGAGAGCGGTCCAAATCCCAATCCAGCAATGGGTTATGTGGTCCCAATTACCCTCAGAGCCCCTCTCCTGGTGCTGCCCAGATGATTGGCTGGTGCCCCCCTGGAGAGGTTCTGCATGGTCTCTGGGAGAGAAGTTTTCTTGGCCCCAGGAGGGCCTGGTGGAGGGGTGGCGATTGTGCAGTGTGGCTGGACAGATGCATTCATTCACGTGTGCGCGCACACACACACACAGGGGAGCACATACCTGCAGAGAAGAGCCAACCAGGTCCCAATTAGTGGCAAGCTGCCCTGAAAGGGCTATGCCTGTGTCTTATTGAGACACCTTGGCAAAGACATGGCTGGGTCTGGGTGGTCCTGGACACGGCCCCTCCAAGCCTTACACCCTTAAGCCCCCTTTCCCAGGCCAAAAAATGCTTTTCCTCCATAAGTTCTCCTCTTTGTGTCTTTTTAAAGATCCCCTGTTCTGGGGAGAAACTTTTGGTTCACCTTCAATTAGAAGCTTTGCCTCAGTGGTGAAAGTATTTGTCCACCCAGGCAAAGGGTGCTGGACATCTGAACCTCAGCCAGCCCCTGAGCACACCCCCGCATCCTCAGACCTTGGAGTGAACGCCCAGCCAGCCACCTTCAGGACCCTGGTCAGCTCCGCCAGCCCACAGCTTCCCTGAGTCAGGAAGGGAAATGCTGTTGTTTTCTTAGCTGGCCGGGAGGTTCCTCTCTCTGAGGCTGAGCCACAGGTTCAGAGGTATGTGTCCCTGGTCTCAGCCAGGAGGCACCTCCCACCCTCTCGGTACATCTCTACCTCCCTGGGCTGGCTTCTGAAAATTATGCCTTCAGAATCTTGGTTTGGAGGCCAATTATCCCTAATGGGGTAGGAGTTTGGAGAAAAGGCTCAGCAGGTAAAATCACTTCAACATTTTTGAGTCTCTGAAGTGGGCAGGGAGTGGCTGGCTCAGCACCAGCACCTGAGAGTCTGGCTACCCTGGTCCCACCTGGGTGGGCCCCGCTGGGGTTATGCCAGGTGACTCTCACCTTTGACCTCTAAAGTGGCACCTGGGGTCAGGAGTGGATGTGGGTGGGGGCCCAGGCTGCTCTGATTCCAAGAGCTACTTGAGGACACCCATCCCCAAGCATCTTACTTTCTTGATTCCAAAGTTACATGTTGTGGGTGTCTTGAGCAATGCTGCTTACATATGTGAGTGAGTGAAGAAATGTGTCTGGGCTTCAGGAAAGGGTGCTGGAGTGCCTGGTGTCTGTCTCCCACTTCACTGTGGGTAAACTGCTCCCCGAAGCCACATTCCTGCTTTTAGCTCTGCCCAAGGGATGGACATGCGACTCTAGGGCCACTGTGTTTCTAACAGCATACATCGACATGAGAACATGCCAGAAGTGCATGGATCCTACCTGCACTTAATAAATGCTGCCTGAAGGATTCAGGCGGACAGGCAGGGGGACTGGAGCGCATGGCCAGCCATCTGCTCTCCCGACAGCTTGCTTAGGAGGAGACACTCAATCAAAAGCCAGCCGCTGATTGATAGCCTGCTCCATGCAAGGCTGTGGGGCCAGGTCAACTTTGTCCTCAGACAGAAAGACATTTTACCTGCTCTTGCTCTGTGATTTTCAACAAAAGGCTGGTATTTCATGCTCTTAGAGAAGCAGGGTAAAGTGGCATCGTACAGAGCTTCCCGGGCAGGGTAGGAAGGGTTGATCTCTGGGCCTTGGGGAAAGTGGGTCAGGGCAGGGGCTCCCTGAGCTCCAGGCTCGCCTCTACACCCCCCAGCCTTCCCTTCAGAGGGAAACATGCTTTTTTGTACATGATCAGGTAAAAGGGGCTGGGAAGCTTTATAGCAACAACCTTGAACCCAGATGGACTCACCGTCACCCCGATCCCACCAGACACTGCTTGCGTGACCTTGAAAAAGGCCCTTTAACCCCTCTGAGCCTGACCTTCCTTGATTCACGACGAGTTTAAATAAGACGGTTCTTGAGTAAGATCCCTTCCTGCCACAGACCCCCAACCCAATTCTTCCATTGAGTCACTCGTCCTCTTCTTAAACAAGCCTTTCCTGGGTACCAGCTGGTTGAATTTAACTCGGTCAATTCTGGGCTTACAATGTCAAGTGAGTCCAAACCCTTGCCACTTGGCACCTGGGGCTGGCATGCTTTGAGGGGAGACCCCAGGCTCTATCATAATCATGTATTTCTGTGGCACAAGAAGTGTCTGCGCCAAGTGCTCTGGGTGGGAGTCGGGCAGTGAGTTCTGTCTCGGAAGCTGGAGGAAGCTCTGGAGAAGGAGGACGTTTGATCTGGGCCCAAGGTTGCACCTGGGTCCGCTAATGAGCCAGGGGGAAAGAAGAAAGGGACAGAGGCTGGGCGTGGTGGCTCACGCCTGTAAGTCCTACCACTTTGGAAGGCTAAGGCGGGCAGATCACTTGAGGTCAGGAGTTCAAAACCAGCCTGGCCAACACAATGAAACCCCATCTCTACTAAAAATATAAAAAATTAGCAGGGTGTTGTGGCAGGGACCTGTAATCCCAGCTACTTGGGAGGCTGAGTTAGGAGAAGCGCTTGAACCTGGGAGGCAGAGGTTGTAGTGAGCCGAGATCGCGCCACTGCACTCCAGCCGGGGCGACAGATTGAGACTCTGTCTCAAAAAAAAAAAAAAAAGTTAGAGGACAGAAACGGCTGCAGACAGAGGCTGTATCTGGAAGAAGGGCAGGAGGGAAACCTAACTCTCACACCCAAGGCTCCGTCTATGTGGGCTGAGGGTATTCGAAGTGTTTGAACACCGAAGCCCAGCTGTACTCATCAGCCATGCATCCCCAGGCCGGGCCGGACCTTTCCTACAATGCGACGTCCCTGGATATCCCTGGGGGGTTCAGGCTGTCAGTGAACACAGAACAGGTTTGAGTGGCAGCCGTCACCATGGCTGTTTGCCTTCAGGCTGTGCTGAGTGACTGCTGTACACTGGGTCTCGGAGTTGGGCCAGCTGTTTGACGGTCTAGGTGCCTGCAGTGAGATGTGGGCAGCCCCTGGACTGCACCTGGGGAGTTGCGGGTTGGTGTGAACAGGCTAGACGGAGAAGACCAGGGCGGTGACCCTGACTTAGCTTTCAGAACCTCAGCGAGGCCCATCCCTCTGAATCTGTTTCTCAAACTCCCATTTAGTTTGTGATTGAGCTGAAGACCCCACCCCACTCCCCCGAACAAATTAAACGAGTAGAAACAGCCAAACGCTTTACCTGCTGCAACCTAAGCTTGGGCCACGTGGAAGGACCTGTCTTGTCCCCCTGCCAGGCCCTCCCCCCACCTCCAGCTCCTCTGCCCCCTCCGTCTTGGACATGCTGGGAGGGTACAGGATTTGTAGAAGGGGGTGGAGTGCGGGGGTAGAGGGAGGCGTTCGGGTGGAATTGGGGCCTTTTCCTAAACCAGTTATTTCAGAATGCGTGCAATTCATTCAGTCTTCGCACCAAAGTTGGCTGAGGCCTCTGGGGCTGGTGACACCTCTGGACACTGAGAGGGAGAGGGCTGCGTTCCCCTTCCCGTTCCCGGGTGCCTCCCCTGGTGTAAAGGCTGCTGACATAGGGTGGGGGGTAGGGGGCGGGGGCTGAGCTGTCAATCCTGCCCAGGAGGCAGCTGCTCTGTCTTCTAAAACAACCTGCTTCTCATTCCACTGACTTCAACCATCCCCGATCAGAAGAAAGGTAATTTCCTGCCTTGGGTTGTATTTATTCCTAAAGTTATCAGGCCCTGTAATCAGCATTAACATCACTGTGTAAAGTAATACAAAACTAATTACTAGCTAAACTGAATTAGATACATGGCAACGACGAGCCGGGCTGACGGGGCGAGCAGCCAATTTCCCGCTCTGAAAGATGCGTCCCGGATGCCCTGCGCGCTCAGAAACCTCAGCGCCGTCCTGGCCAGCGACCGAGGGAGGGCAGGAGAAAACAGGATGTGAGAGTGCACACCTCCGAGGTTTTTCAGGTTATTAAAATGACGACGTAACTATTATAAATAAGAATAACAAATAATATACTATATAAGATAAATGATATAAGAAGCCGGGTCGGGAGTTAAAGCCCCAGGAACGCTGCCCGTGGCGAGGGCTGATACCGTGTGTCAGGAGCGTAAACTTATCACGTCGTGGCAGTCCCAGCAATCCTGGGCGGATGGGAAGTCCCCATTCTTGACCTGAGGACACTGGTGTGGGGGGGTGAAGCAGCTGCCCAGCCACCCAGCACAGAAGTGATGACCCCCAGATGGAGCTCCAGGTCTGTCTGACACTGGAGAAACCTGAGTTCTGGCGTTTGTTAAGACAAAGAAAATGCAAAGTCGGAAAACGGTGCAGTGTCACCAGCACCAGCGTAAAGGCGGTGGCGGTGCCGCCTCGGGTCGCCGGCGTCTGTGGAATGCACTGCATGGCCCGTCAGCTGTGCCCTTCCGACTGTGTGGACACGTACGCTGCCGGCTGCTGACCTTGAAAACGGGCTTTTGAAGGAGAAAGCGGGGCGAGGAGGAGGAGATCAGCTGTGGTGTCCTGGCTACCCCTGAGGACCCAGCAATCCAGATCAAAGACCCCAGCAGCCCCTCCACCCCTCGGAGACAGGGTTTATCTAGGAGTGCCTGCTCGGCCGCCTCGGTGCCCTCGGGTGTAAGGTGAGCAGTTACGTAGGCAGCCCTGTGCCTCTCAAATGCCCCAGCATGTGTATGACAACTTGAGATCCAAGAAGTAAGAAATAGGGGTCGGGCGCAGTAGCTCACGCCTTTAATCCCAGCTCTTTGGGAGGCCGAGACGGGTGGGTCACTTGAGTCCAGGAGTTTGAGACTAAGAAGTAAGGAAAAGGACCTACAGGTCCCAAGCTAAGGTGGCCTCTCGATGCGGCTGTAAACCGCCTGGTACGCCCGCAGGGCTGGCGACACCCTTTGTCACACTTGGCATGCTTTGCACAAGGAGGCTGGGGGGCCGCCATGGAGAGAATGCACCACGTTCGCCCTGACCTGTCCTCCTGTGCGGCCGCTCACCTGGAGAACGTTCCCTGTTCCTGCTTCTTCAGTGCCCAGGTCAAAGCTCATGCCCCTGCCTGGGCTCCAGCTGGTGACAGCACCTGCAGTGTTCAGAAGATGTGCCTTAGCCGACCTGCTTGCCCCAAAAAGACATCCCGGCGGCAGGGATCTGGCCCGTCTAACCCTTATGCATGGTCCAGGGACAGTCACAATCTGATTCGAGAGTGCGTAGGCGTGAAGAGCTGAGACAGAAGAGTCCAGGCGGAGATGGAGCGATGCTGCCTCCCCAGCCTTCGTCCGCATTCAGATCAGCATTCACAGCACCTGCTTTGGGCCGTCACTAAAGTGGTCCCGTTCCTTCTAGGGGTTTTAGGCTTGCAAGTTGTCCCCGGGGAGTTTAAACCCTGCCGCGGGGATTTCCCTACCATGTAAAATGGCTCTCCTGAGTGCTGCTGAAAAGAGTCTCTCTCACACTTGCTTCCAGTGATGTTTCGGGGGCTTGAGGGTCAAAGAAAGAACAGCAGTGGATGGTAAATAACTTCACTCCATGCACTGAGGCTTGCTGGCTTTTAGACAGGGCAGCAGGGCTCAGCCTAGAAGTGGGGAGCCAGCTGTGCCCAAAGTTTAGCTGTCCACTTGAGTCCTTGAGCCCCTGCCTGGCCCCCAGTATGCACACACGGGTTCCCATTCCCGGAGCCACTCAGCCTCAGCCTCTTGTCCCGTAGATGCACAGACTGAGTCAGCTGTGAGTGGCAGCAGGTGGCGGTATTGATGGACTCGGGGGTGCTTTGTTTCATCAGCAATACAAAGGATTATGGAACAGGAGATCCCTCCAGGGGCTGCAGCAGTCTCCGTGAGAGCTGGCTCAGAAAGTTTCCGAGGCCAAGTCCAGGCTCCGCAGGATGGGTCCCAACCGCAGTGCCTGGGATCCTTGTGTATGGAGGCCGGTGTTGTCTGGATGCAAAGAACTTTGCTTGGCATCTGGCAGCACCAAATCCTTGGCTCTAAGCAAATGTTGCCACCTGGGGCATTTTCTATGCACCCAGCTGGACCCTGGGATTGACTCTTAGATGTTTTTCATTGTGATGCCACCTTTTAATTCATGTCAGGATCAATTACTGATTCCATAGAAACCAGACTTTCTCAATTAGGGTGAGTGTCCCCACCTGAGAAGTAGGAAAGGACCGTGTGTGTGGGGTCCCCGAAAAACATGCCTTCAGCCCAGAGGGTGATATGTCTGCTGAACTATCCTGTCCCTTTTCTTCAAAGTGGTGTTCCCAGAATTGGCCTATTTTCTGTTCGGCAGCTAAGGGAATACAGAGCTGTGGCTTCCCGTGGTCTGTGGCCAGTCAGACCATTCCATGAAAGTGGCGTGGAACTTGCCAGGGAGAGCGTGGAGGGGGCATACGGGGCCTGGGGGGATGGGGCTGTGGACAAGTCAGTTCTCGGGATGGACAAGGAACTAGGACTGGGAGCTGGACAAAGGGCAGGCGCTCAGTGGAAGAAATGTCTCCAGCCATAGCCACGGGCCTGTGGGACCCTCTCCCCAGGGGAACTGGCTCCCTGTCACCGTCACAGGGGGTCTTGAACAGCTGACTCGAGGGGAAGGGAGAAGGATGGTGCCTCGGAGGGAGTTGAGTCTCTTGGGTGAGCCGCTCAGGCCAGCTGTGCTTACAAACCCCAAGCGCAGTGGCTCACGATGGCAATGGTGGACATCTTCCCAGGGCACAGGCTGCCCAGGGCCAGCTCTGGCTCACACATCCTCTCATTCAGGGGCCCTGGGCGAGGGAGGGGCCCTCTCTGGACCTGTTTTCCTCATGACAGAGGCAGAGAGCCAGGGCGTGGCCGAGACATTTGGCCCTGAAAGTGCTCAGTCGTCGTGGCCCTTAGCCTTTCTCCCTCCCCGGCCAAAACTGCAGGTGGCACAGCCACACCTGGTGCAGGTGGTGTTTGGGAGAGCCTCGGCTCATGGGAGGTGTTGCCAGGCAGAGAGCCAGGCCAGGATGGAAATCCACTCCAGGAAAGGGGCTGCGGGGCAGTTACTCCTCCACCCACGTGTGAACCCAGAGGCCTTGGAGGAGGGGAGTGTGGGGGACACTTGGCTTGGAAGGCCCATGCTGGTCTTCTGTGGCTGCCGGGAGGGACTGCTCAGGAGACCCGTGGCTCCTCCCATGCTGCCTGGCTGGAGGCCGGGGCCTTTCCTTGCTCCAGGAATGTTCCAACACAGAAAGGGAATGAAAAGGTACATACAGGGTAGAAGAAGTGGAGATGGCTCCACATGGGACCTCTCTCTGTGTCTGTCCTCTCTGTCCTCTCTCTCTCCCCACCCTTCTCCTGTCTCTCCTCTGTCTCTGTCTCTCCTCTCTGTGTCTCTCCTCTCTCTCTCCTCCCATCTCTATCTTCCTCTCTCCTCCTGTTTCTGTCCTCCTGTCTCTTTGTCTCTCTCAGTCTCTTCTTCTCCCCTTCTCCCTCCCTTCTTTCTCCCCTCCCCTTGTTTCCCTTCAAGCTGTTTGCCAACAGCCTGAGGACAGTATGCATATTTTTAGACAGCAACCAGGCATCCAAACTTTGTCTCTTGGGGGTGTCCTTTGCCAAGGAGCATTGGGAAGTGTCCCAGAGACCTGCTTCCCTCCAAGCAGCCGCTCCTGGCTCTGAGTAGGTTTGCAACCTGCGGACCTCACTGTTCTGACCGTGGGTGTCGGTGGTCGTCTGTGGCCTCCCAGCTCCCCTTGTGGCTTCGCGAGGTGATTCTCCAACAACCCACGTGTGTCCGCCTCTTGTAAGGTCTATAGCAAGCTGTGCAGGAGCACCCTGTAACCCTTGCGTCTTCCAAGCTGTGAAGCCCGGGGATGCGCAGTGGGGATGCTTGTTTCTATGTGTGTCGATGAAACTGCAGAGTCCACCAAGGTCAAGGCCTGTAAGTGGCTGACGTGAGGACAGAGACCTGGCTGGTCTAACCTGTCATGACATGGTACAGGCTTACGCCAGGACTCAGAGGGGTGGGCAGCCTCCTATCCTCACAAGCGTGGAATGCAAGGGCCCACGAACGTCTTCCGGCAGCCTCTGTGGCTCGTGGAACTGTGCAGACGGCCAGGGCTTCTGCGGCCACGCAGCTCATGCCATCAACTCATGCCACTTCTGTGGCTCATGAGATTTCACTATGGCCGTGACGTTTGTGAGACGAGGGTGCTGCCTCGTTTGTGGGCTTAGCCCTGGAAATAGGCTGTCACCAATATGACCTCAGACAGGTCTTGTCATCTTTCTCGGCCTGAGACTCCTCATCTGTACAGTGAAGTCAGCAATGCCACCACTCCATCGGCTCCAGAAAGGACTGGGTGCCAGGCATGGCAAAGCCCCAGTGCCGTCTGGGGCACAGCACCTGCCCCGTCGGTATTCGGATGACTTTTCAGAGCTGCAGGTGTCACGAGCCCTTGCTTTAAGAGAAGTCGTGAGGAAACTGGGATTGAAAGTCCTCTTTCGGAACCCCTGGTATTGGCTGGTGCCGTGGATTCTCTGATCCAAATGCCTTCATTCTTCCCCAATCCAGTTTCCTTGTGGAACGCTCCACGGCCTTCTAAATCAAATCACACGTACTCAAGCCTTCTCTGACGACCCTTTCAAAACCACTACAGTAAGCACTCCCACTGAATCACGGATTTTAGAAACCCGACAAGATAGTTTGGAGCAGGTGCAGGCCGGAGCCGCCCAGGTGCAGGTCCATCTTGTACTTTGTGGCGCTACATGTGTCTGTGGCTTCTGAGCCAGCCTGAGAGTTTTGCGGATCGGATCGGGTTGGATTTGAAGTGGTTGCAGCAGAACGAGTGGTCCTTGTCGTTCCGCAGTGGGACGCGGCTCGGGGCCCTGAATCTGTGTTCAACACGCGTGGCCGGAGCAGGGAGGCGCCGCCAGCCCAGCCGGACGGGGGAGCCCGGGCCCGCTCTGCGCGCAGGGCCTGCAGTCCCCGCTGACGCTGGGAGGTGGCGCCGTTCCCCAACGGTTGGAATCTCGGGGCCTCGCACCCAGCCCGGCTGCCTGGACTCCCGCGTTCGTCCCAGATGCAAATCCGAGGGGTCGTTTACCTCGCGGGCCCCACGCCCCGCTCTCGGGCCGGGATCCTCCGGCTGCAGGTGCGTCTCCACAGCCGAGGGCCGCGCGCACAGAGAGAAGCCCCGGACAGGCGCGCTCCGGCTCTCCAGCCCCGTCCAGGAAGGAGACTGATCTCCAGCCAGGCAGAAGAGAGTGCGGGGAGTGACCCGGGATCTTCCCTTCCCGAACGGCTGGGAAAGCTTAATGGCAGGCCCGGAGGAGGCGGCTTTCATCTCCGATTAGAAGCGTTCTGCAAATGCAAAAGGCCGATTAACGTGCCCGACCCAGTCAGGCCTGCGCTTCCGGGGGAGGGGGGACCTTCACGCGCGAGTCCCGCCGCCGTCACCGAGAGGGCCGGGGAGAGGGGCAGCGGCGCCAGCCGGGCCTGGGCGCCAGGACTCGAGCGCCACCCCCGAGAGGGGCGCGGGGAGCCAGTGAGGACACCCCCCACCCGCCCACAACCCCCACCACGGACCCCAGACCCCGCAACACCCACCCACTGCCCCTCACCACGGACCCCACGCCCCCCACCACGGACCCCAGTCCCCGCCCCACACACCCACGCCCCCCACCACGGACCCCAGTCCCCGCCCCACAC